>NC_057389.1:74572040-74908769 GCF_019320065.1 Cervus canadensis
TTGGTAGCTTGATAGGGATTGCAATGAATCTATAGACTGCTTTGGGTAGAATAGCCATTTTGACAATATTGATTCTTCCAATCCATGAACACGGTATGTTTCTCCATCTGTTTGTGTCCTCTTTGATTTCTTTCATCAGTGTTTTATAGTTTTCTATGTATAGGTCTTTTGTTTCTTTAGGTAGATAATACTCCTAAGTATTTTATTCTTTTTGTTGCAATGGTGAATGGTATTGTTTCCTTAATTTCTCTTTCTGTTTTTTCATTGTTAGTATATAGGAATGCAAGGGATTTCTGTGTGTTAATTTTATATCCTGCAACTTTACTATATTCATTGATTAGTTCTAGTAATTTTCTGGTAGAGTCTTAGGGTTTTCTATGTAGAGGATCATGTCATCTGCAAACAGTGAGAGTTTCACTTCTTCTTTTCCTATCTGGATTCCTTTTACTTCTTTTTCTGCTCTGATTTCTGTGGCCAAAACTTCCAACACTATGTTGAATAGTAGTGGTGAGAGTGGGCACCCTTGTCTTGTTCCTGATTTCAGGGGAAATGTTTTCAATTTTTCACCATTGAGGTGATCGCTTGGTGGGTTTGGTCATATATAGCTTTTATTATGTTGAAGGTATGTCCTTCTATTCCTGCTTTTGAGAGTTTAAATCATAGAACGAGTGTTGAATTTTGTTCAAAGGCTTTCCTCTGCTATCTATTGAGATAATCATTATGGTTTTTACTTTCAAATTTTGTTAATGTGGTGTATTACATGATTAAGTTTGCGGAAATGTAAAGAATCCTTGCATTCCTGGGATAAAGCCCACTTGGTCATGGTGTATGATTTTTTTAATATGTTGTTGGATTCTGTTTGCTAGAATTTTGTTAAGGATTTTTGCATCTATGTTCATCAGTGATATCGGCCTGTAGTTTTCTTTTTTTGTGGCATCTTTGTCTGGTTTTGGAATTAGGGTGATGGTGGCCTCATAGAATGAGTTTGGAAGCTTACCTTCATCTGCAATTTTCTGGAAGAGTTTGAGTAAGATAGGTGTTAGCTCCTCTCTAAATTTTTTTTTTTTTTTTTCTGTGAAGCCATCTGGTCCTGGGCTTTTGTTTGCTGGAAGATTTTTGATGACAGTTTCGATTTCCTTGCTTGTGATGGGTCTGTTAAGATCTTCTATTTCTTCCTGGTTCAGTTTTGGAAAGTTATACTTTTCTAAGAATTTGTCCATTTCATCCAAGTTGTCCATTTTATTGGCATAGAGCTGCTGGTAGTAGTCTCTTATGATCCTTTGTATTTCAGTGTTGTCTGTTGTGATCTCTCCATTTTCATTTCTAATTTTGTTAATTTGGTTTTTCTCTCTTTGTTTCTTAATGAGTCTTGCTAATGGTTTGTCAATTTTGTTTATTTTTTCAAAAAACCAGCTTTTAGCTTTGTTGATTTTTGCTATGGTCTCTTTAGTTTCTTTTGCATTTATTTCTGCCCTAATTTTTAAGATTTCTTTCCTTCTGCTAACCCTGGGGTTCTTAATTTCTTCCTTCTCTAATTGCTTTAGGTGTAGAGTTAGGTTATTTATTTGGCTTTTTTCTTGTTTCTTGATGTGAGCCTGTAATGCTATGAACCTTCCCCTTAGCACTGCTTTTACAGTATCCCATAGGTTTTGGGTTGTTGTGTTTTCATTTTCATTCATTTCTATGCATATTTTGATTTCTTTTTTTATTTCTTCTATGATTTGTTGGTTATTCAAAAGCATGTTATTTAGCCTCCATATGTTTGAATTTTTAACAATTTTTTTCCTGTAATTGAGATCTAATCTTACTGCACTGTGGTCAGAAAAGATGACTGGAATGATTTCAATTTTTTTGAATTTTCCAAGACCAGATTTATGGCCCAGGATGTGATCTATTCTGGAGAAGGTTCCGTGTGCACTTGAGAAAAAGGTGACGTTGATTGTTTTGGGGTGAAATGTCCTATAGATATCAATTAGGTCTAGCTGGTCCATTGTGTCATTCAAGGTTTGTGTTTCCTTGTTAATTTTCTGTTTAGTTGATCTATCCATAGTGTGAGTGGGGTATTAAAGTCTCCCACTATTATTGTGTTACTATTAATTTCCTCTTTCATACTCGTTAGTGTTTGCCATACATATTGCGGTGCTCCTATGTTGGGTGCATATATATTTATAATTGTTATATCTTCTTCTTGGATTGATCCTTTGATCATTATGTAGTGTCCTTCTTTGTCTCTTTTCACATCCTTTGTTTGAAAGTCTATTTTATCTGATATGAGTATTGCGACTCCTGCTTTCTTTTGGTCTCTGTTTGCGTGAAATATTTTTTTCCAGCCCTTCACTTTTAGTCTGTATTTGCCTCTTGCTTTGAGGTGGGTCTCTTGTAGACAGCATATATAGGGGTCTTGTTTTTGTATCCATTCAGCCAATCTTTGTCTTTTGGTTGGGGCATTCAACCCATTTACATTTAAGGTAATTATTGATAGGTGTGGTCCCGTTGCCATTTACTTTGCTGTTTTGGGTTCACGTTTATACAACCTTTCTGCATTTCCTATCTAGAGAAGATCCTTTAGCATTTGTTGAAGAGCTGGTTTGGTGGTGCTGAATTCTCTCAGCTTTTGCTTGTCTGTAAAGCTTTTGAATTCTCCTTCATATCTGAATGAGATCCTTGCTGGATACAGTAATCTAAGTTGTAGGTTATTCTCTTTCATTACTTTCAGTACGTCCTGCCATTCCCTTCTGGCCTGGAGGGTTTCTATTGATAGATCAGCTGTTATCCTTATGGGAATCCCTTTGTGTGTTATTTGTTGTTTTTCCCTTGCTGCTTTTAATATTTCTTCTTTGTGTTTGATCTTTGTTAGTTTGATTAATATGTGTCTTGGGGTGTTTCGCCTTGGGTTTATCCTGTTTGGAACTCTCTGGGTTTCTTGGACTTGGGTGGCTATTTCCTTCCCCATTTTAGGGAAGTTTTCAGCTATTATCTCCTCGAGTATTTTCTCATGGCCTTTCTTTTTGTCTTCTTCTTCTGGGATTCCTATGATTCGAATGTTGGGGCGTTTCAACATTGTCCAGAGGTCCCTGAGGTTGTCCTCATTTCTTTTGATTCTTTTTTTTTCTTTTTTCCTCTCTGCTTCATTTATTTCCTCCATTTTATCTTCTGCCTCACTTATCCTATCTTCTGTCTCCGTTATTCTACTGTTGGTTCCCTCCAGAGTGTTTTGATCTCATTTATTGCATTATTCATTTTTAATTGACTCTTTTTTATTTCTTCTAGGTCTTTATTAAACATTTCTTGCATCTTTTCAATCTTTGTCTCCAGGCTATTTATCTGTAACTCCATTTTGTTTTCAAGATTTTGGATCATTTTTATTATCATTATTCTAAATTCTTTTTCAGGTAGATTCCCTATCTCCTCCTCTTTTGTTTGACTTGGTGGGCATTTTTCATGTTCCTTTACCTGTTGGGTATTTCTCTGCCTTTTCATCTTGTTTAGATTGCTGTGTCTGGAGTGGGCTTTCTGTATTCTGGAGGTCTGTGGTTCCTTTTTATTGTGGAGGTTTTACCCAGTGGGTGTAGTTAGACGATTGGCTTATCAAGGTTTCCTGGTTAGGAAAGTTTGCGTCGGTGTTCTGGTGCGTGGAACTTGATTTCTTCTCTCTGGAGAGCAATGAGTAATGAGTTTTGAGATGGGTCTATGTGTTAGGTGTCACCTTGGGTAGCCTGTATGTTGACATTTAGGGCTTTGTTCCTGCTTTGCTGGAGAATTTGCTTGGTATGTCTTTCTCTAAAATTTATTGGCTCTTGGGTGGTGGTTGGTTTTAGTGTAGGTATGGAGGCTTTTGGACGGTCACTTATTACTTAAAGTTCCATGTAGTCAGGAGTTTTCTGGTGTTCTCCGGTTTTGGGCTTACGTCTCCTGCCTCTGGATTTTAGTTTTATTCCTCCAGTAGTCTCAGGACTTCTCCAACTATACAGCACAGCTTCTTAATCTTTCTTAGTCAGCCATATCAGTACATCACACCTTTCTCCATCAGTTTTATTCAGCTGCACTCTGTATACCCCAGTTTCCCATTGATGGACATTTCATTATGTTTTGTGTTTTCGTTTCGCTTTACTTCTTTCAGTTTGTGAAAAATTTGCTTTTGTTCTTTTACTTGTTTCTGGCAAACAGTGCTTTAACTAGTGATATTTAGATTAGCAAGCTCATATACATGATGGGGATATGCTTAGAGTTACACATATATACATATGTAATAAATAGTACTTAAGTGAAAGTATTAAATTATATGTATAAATACATACATACACACACAGATAGGATAAATTCCTGGAGGTAGAATTGAGGGCCTATTTTTTATTTTCATTAATTTAAAATTACTCACCAAAATTATTGTGCCATGTGCTTCCACACAAAGATTTCATGATGCCTCAGGTCAGTAGCATTAATGTAAGGAGTTCAGCTGCTTATGCTGAGACCAAGCAACCTTTCTGTCTTCTCTTTTCAAACAATGGCTACCAAACTATCTAAATAAAATAGCTGCTTTGGGTTACATGCTTGCCACAGTAATTATTATAAACCTTTTTACTTTTGCTATTCTGATTAGAAAATGATATTTTCATGACAAGTTTGGGCAGTATTTTTTCTTTATAAGAAATATGCCTTTATTTGTGAACTTTTCCATTTCCTTTGTGGGTCATGACAATGAACGAGATAAGGGAATAGGTATTGCAGATCTGATGCTAGAAAAAAAGAAAAGCCTTGGGGGAAAAAAAAACCAAGTTATACTGAGCCATCAATGGAGCCTGAGTGTAGACAGAAAGCTGGTAGAACAGAAGACTTCAGAAGCTTTATAAGACAAAGAGATATACTTCTGATTGTTCACATTTCCCCCTTGTTTTCCACTGATAGACGGCACTCCAGTCTTTCCTTATAACTTTATACTTATTATTTCTGTTAACTGTGGTCTCTGGTAATGATGAATACTTAATAATGTGATCTTTAATAATATAAATATTTAATTTCTGTTGGTGACTTTGGATATTGGCTTGCTTATATCTGTCTGTCAAATTTACTTGTACAAATCAAAAAGATAGATACTTATAATGTTGACAAGCATTTTCAATGGATGGTTTTTCTTCAATTCAAAATTGACTTTTTACAAGAGATTTTTATGGTGCTTAATAGTTTAGTATGTAAAGGAAAGAACAGAAGGAAGAGAAGCTATTTATTACAGATATATTAATATATGTAGAAGCTTTTGTATAAATAAACTTAGAAAAGGAGAGGAAAGAGCAGGAGAAGTGGTATATTAGGTAGATTAATAATAATTTAGGAACAAATTTAATGTTTTTTTTCTCTAACATTTCTTTATTTAATATAAAATCTACATGCGTAGGAATTGTAGGAATGTGGGATTGTCCATTGCAATCCTCTAGTATTGGAGAACATAGTACAATCAAACCACGCAGTTACATGCCCCATGATGATGCGACTTTGGATGATAGTGATTGACGATTGGTTTTTATTCTTAGCCCAGCCCACATTTTTAAAGGAAAGTGGTCTAATGAGGAGGCTGGATATGGAAGGAAGAGTGAGACCTTCCCCTGCCCCCAACTTTGGGGAGCCAGGAAAATTGAGGAGAGTTCTCATATTCATGTTCTTCATCATTCCCAGCACTCTCCATGGGGGTTTGAGACAAATGACAGCTAATCAGGAGATGCCTGAATTTCTGTCACTATACAGGAGATCCCAAATAGACTTGGTACTAAATATTTTTCACCTTTCTACATTTAAGACAGAGTAGGGGTGCCAAATTCCAGCTTGGACTTTATAGATTTGGAACACACAGCTAGACCCATAGTATTCTAAACTGTCTAATTATTTAGACTTGTCCTTTTGATTATCCTTGTAATATCACTGCCACCTTTTACATGAATAACTCTCTTGAATGCTGCTTACCACATTATGATGCAGTTTTATTGTACTTTAATTTCTGTTGACTGAATATCTGGAATTATGCTCTCATTGGGCATCCTGAAAGAAGTCTACTGAGAAGTTAAACTGGGTAGCTGATTTAAGCTTATATATTTGCTTGTCTTTGGCTCAGTTGTCTCTCCACTTATTATGGCACCTCTTTTCTTAATAGATGTGAGGTTCAAGAGTGGTTGGTAGCTATTATTTGGATAAAATTTTTTTTTCATAGTCTCTTGTCATACTAAACTCCAAAGAAAGTAGAAAGACTTTCTCATGGTAGTAATTACTATTTGGGGGAAAAAAAAAGTTTTAGTACTTATCAAACATATCAGAATGGGAAAAATAATTATAAATATAAATGTCAACATCTTAAATTTAGTGTAATTGTGACTACAGGTAACCTGTAAAAGGGGCATATTTAAGTTGACAATTTGCCAAAGTAGCTTTTTACCAATTTTTAAAGTAGTCACGTATGTAATTTTTGTGTCTGGTATAAACAAGTGTAAGCAATTTAAGTAGTCTATCAATTGCGATGACTTCCTTGCGCCTCAAGCTGAGCAAGTGTGTCCTCTGGAGATATCTTGCTTACTTACAAAAGGAAGAGACTTTCTACAATATATATGTAATATTTTGTGCTTAATGTTTCAGTGTTAAACTGTTTGGAGATGTATTTCATTCAATCTCAGTCTACATATATAATATGATTATCAGATATCTGTGAAGAAAGCAGATCCAAATGCTTTCAGTAGGAATATTTGAGGCTAGTAATAAAAAAATATTTGCTATTTTTAATTTCCCAGAGTTTTAGCATGAGAAATATCTTCATTTACTTTAGTACAGCCAAATGATTTTTTAACAGAAGGCCGACATTGTTTGAAAGAAGTTTGCAAAGCATGCTATTATTTTATATATTGATATATATATATATATATATGTATACATGTATATGGAAATATCCCTATAACATTTCAAAAGCAAATGTATCTATTCATTTTTATTTGCTAAGCGTTTAGTGTGTTTGATTTACTGTATTTCTCAAAGAGATATAAAGGTAAATTGGAAATGGCCCATATATTGGGCCTCTATATATTTTGATGTTTAAAGGAAAGAAATAATTAGCACTCCTCTTGCCAACCCAGGTTTTAAACCATTTGAGGAATTAAACTTCACCATAATCAGATTGGAGCTACAGTTATGACCCGAGTTACAGATGCAAAGCAGCTTGCAGAATGACACTGGGCAGTGGCATGCTGGAGTCAGCTCACAGGGCTGTGAGAGCCCCTTGCTTCCACACCTTCTCTGTTCAGTGATATTGTATTGGTAGCTTGAAATTAGCCCTGTTGGGAGTATTTACACCATACAAATTGGTAAATGACACAAATCAGAGGCTTTCCCTCCCCTGGAGAGCTGCTTGTTAAACATTTAATGACATGCTACAGTCTGAAAACATGGGTTAGTCCAAATAGAGCGTCAGGGTTGCCAACTCAGCTCCACACAGTGGAGGCAGGGAGATACCCTTGTTACACCTAGAGCTGACGGTGAATGAACTCGAAATCGCTCACTCATAAGAAGGGCAAAGAACTCTACATGAGAGCTTCATTACTAAACTCATCCTGATGTAACGAAGCTAGTTTAAGGACGATATAAATATATGTCATCCTTGTAGGCAAAGCAAGAATTTCACAGTGAACTTGTGAGCTTTCTATCTTTTGGTCCCCAAATATATATATTTTAGTTATTTATAAACTCGAGATCCCATTTCTTATGAACAGTTTTCATTGTTATCAATATATTTTAAGTCATCTGATATCAGTGGAAACATATTTTGTGACTAATTTCTTTTCACTGAGAGACATCACTACAGAAGAAGTTTGTCACAGGGCTCTTCTTGTTTGTTTTCTTAATAGAGAATCTGAATTTTGATGACATCACTTGAAATATAGTTAAAATGTTCAAAACTGCTACGTGGTAAACCACGCTATTACACTTTGCAGGCTTTGCAGTTTTAAATATTTTTAATTATTAATGTATTAAGCATATAGAAAGAAAAGTGTAAAAAATAAAAAAAAAAAGCACCTGGTTTAAAAGATTCAGATTTATCCTTGTTTGTCATGTTTGCCTAGGAACTATTTTTTTTCCTATTTAAAATACACAGAAAAAAATAAAATAAAATAAAATACACAGAGACACCCAAACTTCTGAGTCCTTTACTCCCAATCCAATCTCCTCTTTCCTCCTGAAGCTGTTGCTTGTCCTCCCTACACATGCTTTTGAACTTTAACAACATTGGTACTCATGATAATATGTAGTCTAAATGTGTTTTTAGAGTTTACATAAATTGTATAATTTGTGAATTTATTTTAAATTATGATTTTATCATTTAATGACTATGAAATGTGAAAAGGAAAACCTGATTTGAAATACTTTTCCATGTTTGGTATGAGCCCATGTGTCAAGTATAGCGTCAAGTAAATTTTCGGTTGTTTTATTTGTGTTTGTTTTCAAAGATGTATTCAAGAGATCTTGTAATCTGTGTGTTCTTATATTCTTGAGAATCTCTGTCCATTGTCTCTATATTGAAGGATTTTTTTTTTTAATATTCTGGTACTGTACTTTAAAAAAAAATTTTTTTTAATATTCTGGTAATGACAACAGAGAAAGAGATGGTTGGATGGCATCACTGACTTGATAGACATGATTTTGAGTAAACTCCGGGAGTTGGTAATGGACAGGGAAGCCTGGCATGCTGCAGTCCATGGGGTCTCAAAGAGTCGGACATGACTGAGTGACTGAACTGAACTGAACTGAATGTACTTTTGTCCTTCAAAATGTGTGGACCTGGCCATGGAATACTGAGCTAATGCCTGGTGGCTCAGACAGTAAAAAATCTGCCTGCAATGCAGAAGACCCAGGTTTGATCCCTGAGTTGGGAAGATCTCCTGGAGGAGGGCATGGCAACCCACTCCAGTATTCATGCCTGGAAAATTTCATGGACAGAGGAGCCTGGTGGGCTGCAGTCCATGGGGTCGCAAAGAGTTGGAAAGGACTGAGCAACTAAGGCTTTCACTTGCATCACAGCCTTCCCCTCCATCTTTTGGACTGGTGAATTTTGGTGTTTGCTATCTATTTTGGGTACTTGAGATATGAGGTTGTTACGTCTGTTATCTTTATACTTGCATAGCAACTTGGCTGAGAATGACATTCTTGGCTCACACTTTCTTTCCCTCAGAACTTTGTATATACTGCTTTTCCCTCTTCTGTTTGATGTTGCCCTGGTAAAGGCTGATACCAGACTTTTCTGATACCAGATTTTTCTTTCTTGCATTTAACTTGCAACTTCTCCTTGATGTCTATCCTTAAAATGCTGGATATTCCTTAGTGGTAATCATTCACCAACAGATTTCACTGAAGCATATTGCATAGTTTAACACCCAAATTCGGTAGTTTCTTCCTTTCAGAGAAATTAAGCATTTTGAGTGTGTTATTCCTTCTGTTCCATAATAATGTTTACTTCCTAGGAAAACCAATATTCTCTGTGCCGCGTATCAACTTTGAATTTCCTCTGCAGTTACTGTTATTTTCTAATTTCTGCAGTCAACACTATCTTTAGATCTGAGCAAGACAGACTCCTGCCTTGAACTCCGTGCATTAGAGCTCCCCAACCCCACCCCCTCTATCTGCTGCAGGAGACCCAGCAGCCATGTGCAACCACAGTCCATATTTCCCATGTGGAACATACTGCAACACCCTAGATTCTGGAATTCTTCTACCATGAGCTCCAAACACATTTCAAGGAATGTGGTAGCTTCCTATAGCTTTCTGAATATAGACCACACCACTGATGTATCTTTAGACTTATTTGGGGCTCCCCTGGTAGCTCAGCTGGTGAAGAATCCGCCTGCAATGCAGGAGACCCCGGTTTGATCCCTGGGTCAGGAAGATTCCCTGGAGAAGGGATAGGCTACCCACACCAGTATTCTTGGGCTTCACTGGTGGCTCAGATGGTAAAGAATCCACCTGCAAAGCGGGAGACCTGGGTTCAATCTCTGGATTGGGAATATCCCCTGGAGGAGGGGACGGCAACCCACTTCAGTATTCTTGCCTGGAGAATCCCATGGACAGAGGAGCATGGCGGGCTACATACAGCCCATGAGGTCGCAAAGAGGGTCAGACACGACTGAGTGACTAAGCACACACAGACTTATTTATCTTGAATAAATATTATTTAAATATTTAAATAAATATTGGTAAAATATTGACTATTTGTAGAGACTGGACAGAATTTGGAAGTATGGCCTGGGGTATGCACACATATGTATTTGAGGTACTCATGGTGTAAGGAACACTAGGGTGGGAAAAGGAGAGTGATGGGCCCGGGTTAGAGCCTGGGGGCTAGAGCTTGTCCAATCTTCTCTGCCTTCCTCTGATGTGGATGCCGAGTTGTCCAGAAATTCTGTAAACATTTAAAAATAGTTTATTAGCTTGAAATTACAATTATTTAATATTTCATGGTATGGTATTTTAGTTTTACCCCAGATGCTGAAAATATTCCAAACAAGCCTATTTGAAACTCCAGATTTTCCTTTCTGCAGTCACAGAGATCATGTCAAGCTTTCCCTTTTTGTCAGTAATTGCATTGCAGTCATGTCTGTTCTCTAGCTTGCTGTTTGCATTTCACTTGTGAGTTTGGTAATGGAAATGGTAATGGAAACTTGTGTGTTTGGAAATGCACCATGTTTCTTTGGGTCTTCAATTCCTTTTCTGTTTTATTCTTTTGTTGTTTGTTTATTTTATTTCACAGAGTGTTTCTTTAGCATGGAAAGCAGTCAGAGCAAATTTCTTCTAAAATGAGTTTCTTTACCTGTCATTTGCATAATGTACTCTTTTGATTCTTTTCTTTTCTTGCCATAATTGTGCTTATAGCATCACCATGCCAGTTCTTTTTGTCTTGCTTAACTTAAGTAGCTCTGCTTTGAACTTCCATTGGGCCTCAAGTAGTATGGGTGACTTTTCCTAACTATGTTCCTAGAATGTCTTAAGTCTGACTTATCTTCCCAAGCAAGCCCCAGTGTGAAGCTGAGCGTATTTCTTGTTCTAATCACAGTTCTATAGCTTGAGGGCCAGGGCAGTGGGGGCAAGAGAAGGGTGAAGAGGGATCTTGCAGTTGTTGCTCTTCCTTTTTAGAACAGGTAAATGTTGTGTTCTGCTTCATACTACTGCTGCATTCAAGGCTTTTCCATTGACCCTTTTTTTGTCATATTATTCCTACAGTTCAGCCCCTTGCTTACTTAATTGTTTCACTATCCTCTCTTCTACAGTTCTGCCCACTCAGAGTCCACATCTATTTTTTTCATATTTGACACAAAGTTAAAAACTTGAAGACTATTGTCAACTTCACTGGTACCATCCTGAGGTACTACGACCAGCTTAAAGATCTGTACTGACTTGAGTTAAATTATATTTCTTTTGCTTACAGTGTTTCAAATTTAAGACTGTGAATTGTGCCTCTTTATTTACATATTTATTTATTTATTTTGTTTATGAAATTAAGGGGATTTTTACTGTTTTTCCTTTTATTTGTTAATGAGGAAGGAGATTCTAAAATACTCTTAGCTCTCTAATATACACATTGACATCCTTGTAGAGTACTCCCCTTATATTTTAGAGAGCTGGATTATTACTGTATTATTTTTGACCACTGACTCTAAGTGAACTATCTGTGTATTGGCACTATTTGCTGAGCAATGCTTTGAAACAGCTTGTAATAAAAAGTCCTTTGGTAACATGCAATGACAACCTCATGTTGCTACATCTTCTGAGGTGGACTACAGTTGAATTTTGTTTAGTAATAATAAACATTGAAGTTGGGGACTTGATTTACTTTAAAAAAATTAACTCTTAACTAGTGAAGCATGCATTAAACTAACAAATGTTATCGACAGCTAGACAAATCCTTGTCTTCCGTAAGATCTGCTTGGTACTGGGAAGAATAACTCAATGGGCACTTCTTTCTACATGTAATGAGGCAATAAAAGGTTAAAAGAATGCTTTAAGAGCTAAACTGACCCTGCAGCAAGTAAGATGCCCTCATTTATTGCTTAAGGCTAATCCGCGTATATTCATTTTCAAAACCGTTTGTCTAAAGGTTTTCTCAAAGGTGCAAAAAGAGACTAGTTCTAAATTGGACTGGTATAATAACATAGAGTCTCTTGTGCTGGGGCTCTCAAAATGGTGTGGTGTAAGCTGGTTAACCCCTGTGTACAGATTTGGTTTGTATGATCTTGGTGTGTGTATGTTTGAAAAGTCTGTAAACTTTATATACAAGTCAGTCTTCTCTCCTCTCTTGAAATCTTTCAAAAAGGTCAAGACAGTGCCCTCTTTGTGTTCCCTTTAGATAATCGTGTCTTCTACTGTCCACCATAATTCCCTTCTTTACTGCAGTGTACTCACATGCCTTCCTCAGTTAAATTTAACAACTCTGTTTTTGTGGTATATCTGAAAATGCTACATTGCTTTATAAGCATTCCTCATCATTATTATGTAAACATAATTATTTTACATCATTATTTAATGTAAATGTATTATTCATATTGTTATTATGTAAACATATGGTTAACACCAGCCTTCTGGAAAAAAAAATGTCTAAATGGCTAGATACTACAAATTACCTGGACTATTTAGTCATCATCCTCTAATTCTTGGATTATATGTGTTCTAAATCCATATACAAAATCTAATTTTTTCTGCTAGTTAAACTTTGAAATTTCAGCACATTTTATTCACACTGCCTCATAATTTTGTATTATATGGCATATTTTTAAAAATTCCTTTCTTAATGATGTTAAGTAGCACAATTATTCCACCTTTTCATTAATTTAGACCCTGGTAAAAAAGAAAGTGTAGTTTTGAAAGAAGAAACAGTATTCCTGGGTTTTAGATTAGCAATGTAACAAATAGGCTAATAATTTTTATTTCTTTGTTTATTTGTTTATTGGCCATGCCACATGGTATGAAGGACACTAGGTCCCTGATCAGGGACCAAACCTGTGCCCCCTGCATTGGAAGCTTAGAGTCCCAACCACTGCACTCCCGAGGAGGTCTCCCTGTTTTTTAAACAATAGAGAATTTGACCAAGAAGAGTAGTGTGTGTGTGTGTGCTGGTCAGTCAGTCATGTCTGACTCTTTCAATCCCATGGACTGTGGCCCACCAGGCTCCTCTGTCCATGGAATTCTCCAGGCAAGAATACTGAAGTGGGTTGCCATGCACTCTTCCAAGGGATCTTCCTGACCCGGGGATCGAACCTCGAGTCTCTTCTCCTGCATTGGTAGGCAAGTTCTTTACCACTAGCACCACCTGGGAAGCTCAAGTACAGTAGAACTATCTACAATTTTGGCCACTAGAGGGCTTTCATATATATATGTCAGTATCAGTAGTTCAGTCGCTCAGTTGTGTCCGACTCTGCAACCCCATGAACCTCAGCATGCCAGGCCTCCCTGTCCATCACCAACTCCCGGATTCCACCCAAACCCATGTCCATTGAGTTGGTGATGCCATCCAACCATCTCATCCTCTGCCATTCCCTTCTCCTCCTGCCCTCAATCTTTCCCAGCATCAGTGTCTTAAATATTTGAGTCAGCTCTTCACATCAGTTCATATATACATATATATATATATATATATATATATATATATATATATATTTTAACCAATGAAAACATAATTGTTAAGATAAACAGTGAAGTTCATATGGCAACCAAAGTTTACCTGGTTAAAGGCAAAAATTTAAATTTGGTTATAGTATATAAAGTATGCAAGAATCTTATCCTGACTGTACATAAAATATATTTGAGGTATATTGGTAAGGTAGTTTTATAATTTAGTAAGTGAAAAGTAGTCAATAGTTCAAACTCAGAGATGGGATAAGTTTTCATATGTTCATTGCCTTAACATTTTAAAAGTATTAGAAAAATATTCTACATTTCATTAATTTTAATACCTATATAGAGCATGTGTATTTATAGTACCTTTGCATATCTTTTTTTTAGTACTAAACAGTAGGAATAGCTTTTGTTATGAATACTCCATTCTTGTAAAAAAAACAAATCCATGCTGAAGTTTTTCACATATTTTTCAACAAAATGAGAGCTGTGAAAGATCAATTTTCAAAGTCCTAGCAGATTTAAATGGCTGTTGACTCTCTGTGGTAAGATTTTTTGTGGTTTTTCAAATTATGTGTAAATTATTTTTTATAAAATATCTCTCGAGGCCTGTGACAATGAAGATAGATGCTTGAGAAGCCTATTATAAAAGAATTCCAAATTTTAAATCCCCTCTCTTTCATCTCATGTATTCTGGCCCATTAAATCAGACATGAAGGTGTTATATTTTAAAATGAAACTCCCTTTACTCCATTAAGAATGGAGTAGAACTCAGGAACAGGGGGGGATATCATAATGCTTTCATACCTTTATTAAACCAAGGATAATGCCCCACACGCTTTCACCATAATTGAGCTAGACTGGATATTTTCAAGTTGGGAAAGACATTCTAAAGATGGGCTTTAGAGATTTTCAGATGTTTTTTCACTAATGCAAAAATAATGTAACCTTCCCATTTGCATCATTTTCATTAATTTTCCCTAGGTTTACTTATGACAAGAATAATCATTTTTAATGACTTGTTTTATGGCACTGTCTTTCCACTCTCTCAGGGCTCTATGCAATCATAGTTACTCACATCACTTTTCTGTTTCAACTTTGCCTTTAACTTTCAAGTAAAGGCCAACTTATAATATTTAGCATGGTGTTGAAGACGCTTTGGTTTGCAGCACTTCCTCACCTGCATCCCATTTTTTTCTGTCTCTATACACTTTCTACTTTTCCTAGTTTGTCTCTTCATCTATTAAACATGCCCTCAAATGTGTGTCAACACACACACAGCACACATGCACAAACCATACCCCTTTCAGTCTACCACATTGGACAGCTTTCTACTGGAAATCTCAATTGATTTTCAAACCTCCTTTCCTTTACTTTTTAGGGCTTCCCTGGTATCTCAGATGGTAAAGCGTCTGCCTGCAATGCAGGAGACCCGGGTTTGATTCCTGGGTTGGGAAGATCCTCTAGAGAAGGAAATGCAACCCACTCCAGTACTCTTGCCTGGAAAATTCCATGGATGGAGGAGCCTGGTAGGCTACAGTGCATGGGGTTGTAAAGAGTCGGATACGACTGAGAGAGACTTCACTTCCTTAACTTTGCATTTTATTGTGCCTGGAATTATCTTCTACTTTTTTTCTACCTGATCCTTCCAAAGTATGTTAGTTGTTCAGCAGTGTCTGACTCTTTGGGACCCCATGGTCTGTAGCCCGCCAGGCTCCTCTGTCCATAGAATTCTCCAGGCAAGAATACTCCAGGTGAGTGGGTAGCCATTCCCTTCTACAGGGATCAAACCCAGGTCTCCCGCATTGCAGGCAGATTCTTTACCAGCTAAGCCACCAGGGAAGCTTAATACTCCTATTTCTGGCATTGTTTCTCTCTCTCTGGCAGAATTAACTGTTCTTCCTCTCTCCTCTCAAAACATTTTATATGTAATCATACTCTTATAGGTACACAGATACCACAATTTTTCTTTCTTTCATCTTTTTTCTTTTAATTAACAATATTAGGAAGAGAACTAATATTAGGAAGGGAGACCCAGTTTCACCATCATACAGCTAATGAGAGCCCAAATTGTAATTATGTCCAAGTGTCATACCTTCAAATCCAGCTGTGTTATCAATATCAGCATTTCTAGTAATATTGAAAGTTCAATAAATGTTGTCATTTCTGTAATTATGTGTTTGAGATATTAAGAAAGGAGTAGTAGATTTTTTCTGATGTTTTTGACAAGTAATTTAATATTCATATAGATTCTAAGATAACGTGGACAAATATTAGTCTAAGTTACAAACTTTCTTTTCCCTTATGTTATATAGTAAACTCAGTGATAAAAAGTAAAAACATATGTTAAAGTTTCATTTTAATGTGTATATAAATATTTTAATACTGATATTGGTAAGTGATATCTTTTAGTAATCTTGCAAATGTACTTTAATATATCATTGCATGGTCTTTCCTCTAGTAGAAAATACCTTATATTTTTAAGATAAGAAATAGATCATCAGCAGACGAATGGATAAGGAAGCTGTGGTACATATACACCATGGAATATTACTCAGCCATTAAAAAGAATTCATTTGAATCAGTTCTAATGAGATGGATGAAACTGGAGCCCATTATACAGAGTGAAGTAAGCCAGAAAGATAAAGACCAATACAGTATACTAACGCATATATATGGAATTTAGAAAGATGGTAACGATAACCCTATATGCAAAACAGAAAAAGAGACACAGATGTACAGAACAGACTTTCGGGCTCTGTGGGAGAAGGCGAGGGTGGGATGTTTCGAGAGAACAGCATCAAAACATGTATACTATCAAGGGTGAAACAGATCACCAGCCCAGGTTGGATGCATGAGACAAGTGCTTGGGGCTGGTGCACTGGGAAGACCCAGAGGGATGGGATGGAGAGGGAGGTGGGAGGGGGGATCGGGATAGGGAATACATGTAAATCCATGGCTGATTCATGTCAATGTGTGGCAAAAACCATTACAATATTGTAAAGTAATTAGCCTCCAGCTAATAAAAATAAATGGACAAAAAAAAAAAAAATAGATTAACAGTCTCATGAACTTAGTTTATTTCCAACCTGAATCAATCACCTCAAAAGTTTACAAATATATATCAAACCATAAGCAATAGCAACCTAATGTAAAAGTATTTTGTTATAGTATCTTTGCTTTACTTATTTATGTTATGATTTTTTCATTTATTATATATTTTGTTTGATGCATAATGGCACAGGATGCTCTGCCCTCTGGGTCCTTACATTTTCACCATGGAGACTGGCATTAAAGAGCTATTTACATGATCCATCACTTTGTTAGTGCATTTCATACTGTGAAGCACAGATGCAGGATCTCTAGGCTGGGTTGCAGGACTTCAGGGCTATCTGGAAGCTTTCCTTGAAGAGGAGAAATAAGGGTTAATTTTTGAAGGATAAGTAAATGAATATGTGTGCCTACGAGTGTGTGTGTTTTGTACAGACAGTGAAGAATAACCATGTCTTGGTGGAGGATGACTTATTCAAAGATCCAGCTTAGCATCTTCTAAGCACAGAACGAAATAGAAAAAGCAGGGGCATGGGGCAGGCTGATGTACAAAGCAGGACCCAGATCATGTTTTTATTAAGTATTTAGTCTTTATCCAAAGAGCAATAGGAAACCACTTAAGGCTTAATCATTTATGTTATATATACAGATTTAAGGAAAGCGCTGTCTGGCTGCAATGCAAAAACTGGATTAAATGAAAGAGACAATGGGTTGGATAGAGAAGAATTTTATTCCTACAACTTTACTCATGATGCTTACAGAATACTTTTTATTGAGCTAGTTTATCATCAGTAAGGAATGTAACGCACAATCTGAGTTTATTCATTTGCGCTTTTACAAATACAGAAAGTTATTAGAGATTGAGAGCTACAAGCATGTGCTAAGTTTACAGGTCCATTATCGTGAGTTACAGCTTCCTCCTTTACATTATTAACATAATGGAATCATTTTGATGTGTGTACTCACAAAAGGCAAGAGGATGAGTCTTTTACATCTATTAAGCTGCTGAAGCAATTGTGATGAGGGATGTTTCCTTTTCCACATTTTACAAGAAACCTTAGTACAAGCATATTGCCTGTTAAAATAACAAGGTATTTTATGAAAACGGAAATTAAAGTTAGCAACGTGTTTCAACTGTCATAGTCTGTGGGTAATATTTGTTACAGAGGAAAGAAAAGTTGTAAATACTCACTAAAACTAACAGGCAAGTAAACGTGAGGCTTACATGAAGTGATCATTACAGCTAGTACATTAGAGCTGAGCTGTGCATTAATAGCACTTAATCCCTTGGTTCTCATTTGTCTTATGTTTCTTTATCTAAACAATAAGCATGTGGGTATATGAAATTTAGAAACTGTGTGTGATAATTTGGGGGATTTCTACTTCCTCCAATAGCCTCTCAAAAATGCTTGCAGTTCTATGAGGAAATGATTTAAATGAAACCAGGTACTATTGTATCATAAGCTAAAAAAATTAAACATCTTTGTTTTGCAAATTGTAGTTACTAATTTTGGATCAAGTGCTTTAAATAACATAAACTGTTATTTGTGATAAACTGATACCTGTGTAATTTTCCAAGGCTGCCAAGACCCATTAACATTTTTGGATAAATCATATCTAGAGTTTTATATTTAGACCTGGACTTTCTACATACTGTTCATTCCATGGCTATAAAACAATTTGACTTAAAAAGAAATGAACCTATTAAAATATGTATGTCCATGTGCATCCTCTGTCAAGGAGCTAACTGAATGCACTTTTTGGATAGTGCCACAAAATATTTGTTAAATATTCACAAAGAAACATTCCTTTCATTCAGTAACCAGCATCTCAATAATAAAAGTAGAATGAAACACTGCTAATGAACTCACAAAGAAATAAATTTACACCTACATTTCTAAACCTGAACCTTTCAAAAGAGAACTCAAGTTTCAAATGGTTTCTCTTTTTACACACATTATACTCATCACTCACTGCAATAGTTTTCTTTTCCCTATCACAGTGGAAACAGTGTCAGACTTTATTTTTTCGGGCTCCAAAATCACTGCAGATGGTGATTGCAGCCATGAAATTAAACAACGCTTACTCCTTGGAAGGAAAGTTATGACCAACCTAGATAGCATATTAAAAAGCAGAGATGTTACTTTGTCAACAAAGGTCCGTCTAGTCAAGGTTATGGTTTTTCCAGTGGTCATGTATGGATGTGAGAGTTGGACTGTGAAGAAAGCTGAGCGCTGAAGAATTGATGCTTTTGAACTGTGGTGTTGGCGAAGACTCTTGAGAGTCCCTTGGACTGCAAGGAGATCCAACCAGTCCATCCTAAAGGAGATCAGTCCTGGGTGTTCATTGGAAGGACTGATGCTGAAGCTGAAACTCCAATACTTTGGCCACCTGATGCGAAGAGTTGACTCATTGGAAAAGACCCTGATGCTGGGAGGGGTTGGGGGCAGGAGGAGAAGGGGACGACAGAGGATGAGATGGCTGGATGGCATCACCGACTTGATGGACATGAGTTTGAGTAAACCCCAGGAGTTGGTGATGGACAGGGAGGCCGGGCATGCTGCAATTCATGGGGTCGCAAAGAGCCGGACATGACTGAGTGACTGACCTGAACTGAACCGAACTGAATGTGCTGACAGCTTTTCAGTAATATGACTGTTGAATGTAATTCATTATTTTTTCTTGAAGGCTTCTGATTTCCCTTTTTAGCTTAGAATAATCACTTTGGGGACTCTAGTATAGTTATCATTCTTGAATTTTTTGTATTTGTTTTCACACTTCTGTGTTAATTATGTTTCTTGCATCCTGTGCTTTCCTCCTTTCTTGGATTCCATTTTACTGAGCTATAGAATATCCTTAACTTTTAAAGCACAGATACAAGAGAAGTAAATTGTCCTAATACCTGAACATTTTAATTTTTCATTAATATAAATTGTTGATTTAGTTACTCTAGAATCAGGGTTAAAATTATTTTTTCCGCAGACCTTTGAAGGTTACTGGTAAAATGTCTTTCATCCTCCACTCATCCAGAAGACACTGTGATGATTATTTAATTATCACCTCTTTCTGGGTTTTCTGTGTTTACCTGGTAAGTGATTGACTTTGTTTTCTTTTTCATTCATCCTGATTAGCACTCAATTGACTCTTTCCATCTGAATCGCCTAGTATTGTCAAATGTGAAATTTTCTCTTTACTTTTTTTTTAATTATTGCAATCCCACATTCTTTTTCCTCTTTTCCCCCCTTTTTTACTAGAACTTCTCAGTCGTTGAAGCTGCAGCATTGATTTTCTTGTGTTCCACGCCTTTAAATCTTTTCTTACATTTTCCTTAAAATATTTGTGATTTATGATTAAGAATATTTCTTAGATTCTTTTAGATTTTCTTAAAAATATATCTTTACATTTATATTTATGTTTTATATTTCAAATGTGTCTTATTTTATGTCTCTTCTTTTATAACATTGTATTATTTTTTAGCCACAATGTATTCTCAAACTTCTCCTAGTACATTAATTAAAATTACTACAAAGTTCTCTTAATTAACTAATAACAGCCGCTTTATCACTTTATCTTAATATTGATCTGTTCATTCATCTTCGTCTTTCTATTTTGTGATGTTGGCATTATTAAGATGTTTTATCAGTCTCTCCTACATGCAGGAAAAGGCAGGATGCTGATTGAAGATTGTGAATATGTCAGATGGGCATGCAGTACTTTAGAAGACAAGCTAGCTGCTCTTGCCTCATTTCTACCACCTTCCCAATGGGAGAACTTAATATTATTATTGTGATAATAATAGAGGAGAAGAGCTTTGTTTTAAGATGCTACCAACCACATTTTAGGGCCTTCTTATCCAGAGACATTGTTCAGTTTCTTTAAAGCAAGAATCTCAGTTTGTCTTTAGGATGTAAGCTGTTAGCACATTGCCAGTCTTGTTGCACCATTTGACACAAACTTTTTTCCTTTGTGAAAGATAGTCACTCAGCAATTTCACACCCTAAATTTTGCATTATTTCTTGCTCCTACTGTCTCTATTTCATTTTCAAGTTTGGAATCCTTCAGGGACTCCATCAGTGCTTTTACCACCTTTTTATTTATTCATTCAAGTATTCATACGAGCTTCCCTGGTGGCTCAGATGGTAAAGAACCCGCGTGCTATGCTGGAGACCCAGGTTCAATCCCTGGGTTGAGAAGATCCCTGGAGAAGGGAATGGCAGTCCATTCCAGTATTCTTGCTGGGAGAATCCCATGGACAGAGGAGCCTGGAGGGCTACCATGGGATCACAAAGAGTTGGACACAACTGAGCGACTAACGCTTTCGCTTTCATGTACTTGTAAAAATCTCTGATCACACTTAGACCACAGTTTGAGAAGATTTTCTGAATTTATTACTGTTTTTATTTTTTACTCTCATTTGAATATGATTTGCAAAGGAAAGCACTAAGTCCATATGATCAGTATCTATTAAACTAGAAGCCTCATTTTTTAATCCTCAGTGTCTTATATAGTAACAGATTAATAATATTTGTACAATAAATATTTGTCAAACCCAATTGACCCCAAATAAAAAGAAGAAAAATTGCATTGTAGTTTTAGTTTATTTTCTGTTGATCAGGCTTGATGATGAATTATGATTCCTGTTATTTTTAAATCTTATTTACTTTCAGAGAAAACGGTATAAATTGCCACTTAAATAAATATTACAAAAGCAAAACAACAAAATACCTTCAAAATCATATACTGCCTTCTCTCTCAAAAAATGATTCAAATTTTAGTAAGAATCTTTAAGCAAGTTTATAACCTTTATATTTATTTTCCAACAAGAAAGAAAACTTTCTGGGATCACTAAATGCATTATCCTTTCTTTAAGTCTTGCTGTTTCACTCCCATAAATAGATTCCACTTGGACAGATGACTCAGTTTCAAGTTTGAGACACAGATTTCTCCTTTGTTCCTGATGTTTAGGTGTGGATGTTCTTATATTTTTGATTGATGTCATGCCTGGTGTCATGATTGTCTCACCTCTCAGTATCTGCAGCATGTCTCTCTAGTCCTCCTTTCTTTTATTTTGTTTTCCCCTTAATTCCATCATGCCTGTGGTTATAATTCCTTTAGTTGCAATATGATACTTTGAAATTCTGTTAGCAAAACATAGAAGTGTAATTATAAGGATACAGTGTATTCCTTGTCTGGTTAATTTATTCATCTTTCACTTGGCTGCAATATTCTCTAACTCTCCAAGTAAATAAACTTCAGCAGCCTTCAATGTGTTCTCCACATGGCAGCTGTAAGAAATACTTCTATTTCTTTCTAAATTTATTTAAGTAGTGATAAACATTTATTTTATCTTCAATTATAAAAGATTTTACACAACATAAAATGAATACTATATCAAATATAACCTGAACTTAACAAATGTTAACACTTTATCATAATTACTTTATATGAAGTTTTAAAAGAAGATATTTCATCTATGTTGCTGATGTCTCCTGACAGTCTTTCCTCTTCTTTCTTGCCTAAACTTAATGTATATCATATATTTCATGTTGTATAAACTAAAATATCTGTGCTTCTACATATAAACAGTATGTATTATACTTTTAGTGGATTTTTTTTAACATCTTTGCCCTCAACTGAAGGTTTTTGAGATTTATCACTGTTGATACATATAGCTATATTTAATTCATTTGAACTAGTTTATATTTACTTCCCTTATCACTTACTAACAGATATTTAGGTTGCTTCCAATTTTTTGCCATGGCAAAACAAACCAAAAAAGAAAAAAAAAAAATATAAGAACTATCCTTGTGCTTTTTCAACCCTGTGCACATCTCTTAGAATTTCTCCAGAATAGTCCAGACTTTGTTCCTAGAAGACCTATACCATAGAGTGTGAACCTTATCCAATTTATAAGACATTGTCCAAAAGTTTCCCAACGCACCGAATTTACCTTTCCACTGGCAATATACAAAGTTCCCATTTATTCACCTCATCATCAAATAGAACCATTGGACTGGTTTGTTTTTCCTAAACTACTCAGTAGAAAATAAATACTTTCTCATTTTTCTTCAGTTTGCACTAGCTTGATTACTCGTGAGACTGAGTGTATGATTTTTGAAAATTTAGAGCTTACCTTATGTGAATTATTTCTTTATAACTTTTATCCCATTTTTTGAGTGTGTGTGTGTGTACATGAGCTTTCAATTTTATTTCATTCATTATTTTTCATCTCTGATGGATTATGTCTATTGCACTCTCACTTTTACAGAAAAGTTACACTATATTCCTTATCCAATTTCTTTCTTTCAGTAGGAAACATATTTCTAAATTTTATTGGGGCTTCCATTGCTTGTGTGAAAATCTGTCTAAATTTTGTTATTGTGTAAATATTTGGTGTTTATTTTCTTGTTGTAAAACTTTAATCATTACTTTCTAATGTTCTGTATTTTCACTATAGTATCTCTGGTTGTGTGTTTGCTTATGCTTTCCTGCTTGAGACTGCATACTTCTTTAATTAGTTCTGAAAAACTGAATTCATTGTCTCTTTGAATATTGCTTCTCTCACTTCTGAAACCCTTTTAAAAGTATGTAGTCCTTTATCACAACATAACTAGGACTCTTGCAGCCTAGCTGCCATCCAGCTCTCCAGCCTTGGCTCTCTCAGTGTCCTTCAGCCACGAGTCCTCTCCAAATTTGCTCACACTCAGGGGTTCTCTTCTATCCAAGTACCTTGATGAGGCTCTTTCCTAAATGGACTTCTGGAATCACTCCTGTTCTACCAGTTCACTGTAACTCATCCTTCAGGAATGCTTCACCCACTTTCTCACATGGATTTATTTTCCTCTTATAATAGCTTGTATTTCTCTTTCAAAGCACCTGAGGCAGATGTGCTTTTGCAGTTACTTGATTGAAGACCTACTTGATGTCAGGCCATTCCACTAGATTCCCTGTCCCATGATGGCATTATTTTGCTTGTTTCTGGTTTTTGTTGTTGTTCTATTGGCATTTTTAGGCACTCGGGAAATAGCACTGTACAGACCAAAACCAGTCAGGAACTACTGAAACATCAGGGCCCCAGGCAGTGTATTTATCTCTGAAAATCATTTTCCCTTTCCTCACAGTAGACTAGCTTTCTCTCTTTTGCTGAAGATTAAAAAAAAAAGGCTTAGGCAGGTAACCAGTCTGGGTTAAACAGTACACAGTACACATGAGCCAAGATGTTCATCTATCTATCATGATATTTAGGTATCCTTCCACTTGAATTTCTATGATATCTGGCCAAGAGCTAGAGAATGTGATACTGACTCTGTGCATCATTTAAAAAGCAGAGACATAAGTCCATCTAATCAAAGCTATGGTTTTTCCAGTGGTCATGTATGGATGTGAGATTTGGACTGTAAAGAAGGCTGAGGGCTGAAGAATTAATGCTTTTGAACTGTGGTGTTGGAGAAGACTCTTGAGAGTCCCTTGGACTGCAAGGAGATCCAACCAGTCCATCCTAAAAGAAATCAATCCTGAATATTCATTGGAAGGACTGATGCTGAAGCTGAAACTCCAATACTTTGGCCAACTGATGCAAAGAACTGACTCATTGGAAAAGACCCTGATGCTGAGAAAGATTGAAGGCAGGAGAAGAAGGGGATGACAGAGGATGAGATGGTTGGATGGCATCACTGACTCAATGGACATGAGTTTGAGAAAGCTCTGGGAGTTTTTGATGGACAAGGAAGCCTGGCATGCTGCAGTCCATGGGGGGTTGCAAAGAGTCAGACATGATTGAGCGACTGAACTGAACTGAACTCTGTGCATCATTTATAGCTAAGCCATTTTCCCCTGATTTTATTCTAGAATTTTATTCTAGATTTTATTCTAGAATTTAAAGTAACCACTTCAAAAATCAAATAGAAAAAGAAGTGCTTTTGCTCACAGTTGAATCAAAGAAACAACCTCAATGAATTCATACAATAAGTATTTGTTGAGTCCCTTTTGTATACCATTCACATATTTAGTCTTTAGGATCCAAGAGTAGAAACCAACAAGGTCCTCAGTCTCACTGAGATTGAGATCTAGAGAGAAGACATTATTCCAATGCTCAGCTACTACTAAACATATAATATAAAAAGTATGTGATAACTTTGAATGAATGAAATGTTTTCTTGTGAATATTTAACAAATTAACTAGACCAATAACGGAAATCCCAGTAGGAGGGGAAAATTTTACTTCACAAGTTTAACTCCTGAGCTAAGATTTTAATAAAAAGTAAGAGTTAATTAGACAAAGAGGAGAAGTCAGATCATTTCAAGAAAAAATAGTATGTTCAAATGTCTTAGGGTGGGAAGCAGACTGGCAATTATGAGAATCTAAAAGAATACCAAGAAGTGTGAGAAAAGAAAGGAAATATTATTAGAGTTGAAAATAAAGTGAAAGTGAATGTGAAATTGTTCAGTCGTGTCCAACTCTTTGCCACCCCATGGACTGTAGCCTACCAGGCTCCTCTGTCCATGGGGTTCTCCAGGCAAGAATACTGGAGTGGGTTGCCATTTCCTTCTCCAGGGGATTTTCCCAACCCAGGGATCAAACCCAGGTCTCCCACATTGCAGGCAGACGCTTTACCCTCTGAACCACCAGGGAAGCCCGGGTTCTCAAAGCTAAGGAATGTTCAAATTACCACACAACTGCACTCATTTCATATGCTAGCAAAGTAATGCTAAAAATTCCCCAAGGTAGGCTTCAACAGTATGTGAACCAAGAATTTCCAGATGTACAAGTTGGATTTCAAAAAGGCAGAGGAAACAGAAATAAAATTCTAACATCCGTTGGATTATAGAAAATGCAAGGGAATTAAAAAAAAAATCTACTTCTGTTTCATTGACTACTCTAAAGCCTTTGACTGTGTGGATCACAAGAAACTGTGGAAAATTCCTGAAGAGATGAGAATACCAGACCACTGACCTGTCTCCTGAGAAATCTGTATGCAGGTCAAGAAACAACAGTTAAATCTGGACATGGAACAATAGGCTGGTTCCGAATTGGGAAAGGAGTACGTCAAGTCTGTATATTGTCACCCTGCTTATGTAACTTATATACTTATATACAGAGTACATCATGAAAAATGCTGGGCTTAATAAATCATAATTGGAATCAAGATTGCTGGGAGAAATATCAACAACCTCAGATTGTCAGATGATAATCACTCTAATTGCAGAAAGTGAAGAGGAACTAAAGAGCCTCTTGATGAAGGTGAAAGATGAGAGTGAAAAAATTGGCTTAAAACTCAATATTCAAAAACCTAAGATCATGGCATCCGTTCACATCACTTCATGGCAAATAGATGGGGAAAAAGTGGAAACAGTGACACATTTTATTTTCTTGGGCTGAAAAATCACTGCAGATGGTGACTGTAGCCATGAAATTAAAAGACACTTGCTTCTTGGAAGAAAAGCTATGACAAACCTAGACAGCGAATTAAAGAGAAGAAACAAGAAAAAAAAAGAGAGAGAGAGAGAGACATTACTTTACCAACAAAGGTCTATATAGCCGAAGCTATGGTTTTTCCAGTAGTCGTGTATGGTGTAAGAGTTGAACCATAAACAAGGCTGAGAGTCGAAGAATTGATGCTTTCAAACTGTGGTGTTGGAGAAGACTGTTGAGAGTCCCTTGGACAGCAAGAAGATCAAATTAGTCAATTCTAAAGGAAATCAACCCTGACTATTCATCGGAAGGACTGATGCTGAAGATGAAGCTCTAATACTTTGGCAAACTGATACAAAGAGCCAACTCACTGGAAAACACCCTGATGCTAGTAAAGACTGGGGGTAAGAGGAGAGGGGGCAACAGAGGATGAGATGATTGAATGGCATGACTGACTCAATAGACATGAGTTTGTGAAAACTCCAGGAGATAGTAAAAAACAGGAAACCCTGGCACGCTGTAGTCTGTGGAGCTGCAAAGAGTCGAATGCAATTTAGCAACTCAACAACAACTGATCGCTCAAATGGTAAAGAATCTGCCTGCAATTCCGGAGATTCATATTTGATCCCTGGGTGGAGAAGATCCCCTGAAGAAGGGAATGGCAGCCCAATCCAGTATTCTTGCCTGGAGAATTCCATGGACAGAATAACCTGGTGGGCTATAGTCCATGGGAGTGCAAAGACTCAGACAAGACAAGACTGAATGGCTAACACACACACACACACACACACACACACGCATACAACAACAACATATAGAAAGTAGTTAGGAGTGCTAATACTGGTTAAAAAGGGCCAATTGTTTTATTTTCAGAAATCCTGTGGGCAAGTTGTGAAATAACTGTTTCACAGTTATTGAAAACTGAAGTATATAAACCTATATTAAATAAATTACATTAAAAAGAAAAGTTTTTTGCCTGATTCTAGTCATTCCTAATTATTTTACAACATTTTAATATGTATTTATGCTCCTGAGTTTATGTCTATTCTGCTGGTGTGGTGGAAGCTCTTTATAATGATACACCCATGCATGTTTCTTCCCAGTCTCATGTTCAGTGATGCTGCCTTACTCACTTGAAGTTAACCATGGCATGAGTCCACACATGGAAATTGGCAAACTCTTTAAATCAGGACTCAAATCCCTAAAAACCAATTATTCAACAATTACCAGAACAACACTGAGACTTTACAAGCCCCTGGAGACCATGTTAAATTGATACGTATCACAGAAGAAATGAGCAGGTATTAAAAGTTTTAAGCAGGGAATGAAAAAAATACAACTCAGTTTTTTAAAAGATCACTGAGATTATAGAACTGAGAGGGGAGGCAAGGGATCAGAGAAAGGGATCTCTGATCCCTTTCAGACTGGAATCAGAGAAAGGAAGATGGAGAGAAGTGAATGGATTCAGGAACTGAAATCTGCTAAAATTGAAGGCCTAGCTCTCATGGTACTGGTATTAACCAATCACATAAGACTCACCTGTGGAAGAAGTAAATTCTCCGTGTCCTCTCTACCTTCTGGTTGGTCATGATGTCTTCATTTTGAGCCCAATCTTGTGTCAAAGGGCTAACTTCACAGTTGAACACACTTCAGCCTGAGTAAGAGAAGAAGAAACAGCCTACATATGGAAACATGAGATGAAGGGACTCATTCCATTTAAAAATAAATTATTTTTAAAGTCACCCATAGCTTCCTTCATCATGTAAACATAATAGTACATGTACGGCAGCTGTGAGAATGGTCTCTAAGATCTGTGACTTCAGAGAGTGTAAATGACAGAGGGTCAAACTTCTTGGCTCTGAAATTGAGCATTTGAGCTGAGACTATGTTTCCCACAGGTTATCCCAGACCATGACTTAATAGCGAAGAGACTCTAAGCCAGCTGGTTGTAGGAGGTGCTAGATTCCTTAACTCCATGACTCTCTGATCGTCCTTCCCAACTTGCCTTAGAAAGGCATGGCCTGGAACTCTGCCACCCAGTTTTCCTGTCTTCACAATCACTCTCCTACACTCGGGGTTGATCCTGCATCGTGGTGTGATGGGCCTGCAGTCTTACTTGATTTCCTGATTCTGTCTTGTGTCTTTGGCATATACTGAGTGGCTGTGACTTGGATCCCTCCCCCAAGTGGTAGCAGACATAAGTAGTGTAGGTTCCTGGATCCAAGAGAATGTTTCACCTCCTTTTCCAAGGACATAGACACCTCTTTCTTCCAGCCTCGAAGCAGCTGATCATTGCCCATGTCTTAGAAGTTAGAGGATTTCTTGCCATCCCCCTAGTGCTGAAGGCTTCTGTTTTGTAAGAAAGAAGGGTCTGGGAAATGGGTGAGTTTTTGTGCCCAAGAGGGACCCTTTGCAGTCTCTGCCTGCCCTCAGAGAAGCCTATGGCAAAAGGGGCACGGTTGAGAACAGGCTACATTGTGTCTGGGGTCTTCAGGTTTCTAACTTGTCATGACAGCACACTCTGCCTTTAATTACTCTATGGAGTAATTAATGTAATGTCTTAGCTGTTTTCTTCACTCACTTTTGTACACTACATCTTTTCCCTGTGACTGGCCACAGATGGAACAGTCTTTGTGTCCTGTCTGCCCTCAGAGGGTTTGGAGCTCTTTACAGTTCAGTTTATTTGGTTACTTTGTGATCTCAGTTCTCTGATAATCTCTAGAAAAGTTTTGATTTTTGCAGATTATCAGGCTTTGTTTCATTTTAGCATGAGATTAATGTCCTCCTATGCTTTCTACAGGGTAAGTCAGAAGGAAAGCCCCCTCCCCTGTTTAAAATCAGTTTAATAACCAGTGGGGAGAAGGGTGGGGGAGGAGCAAATAAGTGATTAAGAGGTACCAACTACTACATACAAAATAAATAAGCTACAAGGGTATACTGTACAGCACAGGGGATATAGCCAATATTTTATAATACATTTACATGAAGGGTAACCTATAAAAATATCAAGTCACTGTATTGTACACCTGAAACTAATATTGTAAATCAATTTTAAAAATCAGTTACGTTTCTGTATTAGATTTTATTTTTGGATACAGCAGAGTCAGGGATAGAACGTATACATAAATAACATATTCTAGGCATGTGAAGTCATTATGTTATCAAACAGTTGGTGCTCTTCTGGTAGATACTCTGTAAATTTGTTGAATGAAAACTTAAGGACAATGGAATTCACCATTCAGTATTAGTCCCTGTTCCCATATCTGCTTATGAAATAGGAAGGCACTTGTGGTATATTTTGCTTGGGGTCGTTGTTCAACATGATTCCCTTGTGCTTTTTACCAGGTGGTTGACCAGATTGATACCCTGACCTCTGACCTACAGCTGGAGGATGAGATGACTGACAGCTCCAAGACGGACACCCTGAATAGTAGCTCAAGCGGGACGACAGCCTCCAGCATAGAGAAGATCAAAGTGCAGGCCAATGCCCCCCTCATTAAGCCCCCAGCCCACCCATCTGCCATCCTCACGGTCCTGAGAAAGCCAAACCCTCCAGCGCCTCCTCCACGGTTGACACCTGTGAAGTGTGAAGACCCCCAGCGAGTGGTGCCCCCCGTCAACCCGGTAAAGACCAATGGCACCCTTCTGCGGAATGGAGGCTTCCCTGGGGCGCCAACCAAAATCCCCAATGGAGAAATCTACTGCAAACCCAGCAGTAACTTGGACAAGGCTCCCGGGCAGCCTCTGATGCACAGACCCGAAAAAGACAGGTGCCCCCAAGCTGGGCCTCGGGAACGAGTAAGGTTTAATGAAAAAGTCCAATACCATGGCTATTGTCCTGACTGTGACACCAGGTATCACGTAAAGAACAGGGAGGTCCTCTTACACAGCGAACCCGTCCACCCACCAGGAAAGCTTCCTCCCCAAGGCCCTCCCCACCCACTTCCCCCTCATCTCCCTCCTTTTCCACTAGAAAATGGGGGGCTGGGAGTAAGCCACAGTAACAGCTTCCCCCCCCTCAGACCTGCAACTGTGCCTCCTCCCACTGCACCAAAACCACAGAAGACGATCTTGAGGAAGTCCACCACTACAACAGTGTGATGTATGCCATTTAAAAGCATTTTTTTTGTTTTTTTTTTTTTGTTTTTTTTTTAATTTTTCTATATTATAAACATAAAATAATAAGTAATGAGCACTTTCTACTCAAGCAATAAAAAGCCCAAATATATTTATCCTGCATTCAGCAGAGTGACATAAAAATCACCTGGTAAGTATGCAGTACCTTGTTTATATCCTGAGTATTCATTGTTTAAAAAGTTACATGATCAGAAACCACAGAATAATGAAAAAACTAAATATATCATTTTTTTTCAGTTAACCCATTACAAACTGTAGATTTCAAAGATTTTGATTTACTATAAGAGATGGGATTAGATTCATTTTATTCATGCCTGACTCATCTATGCATTAATAATATGCCATACTCTTAACTTTGATGTCATGCTTTTTAATAAGAAATTTTAATACTGAAGGACTATTTTATTATTTTTTTCTAAAGATGTTTGTCACTAGTTTTGCCTAATTAAATGCTGAGGATGATACAAGAAGGTTTATTTTCTATACTATACAATTATGATCCTATGTTCACCTCTATATGTAATGAAAGATTTGGTCTGTGGAAATATATGTCAATAAACAACGGTAAATAATGACAAAACCAAATGTTCCTCGGAATTAAAATGAAACAGCGGTTCACTCAATCCCATGGTAATTTACATCAAAATGGATAGCAACTCTGACAGAGTTTGGAGATCACTGTGAGTATAAGTCAGAAGGTTTCAAATTAAATATCATAATCCAGGTACTAAATAGGACTGTACGCTTTGCATATGATGTGTTTCCATTTTGGCACTTCAAGGATGATCTAGTGCATGCCAGCCCTTGAAGGTCCCCCTCACTCACAGCATGCCTCCAGGACGCTCCATAAACCAGCTCCCTGAAGCAGTGGGATGACTCACCTCCTGCATCAACAAGCTCCCTGAGGCAGTCCCTCATTTATAGGAGAACCATACAGGAAAATACAGATGTTTCCGGAACAGGATGTTTTTAGCATATGCCTTAAGCTGATTCCCCTCAGAGCTGAAATATGCCAGGGTTCTTTGTTATTCTATAGAAGGCAGAGAGGAAATCCTTTCCTTCCAATATCCAATAAATGTGCTTCTCTTTAATTTGTCAGCTTAGATGATACTTACCCAATTCTTAACTACCATGATTTGGACTGATAATGTGATTTTTGCCCTGGAATGAGAAATGGGTTTACTCCCTTAGAATCATGATGAAAGGTAAGTGCCTGAGCAAAATGTGTCCATTAAGTGGCAGGAGTAGAGGGAGTCATCTTTGGTGGAGATTTGATTATTACGCAACTTAAAAAAGAATACTGTAATACTTTTGAATATTTGGGTTTTGATCTCAAAACTTTAATTTTTGCTGCTGCAGAAAGATACTCTTCAATCATATTTCTTTGTTGCCTTTTTCAAGTTATATCATAATAATTTGGAATACTATTTTTGAACAACTTCCTATATAAAGTGATAATATATTTTAGGCATAATTCCCTAAAGAAAATAAGCTTATTTTTTAAAGGAACAATGAAATGAGGAAAAAAATAGAGATATCATGTTGAAAATTTACTCTGCATGATTTTTGTTGTGTGTGTGTTGGACATGAAGATAACACAAACAGAATAAATCTAACTTTTCAGAAACTTGCAGAACATAAGACCAATAATCAAAGACCAGAATCTAAAATGTATTAACTGTATGATCTGTATGTTTAATAAATGTGAGCGAGGTAAATAAATAATTGACTTATTGAATATCAGAATCAGAATTACACATATATTCTTAATGTTTTAATGTGTTCATTTAGGCTTGTTATAAATAAACCCAGGATTTTATCACCTTTCTAGATTTAAATACTTATATCCTTTCAAATGTCCATCTGGTGTTAGGCCTTTTGATATTACAGTCATAGAAGACTTGCTCTTTTCTCCCTTCAGGCCCTCTTTCTTTCGCAGCCAATTACTGTGACCTAATAATTATAGTTTGAGACTTTGAACCTTGTGATGTCTGAGAACCAACCTGGACCTCAAAATTGAGCTTACTAACAGCTGCATATCATCCATGGAGCAGATAACTCATTTGCAATAAAGCAAGTTGAATAAGCTGGATGATTTAAGCTTGCTGGTTAAGGATATTTGAGCCAGATGCTTAGACACAATCTCTGAGGTTCAAAGCCATCTCTCTTCCTCAAATTGTAGACAAAGCTACCTCATAAAAGATCATCTTTTTATGTTTTATTAGTGACATATGCCAAAGCCACAACTCCTGTTTTTATTTCACACATTTATAAGTTATTCTTGGCCTGTAAAGCTGAGTTCAGCCCCAGTGTTAAGATAGTTACAGTTGTTGACCTTCTTCTCTTATTACAGTCTATCACTTAGTCAACATTAAATGGTAGATTACAGCAAGTGTTGGACATTCCTTTTAGTTTTTGGTTCCATATGTTCCTTTTAAATTTTTTTTAACTAGTGTATAAAATATATTGGGCCAATAGGGTTTTTTTGCCCAATAATTTTGTAACATTCACTGGAACTTAGTCATGCCTCTAAATATATATAAACTTGTAAAACATGGAAAGTAATTAACATAGAGTGCCATAATATTTGCCTGGAAACTTGCAATTAAAGTGTCATAAGTGGCAGTGCAGTTTTTGTAATCAGCCAACTCTTGCTTTTGAAATTTAAATTCTGAAATGCAAGTTCTGTACATCATTTATTAAATCATCATAAAACATGGTCTATATTTTTTCTTCCTGAATATACCAAAGCAGAATTTTTTTTTTCCAAATCTTTAAGGGCATGTTCTTTTTTCACATCATGATTTTAACTCTTTTATTCACACATGGAGTAGTATACCAAAAAGCTGTCCTCGTACTCTTTTGGAAGATAATGTTTCTACAAAATGTGACGTGGTAGTACTACTTATGACTGTGTCTCTTTACAGTGAAAGGTAGAACATATGGCTCAAAAAACTTAATTAAATTGGAATAAGAAAAATAGGCAGAGGATGAGGTGATGAGATGGTTAGATAGCACCACTGATTCATTGGACATGAATTTGAGCAAACTCTGGGACATGGTGAAAGACAGGGAAGCCTGGCATGCTGCAGTCCATGCACACACAGCTTAGCAACTGAACAACAAGGAAAAATTTTGTCTTGTTAGTTTAAACACAGATGGTCCCATTTTTGTAATGAGAGGTTATTGTATCTCCACTGATAAATGGTGTAAAGAAAAGAAAGTTGACCAAAGTTCTCTTCCATCTCTCAGTAGTTATAGGAGTTATAAAAGGAAATAAAACTGATTTTTTTAGGCCATGCTTAAGCTAAATATAAAATATCTGCTAAAAAATACAGGGCATGGAAGAAAAGAAATTCCCCACTCTTCAGTCTGATTATATTCATACCTCCTATTAGTTTAATAATAGTCTATGAAAAAATGTCTGCTATTAACTGAAGTGATTTAATTAACCTGAAAAATCTTGTGTTTGAATTATGCCTGCATCTAACTGCTTAATGAATAAAGGAATAAGGCACTGTATATTGTATGGCTTTTTTTAGACAAATCAGTAGTTGCTTTTAACATCACCAAGAACAGCAGCTACACACTCTCTGAAACTCTGCAGGACGTTTTATCTGCATGTTCTAATTATAGCTCTTGGATGCTCCGTGAAGAGAAGGCTGAGTAATTCCACATGTAATTGCTCTAGGAATGATGGAATCAAGTCATGAATCACCACCTTAACTGAATTTTTTCCCATGGAATATAGGCAATAACCAATGCCTTGTATTTGTCCTGGTTCGGGTTTCTTTCCCCAGTTTCACATGCTGTAATGTACACTCAAATTTGTAGCAAAAGATTGCATTGTTGTGCATTGGTACCTAGTGATATTTTCTAAGTGAGGAAATGCTTTATGAGCAATAAAATTCCATATCACATAATTAAGTAAAGTACACAGAATCTGACATTTACTAGACACTATTGCAAAATTAGACATTTTCTGAGTCAATATGGAACTGTGACACTGTATTCAAATTCTTAGACTAAAACTTTCACAATTTTAGAATTGTGTAAGTCACCCGATTCTGAAGTAATGATAGATGTGGTACTACCATTTGGGCAAGCAGCAGTGTTGAACATAAAACTGCATCATTGTTTAGTTGCTAAGTCATGTCTGACTCTTTTGTGACCCCATGGACTGTAGCTGACCATACTCCTCTATCCACAGAATTTCCCAGGCAAGAATACTGAAGTGGGTTGCCATTTCCTTGTCCAGAGTATCTTCCTGACCCAGGGATCAAGCTTGCACCTCCTGCATTGGCAGGTGGATTCTTTACCACTGAGCCACCAGGGTAGTCCATAAAACTGCATTAGCTGCATTTTAGTGGAGCATCCCTTATGAAGGGTGTTATTTCATTGGAAGCACTTGGATTTATCATTCTGGTCTTTTTGGATAAACCTAGAGTGGAATATAAAGAAGCTCTGCAAACAACATTCTCTTTAAAACACAGTTAGATCAACCTGGTATATAGAACTGTGTGAAGACCAAGCAAAATACGTAGGAAACTTTGCTTATGACTTATGACTTCCAGACTGATCAAAGATGGGTAAACTAATATTTTTAATGTTTTCTGAAGCTTTACATACATTAGTTTTTTTCTAACTCATATGAATGCATAAAATAGAAATTATTATCCTGATTTAAAAGTGAAGAAATCTAGGACCTCAGTTTCAGTGCTTTGCCAAAATTGACCCCTTAATAAATGACCGGCTGGCATTTTATTAATAGTACCAGCAGGACTTCCATGTTTTTTTCCCCACAACATCAGCATTTAATTCTGTTCTTTAAAGCCCTGAACTTTGCCATTTTTTCCTTTGTTCTGAGGAGTTATTTTGACTCTTGAAAGGGGTTGCCTAATATTATTTTGACATTCCTAATATGTTTGATCTTTGCAGAATGTGAAAGGGATTTCAGGCAATTTCCCTACCATCAAAAATGAATGAGCTGTTGAATAATTCAAGCTTCATTTTCTCGTGTGTTATACCAGAGGCTTTACCTTTCTGATTTTTTTTTTTGTCTTAAGTTCAAAGGCTGTCTATTATTCTGGATTATTTTTCCCCTAACAAGTTCTGATTTCATAGTATTAATACCATTTGACACTGCCTGTGTCTCTTCCATTACTGGTATTTCATTGAGGAGTTTCATCTGTTTATCATTGACCCTGACAGCTAATAGATCCACTCTGTGGATCTATCTAAAGAACCAGTGCATTAGAGCTCTAATAAAAGCATTTCCATCCTTTTGTTATTAGACTACAGATAGGTTGTTTCCACTATTTGGTGATGTAGTTGTCAATTATCCTAACCACCAAAGGGAATTTGGGGTCAGCTAAATAAAACATTGTGTGCCCGTGGGTAGGTTAGAGTTGATGTTGACAGTACATGATATCTAGCCCTTATCAATGGCTTGCCTTGTATCATTCTTCTGTGTGTTTTTGTGTTATTTTTCCCTCATAATATCATTTTTCCCTCCTAAAAAATGCAATGTCTTAGACACTGTGTTATTATCTACATTGTACAAATGAGGAAACTGTCACTCAAGGTCATAGAGCCAGGCAGTGGTCACAGCAGGACTGTAAGGCAGGCAGTCAGCCTCCTCAGCCCACGTTGTTCACCCCTTCGCAGGACTGCCCGAAGCACAGCCCCTGCATCATGCACAGGTCATCTATAAAGCTTACAGACATTTCAGTGAAACTTACTTGAAAGGTGCTGGCAGATAGAAAGTAAAAACATAAGCCAAGATAGACTAGTGCATGCTGAGGTAGCAAACAGCTAGTATCACAGAAGCATTGAGTTGTTTCTCGTTTACTCCAAGTTTACCCTGAGTCCCTCAGACTCTCCAGGGCAGGTGTACCTCGGGTGGTCATTCAGTGATCCAGGCTGGGTTGAATGTGTCTCCACCCCACCCCCCTCCCATGCATCCTCTTCCAAAATCACCACAACAAAAGGAGAGGAGACTGGAGAATCTTAGTTGTACTTTATCCTCGGTCCTTGTTTGTGTCATTGGCCAAAACTACTCATGTAGCCCTTTATGTCATCCCCATGTCCTCAAGGAAGGAAAGGATATCCACATATGGGTGAGTACCAGTCATGCCAACCATGGTTTCCAAAGGAGTAATTTTTTGGCATGTGCATAATGCGAATATGTTACAGACCTTCTTTTCTTTCCTTTTCATATTACTTGACATTTGTTTAATCTCACCATAAGTTATGATGCCATGTCAGTTTAAACAAAGAAGGAGAGAAAAGACGTAAATCTAACAACAGCCTTGCTAAAAATTTAGTGGAGGGAATTGACAGCATTTATGAAGATGACAGGTAGATTTTATCTCAACCTTAGCTACCATAATTGAATTCTGAGATTATTCACCAACCTACATGTTTTATTTAAGCATTTGAGGAGTGCAATTTTTGAATGAAGAATTTTTCAGTAAATTAGCATACTGTATGAATAGCTATCCTCATAATGATAGATTAAGCTTTGACAACTTATTTACCCCAACTAGTAAAAAAAAATGAAATTCTACTATAGAAATTTGTCATAGACAATGTAATTTATGTCATGTTTATGATGTTAATTTATAGGATAAAAGTATAAATTTGAAACCAGAAGATCTGGATTTGAGTTTCAATTTTCCCATTTCCCACATGTTCTGGGTCAAATTGCTTAACTAGGTCTGAAGCTTGCTTTCAAATGAAGATTAAGAGTGTTATTTTCTACCTAATAGGCAACCCACTCTAGTATTCTTGCCTGGAGAATTCCAGGGACAGAGGAGCCTGGATAGAGCCGCGCGGAGTCGGACATGACTGAGGACTAAGCTCAGCACAGAGTTCTTGAGTCACTACCCTCTTCCCTGTGCGTACTCTGGGCTCACCCAGTCCTCCTTTCCAAAGTAAGAGGCAAGAAGATTAAGATCAGCAGGACGATGCTGCAATTTCTCAAACCCCAAGTGAATGTCTATGGCATCAGAACCATAAGCTTCTGCTCTTCTTAGGCAGCAGTGCTGAAAGGTAAAATGGATGAGGCAACACAGATAGGCAGTTTTAGGATTCAAGAAGTCTGTAACCTTTAGCACAATTGAACAGACAAAAATCACCAAATCATTCCACCTTATTCTTTGCATACATCAGAAACACGTCCCAAACTCTTCCTCTACGTTGGTGCTAAGTAAATTATGTATGGCAGCATAGCTAATTACTGTTTACTTTATGTCTTGGTTTAAATTCCATTATATTATTTGCATAGGATGAAAGCTCTGCTGACACAGAGTGAGTTACATACAAAGTTCCGTCATTCTTCTGCTTTATTTGCTCAAATCCCACTCTTTTCCAGTTCATGTCTCTCTCCTGATGTGCATTTCCTCTGCCTCATTTTGTTTATACCTTCATGAGGTACTTGTTTCCCAAATTGCCTGGTATCACACATATTATTTCTACCAGGGTAATACCGATAGACTAGCCATCCTCCACTAGCGCCCAGTTTCCTAAGACTTTTTTCTCTGTACGTGTATGCTCAGTCCTGTCCAACTCTTTGTGACCCCGTGTACTATGGTCCTCTAGGCTCCTCTCCAGGCAAGAACACTGGAGTGGGTTGCCATTTCCTACTCCAGGGGATCTTCCCAACACAGGGATTGAATCTTTTTCTCCTGCAACTCCTGCATTGGCAGACAGATTCCTTAATAGTGAGCCACCTGGGCCCTTGTATTTCCCCTCTAAAGGATACCTTTCAACATGTTGTTATAAGGCCCTAATGATTTAATGAATGTGAAAGTATTTTGCTAATAGTAAAACCTCACACAAATGTAGGTCAATTTATACTTCTTACCAAATTACCATGTTCCTTATTAATCATGGATTGATTTGTCTTTGCCTAGTTTGATGCTAATGATATTTTAATAATTATTTTATATAGTTTTCTCATCTCATTTATAAATAATTATTTTACATAGTTTTTTTAAGTTACTATTTTCAAGTAAGCCTAATAATTTTCATAGAACCCTCTTAGTTCACATGTAGAACTCTCATTCTTGACTTATTAGATTTTGTGAATTAGAAAATGAACATGCTAGAAATTCAAGGTGACTACAATCGAGCCCAGTTTATTAAACTGTTTTGACAAGTGTAGCTTAATTTTAATTATTTATGATAATATTTAATAGTACATGAGTAAATTCATTTATAACATAATTTATCAAATTAATTAAAGTCTAATACCACTAGGCCTTTATAACTCCTAAAAGTATTTGGTCAAATAAGAGATTAAATCATCAAGCTTTTGTTTAAAAAAAGGAATGTCTGTGTTTGGGGTTAAAAACATTGTCAGTGATATTAGTAAAATTTGACAAAGTATTAACCCTTATTTTGCTTTAAACAGAGTGTGATATAATTTACTACACTGAAATGGTGTGGTACCTCCCCAAAGGACTAAGAACCAAAAGTTATTTGATCACAGTGATTTATGACTTAAGTATAAGTAAATATTGCTAGTAGCAGTCCAAAATTATCATCCAAAACAATTGTTTTCTAACAATTCAAGCCACTCTTAAGGACAAAAATGGAATATTTGGATTTCCTTCAACTTTGTTTTCCAAAACTTTATAGTTGTCTCAAATAATGACTACATTCTGCTTAATATTTTAAATATAGTACTGATATTCTTTTTTTAATATATTTATTTTTTCCTGAGTGGATTTATTATCAGTATTACAGAAAATTAGTATTAAAATAGCTCTTCTATAAAAGTTGCTCAGTCGTGTCTGACTCTTTACAACACAGTAGGCTGTAGCCCACCAGGCTCATCTGTCCATGGGATTCTCCAGGCAAGAATACTGGACTGGGTAGCCATTCTCTTCTCCAGGGGATCTTCCTGACCCAGGGATTGAACTCAGGTCTCCTGCACTGCGTGCGGTTTCTTTACCGTCGGAGCCACCAAGGAAGCCTAGCTTTACTTTATGATTTCCCAGTAGATCTTCTGATTATCAAAGCTCCAGTTTTCAGCTGGATTTAAGATGGATTTGGATCCTACTTCTCCTTTGCTCCTTTTCTTTTACCTGAGTGATGTGAATTTTTTGCCTCTGTGTGTGTGTGTGTGTGTGCGTGTGTGTGTGAGGTAATGCCATACCCAATCACACTCTCCTCAGAGAGGCTTTGATCCCCTACGTTCTGCCTCCTGTTTGTCACTCATACTCTTACCTCAGCTGCCAGACTATTCTGCAGATCAGTATCAGAATCAGTTGAGTCGCTCAGTCGTGTCTGACTCTTTGCAACCCCATGAACCGCAGCACGCCAGGCCTCCGTGTCCATCACCAACTCCTGGAGTTCACCCAAACTCATGTCCATTGAGTCAGCGATGCCATCCAACCATTTCATCCTCTGTTGTCCCCTTTTCCTCCCGCCTTCAATCTTTCCCAGCATCAGGGTCTTTTCAAATGAGTCAGCTCTTTGCATCAAGTGGCCAAAGTATTGGAGTTTCAGCTCCGGGATCAGTCCTTGCAATGAATATTCAGAACTGATTTCCTTTAGGAAGTACTGGTTGGATCTCCTTGTAGTCCAAGAGACTCTCAAGAGTCTTCTCCAACACGACAGTTCAAAAGCAATTCTGCAGATACCAACAGAGAAATTTTCCTTTCACTATTTCATCTCAATCCAGAAAATTTCAAGACTCAGGATAATCTCCCGTTTAAAATTCTTAAGTGTGGGCTTGGCAGTTCAGTTCCAGCAAAAACCTTTCAGAGGTTGCTAATCTAGGGAGCAAAAGCCTTCCTGAGGCACCTAATCTAGGGAGCTCAACACCAGTAAGACTGCTCTGACCAAGTAGTCAAAATGGCCAGCCTCCTGACAGGCCTTATTCAGTTCCTATTACTGTACCTTCTCCTGACCCCAGCCTGAAATAATTTATCCTCTGTTTCAAGAGAGGAGCTTTTGTAAATCTTGCTTGGCCGATTTCTGCTATTTATCTCAATCTTTTCATTACAAATAAAATATTAAAAACCCACAGCAGTAAAATGGTTACAGCACAGGTAAAAAGTATAAAACTTAAAAATGCCTTTGGAAAAAATACCCAACTATTAATTAAACAAATATGAATTTCAATGCATATTATCTCTTAAATTAACAATATTATGGAAAGGCAATTATTTATTATCTACTTTCACTAAAAAAAAAAAGGATATTAGAGTAAAAGAAACTTGCAATGATTAAATCCAGTCTCTTCACTTAATAGGCTATAAAACAGACCTCAGTAGGACAAGTAAACTCATTCAAATTCATGTAGAGAAGTGGAAGTTTCCTCACTTGATATGAAATGTATTCTTGCGAACTTAAGCAGTTCCCAGTAGAAGACAGATTGCTGCATATTGATACATGAGAAATGGAATCTTGGCAGAGAAGAAATAAGCAAGAAAATGTGAGCTAGTAATGTAAGGTTTATCACATATGCAAAAAGTGCTAGACAAAGAGAAGGAAGGGAAGCAAAAAAAAATTGAAAAAAGGTAAGCAATTAAAATCTCATATCTAAAAAGTGAGCTGAATACAATGGAATAAAATGAAGGCTATACACTTAATATGTGAAGGTTGAGTTGTATTTTTTACTGCTTAGACTAAACTTATGTAGCATGCAACTATTTTATTTGACATACCTTTTTGAATTTGAAGATACACTCTACTTTGACAACAATGTGGAAGGACGATTTCCTTCCCAGGAATTATATGGCTGATATGAGAAATTTGTGACTCAGGTGTGTTGTATAAAGAGGGCTTTGTGAAAGTCAGGTGTGTCTTGTAAATGTTCTCATGAGAATGAGGCTTTTAGTTAGGTTTATACTCAGTCTTTCGCTGCATACGTTCAGGATCCATCTTACCTAAGCTCTACCAGATCGCTACAGTGGTATATTCGGGGACAACTAAGTCCTCTCAGGCAGCAAGGACTGCACTGCCAGACTCAAAGAAAAAAGAGGTAAATACTATTTGCAACTGGAATGTTATAGATGGCGTTCTCCTTAAGCCACCCTAAACCTGGCTCCACTTACTGGAGTAAATGTACAAGTTGTATAAATTTTCTTCTCAGTGAGGAAATTCTAATTATTTTTCCATGGTTCAGTTCAGCACTTACGTCAAATTTATTTTCTAAGCCTAGAAAACCGAACCCCCATGTTTTCTGTTAGAGTATATTCTGTGAACTGAGTCCAGAATGTTCTGTTGTGCTTGATAAAACCACTTTGATAAAGATGAGCAGTCCTCTCAATATATCTGTTGACAGAACTCATGGACTGAACAGCCTGCTGTGAAGTGTTTTATTGATTACCATTTCCTATAGCTTTTGCCATGGCTCTTATTTAATGTATTGTGCCTTGCAATGCTTGGGGAGATTGGAACGAAATTTGAAAAGACTATTTTTGTATCTTTGGTTCAGTGTGTGTGAGAGCTTTCTTGCTGATGGTTAACATGTGTGACATTTACTTAGCTTAGGTTATAAAGGTTAGACCTCATAAATTTCCTAATCCATGAAATGAGGGAAGCTATACTGGATTTCTTATAACCTATGGACTGATATAAACAGCAGCTGATACACACTGGTCCTTTAAACAACAGAGGAGTGGAATTGGAACTGGTAGTATGTATTACCTTTAGTTATCTTCTTTTCTATATTGAGTTAGATACTAACAATGCATTCTGGGCTTATATAAGCAATCAGAACTGTGGAAGTTTTTTATTTTTTCTTTCAGTGTCAGAACTCAAACACAGAAGCTAATACAAGAACACAGTTTCTTACACTCCTTTCTAAACTTCCTAGGAAAATAGCTTCTTTAAAAAAAAAAAAAAAAAAAAACAGGGAGAGGGAACGAACACCAGTGAAGGTGGTAGAGAGGATAAAAGATGCCTATAGCTTCTGAGCAGACAGTGCTGTGGAAAGCGGGATTTTCACAAGTGTGGGAGACTGACCCCATTGGCTTGAGATTCTTTTTAATCTCCTTTGCTGATCTGGGGATGTTGTTACAAATCAAAATAAATGCAGGGTTCTTATAAAAGAGGAGTGCTAATTGTACCAAAGAAAAAACTGATGTTTTCCAGATGGAGAGATGAAGAAATCCCAGAATATATGTTCTAAAATTTCTTAGAGCTGGATAGTATAGAAAGTAGAGCACCACTGTGCTGAGGAATATTTCAGATGCCCTGTGAGTCCCTTCCTTTGCTTTTGTGCTATACTAGTGTGGATCTCCGGAGAAGGCAATGGCACCCCACTCCAGTACTCTTGCCTGGAAAATCCCATGGACGGAGGAGCCTGGTAGGCTGCAGTCCATGGGGTCGCCAAGAGTCAGACACGACTGAGCGACTTCACTTTCACTTTTCACTTTCATGCATTGGAGAAGGAAATGGCAACCCACTCCAGTGTTCTTGCCTGGAGAATCCCAGGGACGGCAGAGTCTGGTGGGCTGCCGTCTATGGGGTCGCCAGAGTTGGACCCGACTGAAGCGACTTAGCAGCAGCAGCAGCAGTGTGGATCTCAGTACTGGCCAAATATCAGAATCACCTGGGAAGATTTACAACGTGTTCTATCCTGAACCAGTTCAATCAGAATCGCTCATAGTCAGCTCAATATTAGACTATTTTAAATTACCTAAGTGATTCTAGGATATCAGCATTTTAAGAACCACTAGACAATAATATGCAGAGAATGATACATGTGATATTATTTTATCCTAATTGCAGCAGCATGAAATCAATATGGAGTCTATTTATATTTTCCTTTTCCCATACAAGCAAGAGAGGAATGTACTTAGAAATCTATATTTTAAAGGGTTTATGTGGAGCACTAAAATCTTGTTTTGGTTAATGCAACATTAAAAAGATAATTCCTGAGCTAGAGATGTACTTAAGGTCAATAGAAAGTGGGGAATGTATGTCTTCTGTACATTACCTTACCACTCAAAGTTTCTGTGATTTACTGCATCATTGTTTTAAAAAGTGAAAAGTAAAATTTGATATTAAATTGTGAGAGAAACCAAAACTAGAATTGCAAACATTTTAAGAGTATTGCTTAAGTATCTGTAATATACAAGGAATCAGTAAGCTAAACATGAATATAGAATATTATCCTAAATTTATGACAATAATTCATTGTCATTTGTTATTCATATTTTCTGATGGTGTACTTAAGCTAAATTATCAAATATAATATCCTGACATTGCTAGAAATCTTACAGTCTTCATGGCCTCCCTGAAATTCTTCTTGAATTCTACAAGTCATGTTAATTAATTATAACAAGCTCAAATGTATCGTGGTATTTTCCACATGTGCTTTATTTAAACAAGCTTTAAGTGTCTGTATAGGTCTTTCATTTTTATGCAAAGGAAGTAGAAGTCAATTTTCAAAATTTAGAAAAATAATATTCTGCATACTACTTCAAGATTAATTTTGTATTAATTATGTCTATTTTTCATGATCAGCTTATATCCTTCACTAAATTTAACAAACTTTAAATTTTCTTGATTCCTTTGTTTTTATGCTTTTTTGTTAAGGAAATAAAAGTTATCGTTGCTCTTCAGGGCATAAGCTTACAATAAGGACATCTAATCATTAAAAATATTCAAATTATATATTAACTATTAATACTTATAAATAACTTTTCAGTGCTCTCCTCTAATCTGGTTGTAATTACTCTTAGAAATAAATACTGGCAATTAATAAGTTGAACTGGAGCCTGTCATAAGATGATATGGATTGAAAAAAGTTGTAATGCATTTCAAAAAAATGATCAAATATTTCAACAGAGATCTTGGTATGTCACTGATTACTGATTCAATAACAGGAAACTCACCTTTGAAAAAGCACTCTTATTAAAAAATTCACACATTTGTATCGTTCCCCTTTAAGAGTCATGTAGCAATGTTCAGAGAAATGGAATCTAATTAAAATGGATGTAAAAATGGCTCCAAATAGTCTTTGGAGTGTTCTTACTGGAGAATAAAAAGCCATTTTCATGCTCATGAAAATCAAACTGATAGTGATTTGGGCTTTATTTTTTCACTCAGAGAGCCTCTTGGAAAGGGGGATTTCTTTGGGTTAACTCAGATCACATTCAGACTCTCTTGGTCTTTGAGATTTTACATTTAATATGTCCATGCCATCCCCATGCGTCTTGATGAGATGGCTCTCTGATATTCCTGTGCCATGATTGTATCCATTTCTAAAGAGAAAACTTGCAGTTTGGCTTAGGGAACAAAGTATTTGCCCTCTCTGCTTGGAATTTGGTGTGGGTGGCACTGTATTTGGGCTGGAAATCTTCTGCATCCTCTGGCCAAGAGGCAGCTGTCAAAAAGCCCCATCACTGTAACAGGCACTAATGTGCAGACCAGCTCAGCAGATGCCAGAAATATAACTTGCTGTTTGATTCCTTGAATCTGTTCTTACATAAAAAACAAAAGTTGTTTAACAGCTGTATCATACCCATATACTTGATCTTTGGGGGAAAAAAGACATTTGGGATTTTCAGGAATCTCTGTTCTGAGAAGAACTGGGTGTTTTGAAAGAGAGGGAGATAGAGAAAAAAGTAATATTTACTGAACAACTATTATTAGGTATTTGGGTATTTTATTTCATAAGAGACAGATGGATGGAATTCAATCATCGATAGCAAAACATCAATAAATCTGGTTGGTTCTTAAATTGTTTTCTGTAACCCTATGTATGACCCTTTTTTTAATTAAAAAGAAAACAGTGGTTCAAAGTAATTTAAAAACTATGCGACAGAGGGTGAGATGGTTGGATAGCATCACCGACTCAACAGACAAGAGTTTGAGCAAACTCTAGGAAATAGGGAAGGACAGGGAGCCCTGTCTACGGTTGAGTCAAGCTGAGCAGAATGTGAAAACTGTCTTGATCTCCTTTAGGAGAGATGGTTATTCCCTTATTACTGAGACCCTGAGACTTGGAGGGGTAGAGTTTACTTACCTGAGGTTTTCCCAGCTATTAAGTTACACAGTTGTGCTTGTGTGTGTGTGTGTTCAGTGGTGGTCAACTTTTTGCAATCCCATGGACTGTAACCTGCCAGACTCCCCATCCATGGGATTTCCCAGGCAAGACTATTGGAATGGGTTGCCATTTCCTCCTCCAGGGGATCTTACCAACCCAGGGATTGAACCCACATCTCCTGTGGCTCCTGCATTGGCAGGCAGATTTTTTACCTGAGACAGAGTTGTGACTTCACCATAATTCTGATCTGTTTCAAGACCTATGAACCTTCAAGTATACTGCAACCTCGGGAATATCCCAGGCAAGAGGACAACACTGGCTGCCTAAGAAGTTTCAAAGAGTGAGTTCTTATTTTCCTAAAACTCTGCAGCAACTTTAAGGAAAGGGTTATCCTAGCAAAGTTGTTTTCACTTGAAACTATTGTATGCCACATGTTCTATAGTTTTCAAAATCTGAATATTTTATTGACTTAAAAGCAGATGCAGCTTTAGGGCAAGAGCCATTTAATCTTCTTGCCTGCTATGTTCCTTATTACTAATAAAGGCTCCTTACAGGCTGCAAATGATTCTCTTAGGATATTTGTGAAACAGCTGCAGGAAATTTCCATTTTTCCACCAAATGAGAATCCTATATTTTAAATGAGAAACCCTATATTTTAAAGGGTTTATGTGGAGCACTAAAATCTTGTTTTGGTTAATGCAACATTAAAAAGATAATTCCTGAGCTAGAGTTTGGAGTACTCATGAATTACTGCACCATTTTTGATAAGGGAAAGAAGAAAAGGAAAGTTAAAGAAAATAACTTCATTTATTAATAAATGGAGTTTTTTTCTCTCATTAAAATCTTGAGAGGAACAAAATATGAAAAGTTATCAAGTGCAATTCTGTTGCATATCAGAATTATACGTAATTGTGGCATCACCAGGCTCAGATTCTAATCATAGGCTATAAACCAATGGCCCAGGGAGACTGAAGTTACCTACTGGTTACTGACCAGTTTTTAGCTACTAAGAATAGGAAGAAGTATATGTTTGTCTTCACAGAATCAGCATCTATGAAAATGTTTAATTTTTTTTCACTTTAATGGTTTTAATCTTGATTTTTTTTAAAGATTTATCAAATGACAACCATCTATTTTGGGGGGCATTTTTGATGGCAGTAAAAAGTGAAGTTGCTCAGTCGTCTGACTCTTTGCGACCCCATGGACTGTAGCCCACCAGGCTCCTCCATCCATGGAATTTTCCAGGCAAGAGTACTGGAGTGGGTTGCCATTTCCTTCTCCAGAAGTACTGGAGTGGGTTGCCATTTCCTTCTCCAGCGGTTCTTCCTGACCCTGGGATCGAACCCAGGTCTCCCGCATTGCAGACACTTTACTGTCTGAGCCACCAGGCAAACTAAAGACACCTCTTATGGCAGTAAAGACACCTCTTATCCCTCAGCAAAATCTCTTCTTGAATTTAGTAACTACCAGAATTAATCCTTCACCTTTCCCAGTGAGGCATTTACTGTAAGAAATGTGGTCAATGTTGACAATGTTGTCCGTTCCTTGCTTTTAATCTTGGGATGTTTGAAAGACAAAATACTTTTTTTTTTTTTCTTAGATAATGAGTGTATCAAAAGCTATAAAATTCCAACCAGTGTTCTAGTCATGTCTATCATTTATTTCAACTTTTCAACAGAATGGTTTAAAACACCTATTTTTTCTTCTGTCAAAAGGATCATTTTCTTTTACAACAGCACTTATAAGCTCCTGGTTGGATTTTAATTGTCAGGAAATGATTTCCTTAGGATATTTGAAATGAAATGTTCTTAAAACTTCCTTACTTGACTATGCCAGTGTTCTAATAAACCTCAGATAGGAAAAGCTAAAAATGCTGTTATTATTATTGAGGAAATAAAATAGATAGGGTAAAGCAGACACTCATGATTTTATGAGGTACAAGGAGCCATTTTCAAGTAGTGTAAACACTAGGAGACAGATTATTATGGGTTGTATTAAACATATCTATTTCAGAAGGAGACCAGAATTAAACTAAATGTACATGCATAGCTTCAGGTTTTTAAGAGTTTGGGAAAACAGAAAACAGAATTAAAGAAGGTACATGGGTATTATCAAACACATACAGTTTAAGTTAGCATTTAGTTATAATAGTATTTTCAGGCCATTTTTGACTCATTTCAGTTCAGTTCATCATTCAATCATGTCCGACTCTTTTTGACTAGTCATCTACAAAGAATACCAACACTTGCAGTGAGATTTTTTTCAGGGGAGCATTTTTATCATTGTCTGTTCAAAGTATTAATTTCCAATCTTTAGCATTCCCTTCAAAAACTCTTTATAATTACATCAAATCTTGTGTGTGATAATCTCTACTTGTAGAAATTTATGCTGAAAATAAACAATTTTTATTAACCCACAAAATCCAAATAAAACAGTGTGATCTTAGTTTGAGATTTCAAAAACAACAAGGATACTCTTGCTCTTGTGACAGTGGAATTTTTCCAACCTATATTTTGAAGGAAAGATTTACAATTTGTATTTCCTTATGCAGCTTTACTCTTTCAGGTATTTGCCCCAAATGGACTCTAGAATTTCAGAATTTTCAGGAAGAGTGAAGTTTATAAAAGCAAGCAGACTAAAACAATGAACTGTAGAGGAGATGGCACATTGGAATATCTCTTAATTGGACACATATATCAGTTTAATCCTTACTAGCCTATATACCTCCAAATTCCAAGTAGTTGATCTATCCTGAAGAAGTTAGGGCTAGAGGAAGTCCTAAAGGTGAGGATTTCTGCTAGCCCTCAATTGTTAAGCAAGACTCAGTATTACTGTCACTCTAGAAGGCACAGAAATAAACGTTTTATAATTCAGAGATTATTTGGGCCAAATTCTCCACTAAACATGCAGAACTGAACCCAGAACCCTTAGCTTCTTATGTTTTTCTTCCCTATTCTTCATTTGTCTTCAATTTTTTTTCGATAAGTATGTTTTATTTCATTATTAGTAGAAAGTAAGGCATGAATGAGATTTGATGTGACATGTGTTGGAGGGTCAATATCAGGGCAAGTATAGAAGTGATTCAAGTGTACTCACTGATGCCTCAACACAAAGTGAAGGCAATTTCCTTCTCTTATTTCTAAGCTTGTCAATGGGTAACTAGATAGGGAGTCACAGACTCAGTTGTAATCACCCCCTTTTTCACATGCAATATAATTTTGAGATTAATAGTTGGTTGAATTCATAGAATGTAGGTCCAATGAAAGTTAAACTTGTAGAATTTCAATATATACAACTACAATTAATAAGTATGACTATAGTTAGAATGATATAAGAGCTTTTGAATATACCTTGACTTCAATAAGTAATCTTTTTCTAAGCTGGTCTCCTATATTAAAGCCTAGGTTATATCAAAAACTGCTCTTCAGCCAAAATTTTAATACATTTCCTAGATTCATGAACCTTACTAGTGCCCAAGGGCTTGGTTTACATTACTGGTGTATTATGATCCGAAAACAATTTTAAAAAAACCAATTCTCTGACTTAATGTCTTATTTTGTTCAGGTAATCAATTTCTTCTTTGTGTTAAATATGTCTATTATATTAGATAACAGTATTAAGTTCATGAAAAGAAGTGTACATGGAAGTAAATGGCATGAGTTATTATTATAGTCAATGATTAATGTCAAGCAACTTGTTAGAATTTTTATTAAAATCAAATATAGAAGTACAGAATGTAAAATATGTAATTGGAACCAATCAAGTTTTCTGAAAAAGTGTTATGATAAGAGTTACTTTTTGCCAGAAGTGACTTGGGGTATGGAGTATAGAAGTTAAATTGGTTTCCTAAGTCTTATCTGTAAGCAGAAACCTTGTTAAATTTTGAATTCTACATGTTCTGCCTTTAAAAATAAATTATAGGACTTTATTATGACTGGCACAAGGCACTGTGGAAGCTGTTTGATTTTAGTATTTCATGTTTATATCCTTTGAAAGTAAATGAAAGATAAACACCCACACACATATATTTGTGACCAAAAACTGAGTAATAAGCAAGCTGTAAATAATGTGTCCTAGATGCATTCAGAAGCTAAAATTAAGTGACAATACTCTTTATGGTAATATTTTATATACTGTTTAATATGATTTCCATTTAGGAGTATTGTATAGTAACCAACCCTTAATCACCTTGAGGTTCAGTTTCATTTCTGAGCCAATACAATATCATTTTGTGTTATCATGTTCTTCTTACCATGGTTAAAAATCAAAACAGAGCAAAAGCAGATGAAAGCAGTGGTGGTATGTATGAAAAGCAAAATAACTGATTGTTGTTTTTCCTTTTGTTATTATTCTGTGGCTATTCCAGAAAATGCACTGTTTTTGAGGTCGCCACTAATACTTGTTGTCTGCCTATCACAAATTTTAAATACAAAAAGAAAAGTGGGAGAGCCTGGTAAGAAAGCATCTCCAGAAATATTCCCACATGGAGAAATATTGATCTCAAACGGGATGTCTTCTCAGTATGACATTCATTCAACAAACTTTCATCAGACTCCTTCTTTGTCCAGCTCCTTTCCAAATCCTCCCCCTTCCTTGACTTTGTGGCCAGCAGATTTCTGTCTTCCCACCTACATGACTGGTCCTCTCAGAAAGCACCACCAACCTCCTGCTGTCCTTTAAATCTAGATGAATTCCACCATTTTTTTTCTTCAACTCTCATTACATTTTTGTATATTTCCATTACAACCACCAGTCACCTACTGAGCATTAGCACTTCCTCACAGTATTTATGTTTTGTTCTTCCTTCCTTTCCTAACTGTGTCATCAATTACCACTTCTTGAAGACAAAACTGCGTGTGTTCTGCCTATATCGCCGGTGCTGGCTTAATTCCTGGGGTGAATGTAAGTAAGGCTTAATACCTAGCTGTGGACGGATAAGTAGAATCAGTGAGTGAGTGAGTGAATGAATTGTGATTCCTGAGAATTTTCTCTGCACCTGGTAATGTACTGAGAACTGAACGTGAGGGAGATGAACATGGTTCATTTCATTACTGAACTTACAGCCTAACAATACTTTCTATAATTGCTTCACCCTTCCTCGAAAATTATTTTGAACTTAAAGTATTATAGTTCTGTGAAGATAACCTGACTAAAGTTTTTCTTCACTAGTAATTTCAAACATCTTTTCTGTTGTACAGTCATTAGGTCAAAGATATGAACACTTTAAGCTGTAACTCTTTCTTGTCTCTTTCACTTTTTGTAAAATAAGGGAGTTGTAACTATTGGGTTATGCTTGTTTATATTTTTAGCCAGAGGGAAATTTTTTTTAAATTTCCTAGAGCTTCCTTTATTTTTTGAAAAAAAAAATTTAAAGGGAATATTGTAGTTGTGTATAGTTTACTTCTGGTTTAATCTTTCTTTCTGAGTTTTTTTTATAGTTATCTTTGATCATTTATTCTTGAAAACTTCTGAGGGAATTCACGGGTAATCTGACAAAAATAATGATTTGACTAATAAACTTATGGGGGATAGATCTGCATAGAAAGCGCAGAGCTCATTCTTACACCTGTGTAGTTTCAGCTTTCTACTCAGTCATGGACTGCAAACAAGATGGCAATGCTCTGTGTCACATATGCAGTCTCTTTCTTCTTGCCTAGTAATGATCTAGAAAGATGATGGCATTTGACTTGAAAAGGGCCTGGTATGAGCAATGTTTGATGTTTTCTTGGTATAATATCCTCCCGCATCTGAAGTTCTCCATGACTCTGGGCTCCTCATTTGAAAAATGAACCATGCCAAGAGTCAAGAGAGTCTTCATTAAAGTTGAATGTCAGGAAGGAAAATTTATAACAACTTATAATATTTTATCATTTAATACACAAATCAAGATAGAAATTCTAAGTGGGATTTGCTTTTTACATTTAATCTGTAACTCATATTCAGTACTACAAATTTGAAGTGATAGAAATTGAATATTTTGCCTATTTCCTTCCACAGTCTAGAATTCTTAATAAGACAAAAGATAAATGCCTTGTGGATTCAACTCATCATCTCTGTAATACATTACACTGCTAGAACTTTGATTATTGGAAGTTCATATTGCTGGTGATATTTCAGAAATCTTACAAAGTAGCTCTGACGCAAAAGATAAGATTTTTGCTAAATATTTCTAGTCTGATATTCACATTCTAATTGAAACTATAGTCTATTATTCATTTAACGTATTTTAGGGCCTCATAAAGTGAAAAAATGGACATTTACATAGGTGTTCAGTTCAGTTCAGTTGCTCAGTCATGTCCGACTCTCTGTGACCCCATGGACTGCAGCCCGCCAGGCCTCCCTGTCCATCACCAGCTCCCGGAGCTTACTCAAACCCATGCTCATTGAGTCAGTGATGCCATCCAACCATCTCATCCTCTGTCAAGCCCTTCTTCTCCCACCTTCAATCTTTCCCAGCATCAGGGTCTTTTCAAATGAGTCAGCTCTTCGCGTCAAGTGGTCAAAGTATTGGAGTTTCAACTTCAACATCAGTCCTTCCAATGGACACCCAGGACTGAACTCCTTTAGGATGGACTGGTTGGATCTCCTTGCAGTCCAAGGTACTCTCAAGAGTCTTCTCCAACACCACAGTTCAAAAGCATCAGTTCTTCAGTGCTCAGCTTTCTTTATAGTCCAACTCTCACATCCATACATGACTATTGGAAAAACTATGGCCTTGATTTTTTTTTCCAGTCTGATGTTTACATTCTAATTGAAACTATGTCTGTTATTTATTTAACATATTGTAGGGCCTAGTAAAGTGAAAAAAATTGGCATTTACATAGGAGACATTTACACAAATAACAGAAAACTGCAGTCTATCAAGTTTAATTAAAAAATCATTTCTCTTTCATACCAAGAAGATATATGACTCTAGGGTTGGTGATTCAGGAGCTAAATGATATAAACAAGAAACCAGTTTTTTTTTGTTTTCTGTTCTTGGTGTCTCTGGCAAACTCCCTTCGTGGTTGCTAAATCATTTCTGCAACTGCAGACATGACATGAGGAATGATAAGTTTCCAAAAAAGGGGAGTGGTCAACTCATTCTTGATTTTTTTTTTTAAAGGCTTAAAAAAATCTTTTCCAGAAGCCGCTTAAAATGCTGCCCCTCACTTCTCATTGAGTAGCATTATGTCTAACAACTATGCCTAAACTAACCACTGATAACAGAAGAGAATTACAATGCTAAGCTACTATCCTTGACTTATCCTGGTCCAGGAAAGATAATGCCTTTCTCTGGACTACATATTTATTTATGCGTGTACCTAAAATATAGTCAGAACTCTACTATCAAGGAATTATGTATAAGGATTCAGCCTTTGTTAGGCAACAAATGTTACCTCCACAAGTACTGCAAATTAAACTAGGTTCTGGCCCTGAAGAATTTTACGATCTAGTGTAGGAAACTAATAGGACAACAGAGGATTATAAACAGTACCCCCAAGGTACACCACTAATAGACGCATGTACTAGATGTTGTGGCGGTTAGGAAGAGACGCCCAGAGAAAGGCATATGATTTTAGATTGAGAGGAGAAAATGAAAATACCATAGATGGGAGGGTAAGATTACGGGATAAATATTAATGCTGTGTGTCTATGACCGCATATCAGGAAATATATTTGATGGTTTACAATTTTTCAGTGCATCATTTTGACCAATTGTGAAAGGTATCTTAAAGATTTTTGTTGTTAACTTCAGTCACATTATAGTTTCAATTTAATTTTTAAATGAGATATGCTTTGGGATTCCCAGGTAGGACTAGTGGTAAAGAATCCACCTGCAGTGCAGGAGACACAAGAGATGTGGGTTCAATTCCTGGGTCAGTAAGGTCCTCTGAAGAAGAAAATGGCAACACACTCCAATATTTTTGCCTGAGAGATTCCATGGACAGAGGAGCCTGGCGGGCTACATTCCATGGAATCACAAAAGAGTGAGACAGAATTTAGGGACTAAAAATAGCAACATTATCTGCTTGTCTTGGAATACGTAGGCACAAAGTGATATCTAAATCTTCCTTATAGCTTTAAAGTTTGTTTCATACCTGGTGAGCTTGATTCATCAGACTTATAAGGACAGTGATAATAAATGATCATAATGTTATAGGCATGTTGGCTCCATTAATTTGACTGTATATGATGCCATATGGATTGTAGGAAATATTTTATTCTGAGCTTCTGTATTACATATTAAACATCATTAAGCATTATATGATAAATTAACTCCATCAAGGTAATTATCAGTTTTACTGTCACAAAAATAACAAAAAAATGTGTTGCCTTTTTCAATTCTTCTATTGTAATTATAAAAGGAGAGAGAGTAGAAATGATGATATTTCGGGTTGTAGCTGATGGGAACATTTTTATGCTCATTAAATCCATTTGCAAGTAGTACTGTGATTTGAGACATGTTGTACAAGAGCAACCACAAAAGCCAGTATTGTCTCATGAAGTGCATGATCCCAGTTCTAGGTGAGACTAGGAAAAGAGCATGACAGTTATACAAGAAGTAATTTACATACTCTCAACTTTCTATTTTTGGAAACATTCTAATTGAAACTAATGACACAGATTAAATCAAATTTCTTTAAATATCATATTATCTTGACCTCCCATGTGAGATGATGTTAGATGAGAATGGCATACCTATTTTATAATTGATTGGAAATCCCAAAAGATTGTATAAAACTCCTGTAAAATGAAATAACCTCCACGGTTGGTCTTAATTTGGAAGACATCATGGCATATTCTAACTAAAAAGTGGAAAAACCCTGTACAAAGTTCTGTATATGGTAGAGGGTTTTATTGATTAATTGCTTAGATATGGGCACAAGAGTGAGAACAGTTGTTAAAGTCTTTATTTTGTTGATATTTCATTTTGCCAACTGGGGGCCAAAATAATTATTTATAGCTACAAGAAGGTGACTCCTGCCTCCTGTCTCCTAATCTACTAAATGAGGCCTCACACCAAACTCAGAACTCTTGCTTTGAGTCACTATGTGTTTTACATTTTTCCTCTCTTTTTTGCTTCCACCATTCTTCTTGTCTTCATCTTTATTTTGCCATTTTCCTACCCAGATTTATAGTTTACTAGGTTACCTTTTGATCCATTACTATGGATCTTCCGAATGCAAAAAAATAATGTATCTTTCTTCTACATATGTAAGAAACTTAGTTCTCCCAAGATTCTCACTTGCTTTAATTCATAAGAATTCAAAGAATTGTCAATATCCAATTTTTTTCTGGTTTTTATCAACTTGTAGAAATAGTTTTTTGAGGGATGGAGGATAATCTGTTCTCATCTCTCTTTTCCACTTTTTGGTGAAGGAGCTATCAAACAATGAAAATTTGGAAAATTAGAAATAAATTTCCTAAATAATTGACTGTAAGTGACAGAAATGTCTTTACTGTGCATATTTTTACTGTATTTTTATGTTTGTTTTTCTATATTTAGGATGAATATTTTCCCAGAGTGTGTCTTGAACAGTTTTGTGATGAATTTTAAAATATGTTTTCCTTTATTATTCTTTTGTCTAAATGAACTGCAAGTAGATTCATTCTTTAAACTTTCCAAATACCCTATTCTTTAAACTTTATTAATATGAAAAAGGAAGTTCCCATCACTCAGGGAACTAAAAAAATCTTTAGTTGTTAATACCTTGTCTCACTCCATCATCTACCATTTCAGGATGTAGGTAAATATCTGTGTAACTCATTTATACCAAATGTATGAGGAACCTACCACACACCAGACACAATTCTAAGATTTGAGAGAAAAGCGGCAGACTAATTGATGAGATCCATCTGTCATGGAATTTCCATTGAAAAATAAATGTGTAATATAATATCTGTAGCAATAAATATTTGGGGAGAAAAGAAAACCTAGGTGACAGAGGAGCAGATCATGATTTTAGCTTGAAAAGGATTGTTAGAGCAGACCACTGTGAGAAAATACTTGAACAGAGAACCAAAGAAGATAAAGGAACAAGAGCTGGCACTATTCTGGAGAGAGAGTATTGCCAATGAAAGAAACCATGTGTAAAGGGCTTGAAGTGGGAGCCAACTTGAGCTCTTTGGTCAGCAGGGAGGTCAGATGGCTGAAGTAGAGTGAGTAGGAAAAAGAAGGAGATGAGATCATGAAAGGATCATGACTAATTAATTTTATCCTTGATTTCACGGTGATCTCCTTGAGGGTTTCACATTTAAGTGATTTGTTTTATTCCCAAGATATAATATGGTTCAGGGACTTCTCAAGTGGCTCAGCAGTAAAAAAAAAAAAAAAAAAAAATCCACCTGCCAAAGCAGGAGACTCAGGTTCAATCCCTGGATTGGAAAGATCCCCTGGTGGAAGCAATGGCAACCTACTCTAGTATTCTTGCCTGGAAAATTTCCTGGACAGAGGGTCCTGCTGAGTTACAGCCCATGGGGTCAGACACAGTCCAAAGAGTTGGGCACAATTGAATGACTGAGTCCATACGCACACACGAACCTGGCACACAGTCGGTCTTTCAGTAAATATTTGTTGAAAAAAATGATTACGATGCAAGGATTAAGGCCATTCAGGTGTTTGGTCAATCAGAGTAGAATGAACAAAACAGAGCAGAATACTCAGGGCCTTCCAGCAGTTTGATGCAGCTGAAAGACACTAGGCACCAGGAGGCACTGCAAGAAAGAAACAACAGCGAGTGGGTGTCAGACCACAAGAGGACTCTTGGTACTACCAGGAAGAGCTAGGATTCCATCCTCTAGGCAAGTCCAGAGTTGACAATAGGGTATAATATGATCAGGCTTTAATTTGGGACAGGGGGAAACAGTCTGCTGGTAATGTGAAAGATAATATAAGAAGGAGGGATCAGCTATAAAAGCTGTATTAACTTGGAAGAATCTATGGTATTTCAAATATGTTACATATTTTGGGTTAAGAAGAGAAGGTAGTCCTTGAGGTACCCAGTTTTCTGCTTTAGTACCTGATGACAGGTCTGCCACTCAATGGGATGGCATGGGAGCATGGAGATCAGATTCTGGGAATAGGGAACAATATTATTTATTGTTTGAATTGTTACTTGTGGGTCTAGTTGACTGGATTTAAACAACTAGGAAAAGAACAGTGTATCACTTTGTCATCCATTTCTTCTGGTATGACCTGCACATGCAATTCTTCATTGTATATTAAGAATTTTACACATCAATATCTTGTATTAAGTACACCTTATAAGCTTGAAGAAAGGAGCAGGGGAAGAACTGTATGACTGAAGTGGTATATAATTTCCTCTCAGTTTTCCATGGGAGTAAGCAGATTACAATGAAACATATTAGTACGGAGCATTGAAAGGAGTTAACTGTTATCTTTGCCATATTGTCCATAAGACAAGATGATACAAAAATCCCAAAATTTGAGGATTTAAGGCATCAACAGATGTAAAAATCTTGGAAAAAAGTTTACATGCATTGCATTAATTATGATAAAAAATTCAAAACCCCAATGTACTATTCTCAATTTTAAAGGTATATAAAAAAGATCAAATATTTTTATTTTCCTAAAGAAAGTAATTATCATCAACAAACTCTACTGAAACATCAGTTGATTCCCTAGGCTAGTCTAATAACATATAATGAGTATTTAATTGCAATTATTCTGACTGGTTTGTCAAATAAGTCCCTTTTACTCATGTCAAATATCTCCCTTCTGGGGAAGTTGTTTTAATGTCTAGGTCATTTCTTCAAAACTGTGATGTTACTGTGCCCTATTTCACATGGCTGTGAAATGAAAGCAAAAAGTCATAAAATTAAGGTAGCTAATATGCTAGTCTTTTAATATCATTATGTATGTAACTAGTAAGTAGCAATAACATCTCTTGTACCCAAAGCACTATATTTATCTTTCATCCTGCAATTAAAGGGAATAGACAATACCCTGAGAATGTATCATATATGCAAAATATTGGACATTTAGTTGCCTGAGACTTCTACTGGCTCCAACAATTTCACAGCTTTTCAACACAGTTAAAGTCTGACTTATATCAGTCCTGTGCAGGCACTGGAGAAACAGGAACAAATTAAGACATGTTTGCTGGCCTTCAGAGGCTGTGCTTAAAAATTATTATTTTAATATTAATACTTATGTACTTGTATTTCAAAATTAATATTTTTAAAAGCTAGTGATGGATATGGTCACTTTATATTTACATTATTTGAGAGTTTATTCTCCAGGTAAAGAAAAAAACCTTAAATTTATGACTTTTTTATTAATGTTTTTAGGATCAATTTATTTTATATTGTCAAGAATTTTCTATATAGAGATACAGGTCTAGATATATCTCCTCACTGGTCTGTATGGGCTATTTTATTACTTAATACCTTTTATAGCTTTGAGGGGGAAAACTCCTTCTTAATTTTTCTCTTTTGATCAGATTTGTGTCTTGATAACAAAAATTTATATTTAGTAATTTTATAATCAAAAATATCTTCAGACACTGCAGCCAACCACAGGCCCAGTCTCATATCAGGCATTCTGGGAGCCCCCTTATCCATACTTCCAGGCACCCAGCAGGAGCCTTCTGGGTAGCAAGCATCTTCTGTCCTTCCTATAGAATTCTCCTGCTGGACTGTGAGTTCCTGTTCAATTCACTCTTCTGAGTGTTGAAGTCCTAAAAACTATTGAACAAAAAATGTGTTCAATTATTTTTTCCTTGAATGAATAACATAGTGATGAAACGGGAATTTCTGTCATCTCAGTGAGGAAGCAGTGAGGAAGCCAGTGAGTTCCACTTGCAGCATATCTATAATCTAGCCACTTTGAGACATGAGAGGTTGAATATGCTCTGGTAATACCAGCGTTTGGGGATGTCTTGGGAAAGAGGGGAGGCTTATTATGCTAAACACACATCTTGATACTTGGCACTAAATTTATTCATTTTATGTAATTAAAAGTGTTCAGTTCAGTACTGAATATAGTGAATAAGAGAATGCCGTGGGCTTCGTGAGATCTCTGTAGTTTTGATAATGCTTTGAATGTAAAACATAAAGAAAGTTGAGATGTAAATAGTTCTTTTTTGCTAAACAAAAGAAGAGCAGAACAAAGAATCATCTGCTTCAGATTCAAACAGTATAGTAATTATCTGTGGGTGTCAAGTAATCACAGATGCACTTTTCCTCTCTGAGCCTTCTGTTGGCAGTGCAGCTGGAGGTGGAGGTTAGGGCTGAGCTGTGAAAAGGTCACACGATGGATGTGGGGAGTGGGGGAACAGTAATGTCTGCACAGCTTTCCACAATGCCCTACAATTTATTGATTTTTTAAAAAGATATATAAAAGGTATATAAAAGGTAACAAAGATATATTTTAAAAAGATATATAAAAGGTAACAAAACTAGACTTCTACCATTCTCTCTTGGTTCTTAGCAAAAAAGAAATGGCCTGCCATTGGCATAAGGTAGCTGTCCCCATTGTAACTTACTACTTTGATTCTTATATATTTTAGTATCTCTTAGTTTTAATATGTTTCATGGTTTGTAGCTTCATACTTTTAATATTTAACAATGGCTTCAGGCTCAGTGGCTTTAGTCATGTCTCTTTGCAACCCCATGGACTGTAGCCCATCAGGCTCCTCTGTCCATGGGATCCTCCAGGCAAAAATATTGGAGTGGGTTGCCATGTCCCCCTCCACGGGATCTTCCCAACACAGGGATCAAACCTGTGTCTCCTGCATCCCCTGCATTGCAGGCAGATTCTTTACCACTGAGCCACCAGGGAAGCCCACAAATGACTTGAACAGAGTAAATATCAGTGGAGTACCTGATGTTGGTTTTAGTCTTTGGGGACATACACTAATGGAAAATTGATATCTATTGACCGTTCTGACTGATATGTCTACTCTTTATGGGGAGGAAACTTTATATGCCAAATTTCCATAAACAGGGCTGAATTCAGGGCTGTGCATGTTCAGAGGACCCCTTTGAGATCTCCATGGCAACTGACTCATCCTTCTACCCACTCAGTGGGAACACTGTTACCATAGTTGGTAGGTTTCTCATTTTTCATGCTTGTTCTCTAAAAAATTCTTCCTGTTAATAAGAAAGCTGCTCATCAATCCACTAAAAGTCCTCTTCGGTTCAGAACGCCACTGAAACCTCCCCTAACCAAGATCACCAATGTTGCCTTTATTGCTTAGTGATCAGTGTCCTGTCCTTGAAAGTGTCTCCTTCCTTGCTTTGTAAGACTTCACCCACTATTCCTTCATTTCTTTTTTTCCTTTTCCTTCCCTGAGTCCTCTCTTCTTGCCAAATGTATCTGCTCCTCCAAGATTCTGTGCTTGCCTGCCTTTGCCTCACATGTTGCACTTTACCAGGATAACCCTTTCAGTTCCATGGTTTGAAATTCATTTACAAGCTAAGGACTTTCAAATTGGTGTCTTCAGAGGAACCCTCTCTTCAAAGTTCCAAATGATGTTTGTCTTCCTACCATATAACTGCGCTTGGGCATCCTACATGCAACAGAAACTGAATATGTTCAAGACAAAATTCCATCTCCTTTCCACAAACCTGTACTGTTAATTTATTTTAATACTTATCACTTGTACTGCCATGCAGACACCCCTTGTAACAAGCTATGAGAACATTGCTTAAACACTTTGAATAGTTTATCTGTAAAATGAGAATAATTGTGCCTTGCAGAATTGCTATGATGACTATGTAGTAGATATGACAAATATTGTTTTAAAAATAATGAGTGTTGTTTCATGTATCCAAATAAAGCTAAGGCTTCAGATGACAATCCATGTTAAAATATGGAGACATAGAAAATAAATTGCCTAGTAGAGGTTGCCATAGTTTATTTCTAGAATCATTAAGAAAACTTTTAATATTTAAAATGCATGGAGTCTCTTAAAGATCAAGCAGACAGGTAATAATACAGGGGGAGAAAATCTAAACATTTTCTAAATGTCTACAAAAAAAGTTGACTAAGTAAACTATAGAATATTTTTTCAATGAATATTCTATTCAGTATTCTATTGACAGTTGGGGATCAGTGTTTGTAATTTAACATAATATGAAGAAATTCTGATATAGAATAACATGTATTATTTGGTCAATTTATATATAAAAAGGGTACTGCATGAAAATAAATTTTAAAATATAATAGCTATATATGGACGATGAGTTAATTTTTTGAATAGTATTTATTGTAATTTGCTTTTGTAATTTAGAAAATTAAACTAACAAAGTAAAAGTCTCTGACATAAAAATAAACTAATGTAATTATTTAAACAGGCTATAATATTTTGAGATAGCAGCAATAAAAACAAGTTTTTTTTTCCAAAATGGATTTTCTTAGAGGAGGCTGGAAGCATTTTGCATGTAAAAAATGTGACTCAAAAACAGCAAAATGATTTTTCCCCTTGTCCAGCAAGGAGACAGTTTTTAGGTTATTAAGTTTTAATGACATAATTAGGAAGTGATCTTAAGGGGATATTTTCACACCGATGGCAAATCGTACCTGTCCAGATTATACTAAATTCCCATATGGCCTCCCTCTATAAGCAATAAATGGAAGGGGATAATTTGGAATCAACTATGAACCTGAGATTTTCTGGGTTTGTCTTCTCTTGGGAATTCATGTTGACAGATTCAAGAAGACCATTTATTCAGATTCTAAAGGAAAACGCTTTATCTGTCTGTCAAACTGGAGTGTTTTTCTACATCTGGGCAGCAGCAACCAGCAGTCCGGGCTCTCAAGTGCCTTATTTTTAACACTGCTTATTCTCACTATATTCTTATAACATCCATGTATTACTATTAAATCATTTGTTAGTGATTACGTTCGAAGTTCACATCTATTATTTGAGGATCTTATTGCAAAGATAGAAGCATTTCCAGAATGAATAACTGAAGCTTTAATTTGGCACTTATATAGCAAAGAATGCTTCAAATACCAGGTGTTTGCTACATCATTTATGCTTTTCCTTTGCCGCCTCTAAGCCATTTCATTCTAACAGATGCGGCAGGAGACTGTTCTCTCCTATGGCTGAAATCAGTGGGGCTCTGAGAGTGTATTTTGCAGATTCACTGCTTATGATTAAGTTCTTTTGAATTGTAAAGTGCTACAATGTAAAATTTCTCTAAGCTTCCTAGAACTAAGAAAATCCATTGCTGATGGAGAGATTTAAGCATATGAATTGATATCAAATAAAGATGAAGCCTTTATTTTTTTAATATCACCTGAAAGCCAATATTATCGTGAACGTGGCTGGTTTCTGAAATTGGACATTTCTGGATCTGTGTTTAGATTCTGACCCTCTCCATCCACATGGCCATAGGTAAATTTTTAAACCTTTCTGAACCCTTGTCTCCTCATCTACCAAAGTGGCAGAATAACTTTCATTTCTTAATTTTGAGATTTAAAATGAGTGGATATATGAAATCATCTAGCACTGTGCATGACAATCATGTTCATTCATGGTTGCTTAAAGGCCTAGAAGGTCTTCAAGGTCTAGTATGTGGTCAACATGGCATTAATCATTGGTGATTCAAGCATTTCACTCTTAGCTGGGGTTTGCATATTGGTTTGCTTATTGTCTGTCTAGCCTCCACCACAAAATTTAAGACTCCATGAGAGCAATTATCTTCTTTTTCTAACTGAATAATTGAATGAATGAAATATTATCTGATTTAAATCCTAAAGCTGCATAGTAAATGGCTACATGGCAGGAGTGGGGAGGCTCAAATAATTTTATCAAGGGGTAACATAAGCAAATTGGGAAACGAGAAACAGTCTGACATCTGGAGAAAATGCCATCAGTTTGATATTGCTGGGATATGAGGGGTAACATGGGGAGGAGCACTGAGTCCTCCCTAACATGGGGAGGACTTTGAATGCTGTTCCAAGAAAGGAAATATTTTCTATCATCCAGTAGCTTTCAGTCTTTGCTATGGAGACCCAAATGGGCTCCTCAGAGTACCACAGAACTGCCAAGGAAGTGAAAGGGAAGCCATGTGGGTGGAGTTTATCCTACAACTCCCATTTTTGTTCCCTAACTTGAATATAATGTGCCAACCAGGACTATTTTTATTTCTATGATCTTGAGTAATACATTTAGGGTTTTGAGTAATGGCTTATTTTTAGAAATGATTTTACTTCTTTCCAATAGAAATATACCATTTTAATGGTGACAATGGACTACTTGGTGCAATAGAATGGTATGGAAACCTTTGTATGTCTGATAGATCTCCTAAGCAGCTCACTAAAGGATGTATTCTCAGGATTGTAAGGTAGGTAACAGAGTTAATCACAGTACAACCAAGGTGGAAAACACAAGAGACACAAATAGATATACAACATTTAAGGTCTTACAGACTATGAAGGGCTTGTGGAATACTCAGCAGGAGTTGTCCAGCTGAAAAAATAAGTAGATGAACCTGAAGTGTGGGAAAATTTCTGGGCTGAACGCATAGATTTGAGAGTCATTTACATAAGAGTGAAATTGTAAGAATAGATAAAATATCAACCTGTGAAGATTTACAAAGAGAAGAGCAGTGGGCCGTGGATGGACACTTGGGGATGATTGGCTTTTCAGACATGAGGTTAGGACAAGGAGCAAGGAGATAAAAAAGAAATTGTAATCTATATACAAAGAAAACTAGGATATTTTGGCACCAGTGAAAACCATGAGCGTACTATTTAAGAAGGGATGACGGAACATGAAATGTAGAATATCTGGGGGATTTATCAAATAGGGAGTCAAAGTTATAACTCATAAATGTGAAAATAAATGAGTATTTACCCTGAGATGCTTTTACTAGTGCTACTGTATCATCTAAACTTCACTTCTCTGCTTAGCAGAGAATTCTCTGCTCTTTTTAGTGCCTCTGGGCTCACTTATCCTTATCCTTACTCAGACTGCAAGCTGCTCATATGGAGATTAGAGTTAATCCTTTTATCCTATGAGGCTGGGCATATCATTAAAACATAAATTATACACTAGTACAACTTACCATCAAATGTAAATAATTCTTCAACCATGTTTAAAGTATGACACTAAGGTTTCACAACATGTGTGGAAAAGTTGAAATAAAAGGTACTTGATAATTCAACAGGTCTCAGAACCTAACAAAATTCCTATGCGTGTATCTTGTGAGGCGAGTGTATTCTCCTCGGTTCTGTCTTGTCACAACAAAGATTTGGAGCAATGGACATAAAAGCCCTTGGCGTGTCACAGCTCTTGGGTCTTGGGTAAACCGTGTTATAGCTCTTAGACAAATCAGTGTTACAGCTCTATTTTATTTAGAAGATAGCAGGAGAATCCATCCTCGAAGTGTGAGGGCATGCCAACCCAAAGACACGAAGAGAAGAGAGTGGAGGAGCGCGCCAGTGGGTGGGGGGGAGAGAGAGAGAGAGGGAGAGAGTGAGAACGCACACAGGGGAGAGAGAGAGAAAGCACTTTGGCTCCTCCTTTTATATGTTTTTACCTCCCCCTGGGCCTGTCCTATGCAAATTTGGCTTAGCCAGGAGTGCTGTTTGTTCTACCTGAGGTTTTCACTCCGGTCCTCAGACCTTCCTGTGTTCTATTTTCGGGGGCTTTTCCCTTCCTTGTCTTCTAGCCACCGCCATTTTGGACTCCCCTTTCCTAGTCTAACTACCTAACAGTCCGATAGAATATTTCCCTTGAAAAGTTAGAAATCTATGTGGATAGTAGACACTTATATTTAAAGTGTAGAGTAGACTAAAATGTGTTATAGATTCTGAATATAGAGATCAAGAATGGTGGATGAGTCACTTTCATAAATGTCCTTTAAATGCTCTTAAGTTATACCAGAAGCCATATATATGATTATTTGGGACTGCTGTTCTTATGAAATTTAGGGACTGCTGCTGTCTCTATGGGTGGCTGGCTCACACCTTCTTGTAAAAGTTGATTATGCACATCTTTTCTCAACTCCATATCCAATCAGGTCATGTTGGTAGCTTGAAATTGCACACAGAGGCTGTATTGATCCTATGGAATTTTCTACTTTTCCGGGAGAAAGTGAAAGTGTTAGTCACTCAGTCATGTCCAATTCTATGTGACCCCATGAACTTGGCCCACCAGACTCCCCTGTCCATGGAATTCTCCAGGCAAGAATACTGGAGTGAATTGTCATTTCCTTCTCCAAGGGATCTTCCCCACCCAGGGATTGAGCCCTTGTCTCCCGCCTTGCAGGCAGACTCTTTACCATTGAGCCATGATTATTAATGATAATTCCTGGAGTTGCATCAGTAACAGAAGAGACAGGCAAACCCAATTGCCTTTAACATGCTCCATCAGCAGGGCTCTTCTTATGCCCTGGTACACTGGAACGCAGAGGGCTTCATTGGTGGCTCAGTGGTAAAGAAACCATCTGCCAGTGCAGGGGATGCAGGTTCAAGCCCTGGATCAGAAAGATCCCCTGGAGAAGGGAATAGCAACCCACCCCAATACTCTTGCCTGGGAAATCCCATGGGGTCACAAGAATTGGACACGACTTAGTGACTAAATAACAACAGCAACACCGAAAGACAATTGCACAGGGCATGTGTTTGTGCCTGTTCTGAATTTCCAGCAAGGTCAGCCTGGAAATGAAAGCACATTATGCTATGAGTAGTTAGACCCGATTTCCTTTGGCCATCCGTTCAAAATACTGTGCTGTATTAGCAGGTACAAGTTCGTAATCACCTTTGATCCCACTGTTCCACTAAACTGTTATTTTCATTATAGAACTTGTGTTACATTTCTGCCTGTATTACTGAAAATTATTGAAATTTTGCATGCAGTATTCAAGAGGGTCTATAATCATGAACAGCATTAGACCTGTGCTCAGTTCTCTCACAAATTATCTCCTCAGTAAATTTGTTATTATGCAACGAGGAAGCATCTATAGCTTTCAGACTCTAATTGGCACAGAACCTTAAGCATCCATCCTGATTACCCAGCCTTCCCACAGTTTTCCTGAGCTGGTTAAAAGGCTTCCATCAAGTCCCTGTTACCAATGATTTTCTTTGTTTGTCTGTTTTTATTTCACAGTGTTTTCAATTTTTCCTTTCATTTGAAAACATATATATATATATATATATACACACATATGTATATATTTATATGACACAGAGTTTTTACCATAGTTCAAATACATTCAAGTATACTTAAAAGTTGCATTAATTTTATTTCAACTACATAATTCCTTATTTAAAACTTGTGTGGGGTGGGGGTGGATAGTGACAGTGAAAGTCGTTCAGTTATGTCTGACTTTTTGCAACTGCATGTACTATACAGTCCATGGAAGTCTCCAGACCAGAATACTGGAGTGGGTAGCTATCCCTTCTACAGTGGATCTTCCCCACCCAGGAATCTAACTGGGGTCTCCTGCACTGCAGGTGAATTCTTTACCAGCTGAGCTACTAGGTAAGCCCTGTTGGGGTGGATAAATGCTATAAACTCATTAGTTAAATAATCTGATTCCCTTTTATTTTCCAATCTCCTCTTGATTTATTTAATTGGAAGTTTTTTGAAACTCTGAGTAATGTGTAGCTACTCAATATCTTACATTTTCAGTTCAAAAAGATTTTGTTTTCCTTTTGATTATCTGTGCCTCAGTTTCCCCTTATACATGTACTCTCCTTTAGAAATTGTTAAATGTTTGTGTATCCCAAACACATGTATACCAACTCTTGACTTATTAGGAAAATATTATTATTTTAAAAATAATTATTTGAGAAAATTAAGAATATTTCTCACAAAATCTATTTCTTGATTGCTTTTGTGGTTGAGCTTCCCATGTGGTGTTAGTAGTAAAGAAACTTCCTGCCAGTGCATGAGAGGTAAAAGACATGGGTAAGATCCCTGGGTGGGGAAGATCCTCTAGAGAAGGAAATGGCAACCCACTCCAGTATTCTTGCCTGAAGAATCCCATGGACAGAGGAACTGGGCAGGTTATACTCTACATAGAGTTGCAAAGAGTCAGACACGACTGAAACAGCTTGGTGCAGCAGAGCATAGAAATCTAAAAAAAGAAATGTGATGTTATAAATTCCATAAAAGTAACAAGTAACTACTTGGAGGTTAAGACTTCAGTTTATAACCTTTCTTTTTCACTGGTATTTCTAATGTACTAGTTCCTTAAGAGTTGTATCTCTATAGTCTGAGAGACATGCAAAGGAGAAAACAAAAATAAAAATCCATCTTCTACACTTTGAAGATAGAATCATTAGCATGCATTGAATTTTAATATTGATTTACTTTTTCTGCTTTAAAATCCTTTTGTGTTTCAAGATTTCTATGCCTGCTTGGCTCCCTGGGTAGCTCAAACGATAAAGAATCTGTGATGCTAGAGACCTGGGTATGATCCCTGGGTAGGTAAGATCCCCTGGAGAAGGGCATGACAACCCATTCCAGTATTCTTGCCTGGAGAATTCCATGAACAGTCTTGTCCATGGGGTTACAAAGAGTCGGACAAACATGACTAAGCGACTACCACTTTCACTTTCATGCTTGCTTTAGCTTAGCTATATAAGACATAATGCCGAGCTTCATGACTTAAAGTAGCTTAGAAAAAAGAGAGGCAGTATAAAAACAGATAACAACACTGGCTGTGTTTTGTTTTATTTCTCCTGAAAAACAGAGATCAAATGATTAAAATACATTCATCCAGATGTCTTATTAAAATTGTTTGGGAGATACGAGTAAGTGCTGAATAGTCGTGCTTTTTGTACAGCTTCTAATGGTTACGTGTAATAAATACATGCATACATTTCAAAAGGTAAATCTTGCCTTAGAAAGTATTTGATTCTATTAAGCAGTTTTGAATACCCAGAATAAATAAAATGTGTGTTTTTAAAGGCTTGAATTTTAGAATATCTAGGCAAGTAATGATACTATACCCATGTACACTAACTCAATACTGATGTTTGGCAATGTATTGTACAGTTTTTAAAAATAATTCATAGAGATTGGTTTAGGAACTAGGGAATACACAAAAGAGACCAAGCCTTTGATAATGCTTCTTAGGGCAAAAAGTGTACAAACTAGATATTAAGAAATCAACCGAGAAGAAGAAATGACCAGAAAAAAAGAAAAAAACTTGTATTTATAGAAAATACAATCTTCCATAAAAAGTATAATGAAGAATTATTGACATTTTTGTTTAAACAGTCAGCTTATCAATTATGCATCATGCAAGCTCCTGGGTTTCCATGATAGCTCAGTTAGTAAAGAATCCGCCTGCAATGCAGGAGACCCTGGTTTGATTCCTGGGTCAGGAAGATCAGCTGGCGAAGGGATAGGCTACCCACTCCAGTATTCTTAAGCTTCCCTTGTGGCTCAGCTGGTAAAGAATCTGCCTGTAATGCAGGAGACCTCAGTTTGACCCCTGGGTTGGGAAGGTCCCCTAGAGAAGGGAAAGGCTACCCACTCCAGTATTCTGGCCTGGAGAATTCCATGGACTGTATAGTTCATGGGGTTGCAAAGTTGGACATGACTGAGGAACTTTGACAAGCTCCTAAGTACAGCTGTGTGATAATGTTCCTTTTGATTTAATAGACAAAAGTAACTGTCATTCAGTTAGAGGGTGAGGATAAAATGAGGGTGTCCGCCCAGCCTTGTCCCTAGATTTTCCAACCTAGATATGATGTCTTCACTATATTAAAAAAGTATTATATTTAGAAGTGATTTGATATAATATTACTTCACAAACATTCTACTTTAATCTTCAGAACTTTGCTTTAGACTCTTCAAGTCATACTATTCACGAGTGCTTCCCAACTTTGTGTACCTAATAAACTGGATGATATCATCATCATAACTGAAAGCAAGGGAATGCTTCTTTTTTGCTTACTATGTTTATAGTTTTATTTTCTTCAGTGTTTTAATGTATAAATTGTGTCCAAAAGTTTCAGAGAGAAATGAAGACTGCTTAGTAGTATGGCACAGACAAAGTTGGTATTTTATTGATTTTATTAAAGTGTAGTTAATTTGCAATGTTAGTTTCAAGTTTACAGCCTAGTGATGGAACAGTTTTATAGATTATATTCCATTTAGATTTATTACAAAAAAGACTTACACTTTCCTGTGCTGTACAATATATTCTTGTTGCTTACTTATTTTATATATAGCAGTTTGTGTCTCTAAATCCTGTACCCTTTTTCCGCCTCTTCCCTTTCCTTCATCCCACTAGTAATCACTAGTTGGTTCTTTAAATCTGTGAATCTGTTTTGTTACATAAATTTGTTTATTTTTTAGATTCCACATGTAAGTAATAACATAGGGTGTTTATCTTATTCTGTCTGACTTATTTCACTAAGTATAATATTCTCTAGGTTCATCCATGTTGTTGCAAATGGCACAATTTCATTCTTTTTTTATGACTGACTAATATTCTATTTTGTGGCCCCTGATCGCTCAGCAGTAAGGAATCCACCTGCAATGCAGGAGACTTACAGGAGACAGGGTTCGACCCTAGGGTTAGGAAGATCCCCTGGAGTAGCAAATGGCAACCCCCTCAAGTACAGCCATGCTTTCCGGGAAACAAACTCACTCACTCAGAAGGACAATGCAGATAGTGGAGTGCAATTTATTACACTGGCGGGCCCAAGGCAGAGTCTCCTCTTAGCCAAGGACCCCAACCAGCATTTGTGAAAATCTTTTATATCCCATGTGTACGTGTCTGAACCCACCATCCCAAATTCCTTGAGGCTTACAAAGGAAGGGTAAATACAATCACAATAACCCCATCATTCACGTGTTATGTGTTCAAACAGTTAATAATCAATAAACCCACAGTTACATTCCAACCAGTTAATAACCAATAAGCCTGTGGTTACACTCCGATAGATACTGTCTGGAGGCAGGGGTGATTAGTGTCTGTTTTCTCTTAGGTGATGAGTAACTTGGATACGATCTTCAAGGTTCCCCTGTCCAGAGGGGGTCTTATCCTTCCATTGTTGTTCCCACAGGCACTAAGCAGAGAGTTCAGAGTCCACTGGAGGGGTGGCCGAGCACGATCAGCACAGACAGGCCTCAGATGGAGTCAAGGCCCTATGAATTCCTTCTTCAATGATGCCTAGGAAATCCCATAGAAAAAGGAGCCTAGCAGGCTATAGTCCATGGTGTTGCAAAGAATTGGACAAGACTTAGCAACTAAACAACAATATTCTATTGTGTATACATACATATATATGTATGTAAACACAATGTCTTCTTTATACGTTGATAGACGCTTGGGTTGCTTTAATATCTTACCTATTGCAAATAATACTACTATGAACACTAGGGTTGGAGAAGGCAATGGCAACCCACTCCAGTACTCTTGCCTGGAAAATCCCATGGACGGAGGAGCCTGGTAGGCTGCAGTCCATGGGGTTGCAAAGAGGTGGACACTACTGAAGTATTAAGGGTATAGGTATTTCATCTCCTTGGTTATGTTTTTTCCTAGGTATTTTATTTTTTTGATGTGAATGTAAATAGGGTTGTTTCCTTAAATTTTCTTTCTGATAGTTTATTATTAGTGTATAGAAAAGCATCAGCTTTCTGTACATTAATCTTGTATTTTGCAACTTTAACAAATATATTTATTAGTTCTAATAACTTTTTGGTGACTTTACAGCTTTCTGTATATAGTATCATATCTGCAAACAGTGACAATTTTACCTCTTCTTTTTCAATTTGGAGGCCTTTTATTTATTGTCTGATTGCTGTGCTAAGCCTTCCAATACTGTGTTAAATAGAAGTGGCAAAGGTGGGTTTCCTTGCATTGTTCCTGATTTTAGAGAAAAAGTTTTTACCTTTTCAGCAGTAAATATAATGTTAGCATGGGCTTTTTGTAAGTGGCCTTTATTGTGTTAAAATATGTATTTCAATTTCTATACCAACTTATCATCCCTCTAAACCAATTTTAATGAGAGTTTTTATCTTAAATGGATGTAGAATTTTGGCTTTTCTATCTATTGAAATGAGTATGTGATTTTTATCCTTCCTGTTGTTAACATGGTGTATCACATTAAATGATTTGCAAATATTGAATGATCTTTGTACCCCTGTATTAAATCCAACTCAATCACAGTCTGTGATCCCTTTTATGTATTGTTGAATTAGATTTGTTAATATTTTCTTGAAGATTTTTGCATCTATATTCATCAGAGATCGTGTCCTGTAACTTTTTTTCTAATGTCTTTGTCTGGATTTGATATTAGGGTAATATTGGCCTCACAGAATGAATTTGGAAGTGTTCCACCCTCTTCCATTTTGGGGAAGATTTTGACTAGATAGGTATGAGCTGTTCTTTATACATTTGGTTGAATTCCCTACTGAAGCCATTTGATCCTGTACTGGTGTTTGCTGGGAATTCTTAAATTACCAATTCAATTTCATTACTAGGGATAGTCTGTTCAGATTGGCTATTTCTCCCTGATTCAGTCTTGGAAAATTGGGTGTTTCTAGAAATTTGTTCATTTCTTCTAGGTTGTCCAATTTGCTTATGGTTTTTTGTATCCCAGTGGTATCTGCTGGTGACTAAAAAGATGCACAGTATGAGAGTTGCAAGTTAAGTTTTATTTGGGGCAGAATGAGGACTGTAGCCCAGGAGACAGCACCTCAGGGAGCTCTGAGAGACTGCTCCAAAGAGGTACGGGGAAAGGTCAACATATAAGATCTTGATGAAGGGGGGGTTCAGTACAATCAAGCCTTTGCTTTACAAAAGGTTTTCTGCTAGTCACAAGGAACTGATAAAGGGATATAGTAATTTTCTAGATATGAGATGATGTAAGGATGGGGATCATGAAATCAGTTCTGAAAATATCCAACTATCTAAAGACCAGTTTCCCTGGAGCACAAAGTGCCTCACTCTCCACCCTGAATTCTCCACAGAGGCAGGTGGTAAATATCCTTGTTGTTCACTGGCAAATACTCTTGGCAAGTGCCAATTTGTCGTTGCCACTGTTCTTTCATTTCTTAAATTATTTGAGCCCTCTCTCATTCTAGTTGAACCTTTCCAAGTTGCTGCAGCAGAAGCCCTGAAGGTTGGGTCCAGGTTGCCTCAATTTCCTTTTAGCCTACACTATTCCCCCACCCAGCACCTGCATCCTTGTCCCAGAAGGAAGCAGGGCTGGAGCAGGAGAGGCTGGTGTTGATGCAAAGTCTTGGCCTCTGTACACTGGTGCTGAATCAAATCTCAGAGACACAGTTTGGAGTGAAGTAGAAAATAATAGCTTTAGAGTTTTGCCAGGCAAAGGGGGACATAGCAGTTTTGTGCCCTCAAAAACTGTGTGTCTCCACCCTAGAGGATTTGGTGAGGAGTTTTACAGCAATGGTCGAGGGTGGGTTTTCTAATAAGGATCTGAAAGTGTTTCTAATAAGGATTAGGCCTGCATTTCTTTAATCTGGCCTCAGGGGGTCTCCTGATGAGCTTCTTTGGTTTTTGAGGTTATCAAACTGTGACCTTCTCTCTGGAATGAAGAATACTTAAGAGGTTAACTTCTTCTCATCTTTGGTGAGGGTTTTATTTCTGCAAAAGAGCTCAAAGATATTGTTATGTGCATCCCCTGAGGGGGAACCAGGATTCTGTCTCAAGGCTGCACTATTGACTGCTCCTCCTTTGTCTCTGCATCCCCTCCCTTCCCTTATTTAGCAACTGTTTGAAATCCTTTTGGAAAGCCCTTTGGAAAACTCAGGGAAGGTCATTGTGGCTTAAGCATATGTCCTACAAATAGCAAAGGAGGGGGACACGGAAGGGCTTCCTTGCACAGGAGCCCCGCAGATTCTGCTCATATTCACTAAGAGTATTTGGCAAGGGTCGGAGTGACATCAGAGATCCAGACTGCCTCTGATATACCACCTGTGCAATTGCCAGTAGTGGCTGCTCCCTACCTGTTCAGAGGCTATTTGCAGTTTGACCAACCTCAATGTTTCATGGCTCAATTTTTTCCTTATTTATCACAGCCTTCATTTTAGTGTGGGGCTACAATACAAGGCCAGCAGGACTAGAGTGTTTGTCAACTCAGGTTGGGGTGCATGCTGGGTCCATGACAGGAAATCAGTCAGTCATTCACAGGTTTCAATCTGACCTTTCCACCCTACTTTAGGAGCAAGCAAGACTTCACATACTTCTCATGAGTGAAATCTAGGCTTCCCACAGTCCTCTTATGAGTCTACCAGACCTCCAACCAGCCAAGAGATCTTGTCTTCCCCTTGTCAGACCCCAGGGCGGTGGCTCCCAAAGTGTAGCTTGAATAATACACTCCCCAGGGGAGTGTATCTCTGACCCTGGAAGGAATTCAAAGAAAAGATATTATGACCTGATTAGTTCTCTTCCCTTCTGACCCAAGTCCATGTGGATTTTTCTCATAGCCTAGGTTGTACAGGAGTTTTTTCTGCCAGACTCCTGTTAGTTTTCAGTGAGAGTTATTTCACATGTAGATATATTTTTGATATGTTCCTGGGAAGAGTTCTATGGCTTCCTACTCTACCATCTTAATTTGACACTGGGAATGGTTTTGCATATGTTAGTAAGCCCTTTTAAACTAGTAGTTACTTCTCTTTTAAACTTCTGTTTGTTTTTGGCTTCACCACTGGGTCTTTGTTGCTGCACATGGGCTATCTCTAATTGTGGCGAGCAGGGGCTACTCTCTAGTTGCGGTGCATGGGTTTGTCATTGTGATGGTTTTTCTTGTTGCAGATGTCAACTAAAAAAGATGTACAACTTGAGAGTTGCAAGTTGCCCCAAGTTTTACTTGGGGCAAAGTGAGGACTGCAGCCTGGGAGGCATCAGCTCAGATAGCTCTGAGAGACTGCTCCAAAGCGGCAGTGGGGAAAGTCAATATATAAGGTTTTGTTGAAGGGGGAGTTCAATGCCATGAAGCACTCTATTTATAAAAGGTTTTTTGTTAGTCGTGATGATCTGATGTCACCATGAAGGGATTTAGTGCTTCTCTAGATATGAGGAGATGCAAGGATGGAGATCATAAAATCTGTTCCTAAAAGCATCCAACTATCTAAAGACCTGTCCCACCAGATTCCCTGGAGCACAGAGTGCCTCACACCACCCTGACCTCCCTCAGGGGTTGTTGAAGGTCCACAGCTATAGCAGCATGGGGTTCAATCTCCAAAGGCAGATGGCAAATGCCTTTGTTGTTCAGTTGTTGGCAATGATCTTGGTAAGTGCCAATTTGTAGTTGAAACAGCATGGGCTCTAGGGTGTACAGGCTACGGTAGTTGTGGCACACATGCTTAGTTACTCCAAGGCATGTGGAATCTTCCTAGACCAGGGCTGGAACCCATGTGCCCTGCATTGGCAGGTGGGTTCTTAACCACTGGACAACCAAGGAAGTCCTAGTAGTGACTTCTTATAGCTGAACCTAAAACAAACAATTGTAAGAAGTCATGGGCTTACAGCATATCTTAGATTTCACATCTTAAAATCAGAGCTCAGAACTTGGCCTATAATCTTTGTAGCCTTCTGTGTGAAAGTAAATGTGTTAGTCGCTCAGTCGTGTCTGACTCTCTGTGACCCCAAGGACTGTAGCCCATCAGGCTTCTCTGTCCATGGAATTTTACTGGAGTGGGTTGCCATTCCCTTCTCCAGGGGATCTTCCTGACCCAGGGATAGAACCCAGGTCTCCCACATTGCAGGTGGATTATTTACCATCTGAGCCACCTGTGTACCAAGTTGATTTTTTTTGAAGAGGAAAAGTTAAAATTTTACATAACCTCCTCATTCTGCTTCTGTAATTCAGATTACTCCTTGCAAATTCTGGATCACATAGGTCACGTAGTCTCAGAAAGTGGGGACTTACAATACCAGAAACTGGAGCTTGTCTCACTCACCCTTGTCTGGCTCTTTGCAATTGCCCAGCCCCTGCAAACCTGCTTAATCATGGCTGTCCATGTAAAGGTCAGGCATCCTGCTCCCCATCTCGACTGCTGTTCCCATGTGCACAAAACCCCTTAGCTTAAACCAGCCTATTAGCAGCTAGTGTTGGCCACTATAGTCTTTCTATAAAAACTCTGTAACCCCTTCGACTGGGGCTCAGAACTTGGAGTGTTAACTCCTCTGGGCCCGCTGATGTAATAAACCTGAGTCCTCCAACTCTCCAAGTGTAGTGCTTGGTTTCTTGATTACTGGTTTCTGCAACATTATCTCATCAGAGTGTGACTGACTGATCTGTGTTCAGTCCCAGTAATTACAGTTTTGAGCAGTAACATCCTTCCTGTAAGAGGCTACATAGTAAAAATCACAGAGGAGAGATAGGGCCCTTACTGAGATAAGCAAAGATCAGGTAGAAGGCACTGACTGGATCAACTGTTAATCTTTGCAGAGATCTGGTTTCTTGAATATTTGTGCCACTTCATTAATTCCTGCATATAAAAATGTTATTTACATACTATAAGAATGCTCTTCTGGGTCCTGGCAAAGAATAAAAAGACTAATAAGACATCGTTCATGTCCCTTGGGAACATAAATAGAAATAGAAACAAACAGAGGTAAGAGGTAGGCAGTACTGCTGGCATATGCGCTCCGTTGCTTAGCTGTGTTGGACTCTTTGTGACCCCACGGACTGTAGCCCACCAGGCTGCTCTGTCCATGGGATTTCCCAGTTAAGAATATTGGAGTGAGTTGCCATTTCCTCCTCCAGGGGATCTTCCTGACCCAGGGGTGAAACCCTTGTCTCCTATATTGTCAGCTGGATTCTTTACCATTGAGCCCCCTGGGATGCCCAGAAAGTAGTTATGTGAAGTAAAAGTAGCTAGTTGTGTCCGACTCTTTGTGACCCCATGGAATTCCCCAGGCCAGAATACTGAAGTGGGTAGCCTTTCCCTTCTCCAGGGGATCTTCCCAACCCAGGGATCAAACCCACATATCCTACATTGCAGGTGGATTCTTTACTAACTGAGCTATCGGGAATCAAGTAATATAATTATGTATAATTTTGGTAAAACACATTTATATAAGAAATTAGCAAAAGACATTAGTTAAAATTCAAGTTTCTATGCTAAGTATGCATCAAGAACAATACTTCTCTAGGGTACTTATAAAAATGCTTTCTGTGTTATGAGTTATTAGATATTTTTATAAAACTTGTAATGTTGAAATATGAATATTGATCTGAACTCCCAAAGTTGCTTATCTAAATATGTATCAAAAGATTGTTGTTATCTAATGACAAGACTGAATTTGAAGATCTCAAAACCTTACATAGATATAGAATGAAGAGATTACATTTCTTTGTCCAAGTTAAGCCTGAGAGCAAATATTTTAAAAAGCAGTTGTTATGTGTGCGTTGTATATAGAAAAGTCAGCCTCTTATAACATTACATTGAAACTCAAAGTTGACACAGAAATCAAGTTAACAAATAACCATGTCACTAAGCTGGTCTATTTTATGTTATACATATGACACCAATACCATAATTTTAAGCATATCAGTGGGAGTGCTAAGAAATCTTTTCTGTATTCCATTTTAGCCATAGAAATTTTTTTTTGCTTTTCCTCTCATTAGCAAAATGATTACTATAAGAAGTTGGTAATTTAATAAGACAATGGTGTCTAAAATATATTTAAAGATAGATGAATGTTTCAATTGTCAACTTTCTAAAAAACCTGGATTCTGCAAGTGATTTTTCAATAAGCCTCAGATAAATTAGTAGAAAAGCTAAAGCATAGTTTAAAAATTATATGATAAGTAAAATTGGAAATGGCAGAATCTTGATCTACTAAACTTTCTTTTGTGGCAAATACACTCACATTCTTAAATGGCGATACTATAATTTGTAGGATTCAAGGACTTCCCTTGTAGCTCAGTTGGTAAAGAATCTGCCTGCAATGCAGGAGACTGGGTTGGATTCCTGGGTTGGGAAGATTAACTGGAGAAGGAAATGGCAACACACTCCAATATTCTTGCCTGGGAAATCCCATGGACAGAGAAGCCTGGCAGGCTACAGTCCCTGGGGTTGCAAAAGTCGGACCTGACTTAGTGACTAAACAACCATCTAATATTCAATACCTAAAGTTTTTAACTAATTGAATGGTAGACTAATGATTTAGTCATTCAGTTCAGTCATTGAATCATGTCCAACTCTTTGCCACCCTATGAACTGCAGCATGCCAGGCCTCCCTGTCGGTCACCAGCTCCCAGAGCCTGCCAAAACTCATGTCCATTGAGTCAGTGATGCCATCCAATCATCTCATCCTCTGTCGTCCCCTTCTCCTCCTGCCCTCAATCTTTTCCAGCATCAGGGTCTTTTCAAGTAAGTCAGCTCTCTGCATCAGGTGGCCAAAGTATTGGAGTTTCAGCTTCAGCATCAGTCCTTCCAATGAACACCCAGGACTGATCTCCTTTAGGATGGACTGGTTGGATCTTCTTGCATTCCAAGGGACTCTCAAGAGTCTTCTCCAACACCACAGTTCAAAAGCATCAATTCTTCAGCACTCAGCTTTCTTTATAGTCCAACTCTCACATCCATACATGATCACTGGAAAAACCATAGCCTTGACCAGACGGACCTTTGTTGGCAAAGTAATGTCTCTGCTTTTTAATATGCTTGTCTAGCTTGGTCATAACTTTCCTTTGAAGGAGTAAGCGTCTTTTAATTTCACGGCTGCAGTCACCATCTGCAGTGACTTTGGAGCCCAAAAAGATAAAGTCAGCCACCGTTTCCACTATTTCCCATCTATTTGCCTTGCAATGATGGGACAAGATGCCATGATCAACTTTTTCCCCCTTTTTTACTTTCATCAAGAGGCTCTTTAGTTCTTCTTCACTTTCTGCCATAAGGGTGGTATCATCTGCATATCTGAGGTTATTGATATTTCTCCTGACAATCTTGATTCCAGCTTCTGCTTCCTCCACCCCAGCATTTCCCATGATGTACTCTGCATTTAAGTTAAATAAACAGGGTAACAGTATACAGCCTTGACATACTCCTTTTCCTATTTGGAACCAGTCTGTTATTCCACGTCCAGTTCTAACTGTTGCTTCCTGACCTGCATACAGATTTCTCAAAAGGCAGGTCAGGTGGTCTGGTATTCCCATCTCTTTCAGAATTTTCCACAGTTTATTGTGATCCACACAGTCAAAGGCTTTGGCATAGTCAAAAAGCAGAAATAGATGTTTTTCTGGAACTCTTGCTTTTTTGATGATCCAGTGGATGTTGGCAATTTGATCTCTGGCTCCTCTGCCTTTTCTAAAACCAGCTTGAACATCTGGAAGTTCATGGTTCATGTATTGCTGAAGCCTGGCTTGGAGAATTTTGAGTATTACTTTACTAGCGTGTGAGATGGGTGCTGTTGGTCATTATTAACCCCAAAATAATGAGAATGTCACTGAATACTTAGGGTATTTATGTCTTCATTTTTCATCTCTTAAGGGCATGTGTTTATCTAAACATAAGAAAAGTTGTGCCCTGATTCATTTTTTTTTTTTCCCCTCTTCTCTTAGTGGCCCTTTCTCTGGGTAATTTGTGAAGCCATAAGCTATTGGTCAGCTTTTCCCTTGTAAAGTTATAATTTTTCTCTTTTAAAAATGTTAACACTTCAAATTTACCTTATATGTCTTTCTTAGCTTTTGTATTTTGGGTGCTGATTACAAAGACCATTGCTATTTGAAGATTATAAATAAGTTACGGACCTTCTGCAAATTTTTTGCTCATATTTTCACATTTCAATTCTTTATTGGAAGGAGCAATACTTTTTCTACTGTATTTCACTGGCACCTTTATCATGAACCCATTGATTCTAAGTGTACAGGTCTGTTTGTGGCCTCTCTGCTCCTTGCTCATTCTGTATGCATGTTCCAATAACAAACTAATCACAACAGCTCTGGTCTTGATATATGGTATTGTTAAGTCCTTGGCTTCTGTTCCTATTTTTGCCTTGGCTATTCTTAACCTTTCTTATTTCCACATAAATTTTAGAATCAGTTTTCCCATATGCTCAAAAAATATTTCTTGGATTTTCAAGCCATTTCATTCAATATATGGATTAGTTTGAGGAAAATTGGCGTTTTTGGTGTGCAGTATATCAACTCAAGACATAATGATCTCTCTAATTGTTTTTTTAATTTGTTTCATAATATTGTAGATATGAGTCTTGAAAATGTTTCCTTAGATATATATTCCTCCACATCTGATAGATTATGCTTCTAGTATAAAGGCCCATAGGCAAAACTATGGTATTTCCAGCAGCCTTGTTCGGATGTGAGAGTTGGACCATAAAGAAGACTGAGTGCCAAAGAATTGATGCTTCAAACGGTGGTGCTGTAGAAGATTCTTGAGAGTCCTTTGGACTGCTGGGAGATCAAATCAGTCAGTCCTAAAGGAAATCAGCACTGAATATTCATTGGAAGCACTGATGCTGAAGCTGAAGCTCCAATGCTTTTGTCACCTGATGTGAAGAGCCAGCTCATTGGAAAAGACCCAGATGCTGGGAAAGGTTGAAGGCAAAAGGAGAAGGGGGCGACGTAGGATGAGATGGTTAGATAGCATCAGCAATTCAATGGACATGAATTTGAGCAAACTCCAGAAGATAGTGAAGGACAGGGAAGCCTGGTGTCCTGCCATCCATAGGGTCACAAAGGGTCAGACATGACTTAGCTACTGAACAACAAAAATTAATAGCATATTTTGTTTATTAATTTACTTTTTATTTGTTTTTTTAAATATAGAGATACAATAATTTTATGTTAATAAATTCAGTGATTTTGCTAAATTATTGATTCTTACAATTTTGTTATTTCATATTTTTTATATTTGTAATTAAATCACCTGTGAATAATGAAAATTTTAGTTCTGTCCCCACAATTACAAGTTTTATTTTTTCAATTATTTTAAAAGTTTGGCCTTAGGGGCAAAGTTGAACAGTAGTGGTGTTTGGATGTATATCTCTCTTCTTCCAGATCTCAGAGGGAAAGTATTCATTGTTTTACCTTTAAGTTTGATGTTTTCTTTAGGGTTTTTATAGATACTTATTAGACTTAAAAAGTTCCCTCCCTCCCTCTCTCTTTTTCCTAAGTTTTCTTCTGTAATAATTAGTGTTACATTTTACCAAGTGCATTTTCTGCTTTTATTAAGATATTTTTCTACCCTCATGTTAGCAGTTGTCTACTATGCCTTTATTTACTCTTTTACCTTTATGCTTTCTCAATCATCGTGTTTAATGCATTTCTTTCAAGCAACATGTAAAGATTTTTTGATAAAATACATGAATTTTTTCTTTCATTACAATTGAATGAATTGTTTACTCACTAAATTGTGTCTGATTCTTTTGTTACCCCATAAACTATAGACTGACAGGCTCCTCTGTTCATGCGATTTCCCAGGTGAGAATTCTGGAGTGGATTGCCATTTCCTTCTCTAGGGGATCTTCCAAGATTAGATTTAGAACCCCACTCTCCTGCATTTCAGGTGGATTCTTTACCACTAAGTCACTTGGGAAGCCCTTGAATGAATTAATTTGTATTGATATGACATGTGTATTAGTTTGTAATTCTGTAATGTCTGCTTTGTTTTTAATGCTTTTTACTATTTTCAATATTTTTCATTTTCATTTTATTTTCCTTATATTTGTTTATAGTTTAGTGATGTATTTGTGTGTTCATGTGTACACATAGGCACACACATGTATATGTCTGTTTGTGCCTATTTTCCTTTAGGTATTTTAGAAAGTTTATAATGTGTTATTTAAATTAGTTATTATATCTAAAACTTTTAATAGTATACATAAAATTCTAAGTTAAGATGTTTCATTTTTCAATGCCAGCTACCAGTTGACCACTGTAATGGTTAATATTTTCTTATTTAAAATTTTTGGTTTCTTCTTATAATTTGATGAAATAGATTGAAAGCATTATTTCTTGATTTATTTCTATATTTAATGCCTATTAGTTTTCTTTAAGGAAAGTTTAAAAATAAATGCACCTAAACTGCTTTCTATCTGTATTAGTAGATGCTTTAAGAAATTCCCATAAACTTAGCAGTTTAAAACAATGCAAATTTTTCTTGCAGCACTGGAGTCCAGAAATCCACAGTCAGTCTCACTGAGCTAAAGTTAAGATCAGCAGGACTGGTTCTCCCTGTGCTCTAAGAGAGATTCCATTTCCTCGCCTTTTTCAGGTTGTGGAGCCCACATTTCTTTGTTCATGACCCTCTTCCATCCAGCAGCTGTATCATTCCATCCTTTATGTCCATTATTACATCTCCTTATTTGTCATAACCTTCCACTTATAAGGACCCCTGTGACTACATTGAAGCTTTCCAGATAAACCAGGTAAATCTCCCTATCAAAGGAGCCTTAATTTGATCACATTTGTAAATCCCCCATTCCACTTGTTGTCATGTAATATAACTCATTGACAGGCCCCTAGAATTGGAATACAGACATTTTTGGAGGGGAGATTCCATCTTTTCTTTTCCCTTAATATCTCTTTTCAAGTGTTGTTATATGGCTTATATTCAAACATCTATCTCTTTTGGAGGAGGTCAGTAAAAGAACCTGGCTGGTGGTTGATCTGGGCAATCAGTGGCTCTTCTCTCCCTCCTGTGTCCTTGGAATTTACATTCTGCTCACCATTTCCACAGTGGGAGCCATTTTCAAGGTCACAGCCTGAAGGGAGCAATGTGTTGTTAAGAACATCTGGCAAGTAAACATGACTAAACCCAGTTAAGGCCTTGACATAAACTTTTAAGATTCTGGCAGGCAGATAAGGAAGATCTACTCATGTTATTATGACTGCCCATGACAAACCTCATATGGGAGTTCCCTTACTTATTAAAACGGCCACCAACAAATTTGAAGTAGACTGCCTGTTTGGTCTCTCCTTGTTCTCCATATATGGAAGCTAATTTCAGATTTCACCCAGGAAACTCGTGAGGTTGGCAAGTAACAACCTCTTGCAATCCTATTACCCTGGTTGTTCCCCCTTACATTTTATATAAATAAATTCAGTGTGTTTTATTAATATCTTAATTAGTAAAATTCAGTTTTGAGAAGTTTACATTTGATTGTTTTCTCCAAGAAAGTCTCACTAGTGCTATATTTTTTAGGTGATTATGTTTTTGTGTTTGAGGATGCAGGCTATAGCATAAACTACGAATATCAGTGTGGTTGGTATAACCCCCTTGGGTCAAATTTTCTTTCCTTCAAAATTTCAGGGTTATTGCTCTAATGAGTTTTTCATTTGATTTAATGGAGAAGTCTGAAGATAGCCTGCTCTTTTTCCAGTCATAAGTGACTTTGCAAAATTTATTCCTCATTGAATTTCATTTACTTAATCAAGACATATTTCATATTGATAATTTTGTATCAATTTTTTCCCCAAGAAATGTTATATGCTTTCATCTTTGTTTCTGATACTTCCTATATTTCAGAAAATTTTCCTCTTTGTCTAAAAGCATTTATATTTCATTAATCAATTTGCTTCTACAAGGAATTTGCTTCTACCAGTTATACTGGGGTTGATCATCTTTGACTGTGGTGCTTAGTCATTCAGTCATGTCCAACTCTTTGGACCCAATGGTCTGCAGCCTACCAGTCTCCTCTGTCCATAGGATTTTTCAGGCATGAATACTGGAGTGGATTGCCATTTCCTTCTGCAGGGGATCTTTCCATCACAGGGAAGGAAATGGCAACCCACTCCAGTATTTTTGCCTAAAAAATCTAATGAACAGAAGATCCTGGAGGGCTGCAGACCATGGGGTCACAAAGAGTTGGATACAACTGAACATCTAAGCACATTGAATTTGCTTCTACAGGGAGATCAGCTAGCCTTGGGTTGATCATCTTTGACTGCCTTCCATACTCATAGTCTTTTCACTGTTTTAATCACTCTGTTTCACCTTTGGTCTTTTCTGAATTTATTATTTATTTCCTATTTGTCAGATATTTTTCACCTGTCTATATTTTTCCTTTCTGCATTTAATATGTTCACTAATTTAGTAATAGTGTAACATTGACTCAATATTTGTTTACTCTCCCTTTTCATGTCTTTCTCTTGTTTTATGATTTTATCTCTTAGAATTGGTTTATTAGAATCATCTTTTCTGTTAAAATTTTTAATGTAAATTATTCATTAATTTTCTTCTAAAATAGAGCTTCTGTTTTTTTTCACCTGGCTCATTTTAACATGGAGAATTTGGCCCATAATTCCTGTGTGCACTGATATTGTTTGTGTATTTTTGCAAGTGCTTTCTTTGTGGTCCTTTATGACTCCTATTCATCTGTTCTCAAAGCCATAACAAGTCTCTTTGTGTGCTCTGTATTTATCTGAGAGAAGGAAATAGCAAATGGGGAGGAGTGGGAATTAATGGAGACCAGGCATAAATCTAATCAGAAAAATTGAACTGTACCTTGTTTATCATTGTCCTATACCCAATTCACTTTGGAAAAATGTATCCTAATTCATGTTAGAAAATTTTCAAGCTTCAAATGGCATCTATAAATTTGATGCAAATTCTAAAAGTCTCAGTGTTTATCAAAGAGTAGCTGCCTAAATAGTTTTAAACCCTATTTGCTTCTGTCTTCCTCTAAAGCTTTTTCTAATCTCCAAAAGCATAATAAGATGAGATTCACAATTTGATTTTAAAGTCCCAACACTTAGTTTAGAGTGGATTGAAGATTTTTTCACAGGTTCTTCTATTTTATAGTTTCCCCAGAAATCTCTTTTCTCTGTACTTGTAATTTAACTAAGTTCTTGTTTATCCATGAGCTATTACCTCTGCCTGTCTGAAATGTCTCTGCTTTTTCTCTCTGCTTTTCTTCCAGCAGGAAAAACAAAACCACAATGGTCAATCATTTATCCTTTTACTGAGGTCTTTGGTCCTCTTTGAGCTGCCTCCATGCATTCACACTGTGCTCTTTCCAGACATGGATTTTTAGTAGAATTTTTCAGGATGTTATGAAATCACCTCTCTCTCCCTGTACTTTTCTTTTTGGTAGTAGATAGAGCTATACCAAGTCAGGCCTTGTAGAATATTTTTTAAAAGCCTTCTCTTTCTCTGATTACCAGCTCTTATTTTGATGACCTCTGTTGTATTTGTAGAAGGTTTTTGTTGGTTGGTTGATTGGTAGGTTTCATTTTGTGTTTACCCTACTTATAACCATAGTTTTAGGTTTGGAGGCAGTGAAATTTTAAAATTTAACACAATTGTATTATCTTTGGAAGTTTGTATTGAGGTCTGGTAAGTCTTTTCTAAAAGCAATTTTTCTTCTTCTTAATTATTTTACTTTTTATTCCTTTGGATCATTTCCATTAGCATTCGGTATGGAAATATTTGGTGAACGTGATTTCCATGGTCCAGGCAACCATAAATATAGTTGACTTTGGCATGAAGTTAGTGAGGCAAACGATGTCTGCTTCCAAGTCCTGTCCCTGTTGTACTTAAGCATGATTTGAACCTTGGAAAACAACTGTCCTCTGAAGTTAAAATTGATTTTCTGAAATGTACCCTCCAGTCTCTGAGGAAAATAAGAAATTTGGAGCCATGACAGGAATTTATATGCACTGTTTGGTGAAGCATATCTTAATAGGATTTCTTGAGCTGACTGGGAGGTAAATCTAGAACTTGCTGGTTTTGTCAACGGTTTTTCCTTAACTCCTTGGTATTTACCTTTGACTAATTTCTTTTAGATGAAACACTGGATTAAGGGTTTGCAGCCTTCATTGGGCGTTAGAAGCACATGGGAAGTTTAAAAAAAAAATAGCTGCTAAGGTCTTAGCATCAGAAATTTGGCTTCAGTTTATCTGGGGAAGGACTCTGATAATGGTATTTTTAAAAAAAGCACCTGTAAGTGTTAAAGGTGCAGCCAGAGTTGAGAGCCGTTGTAACAGAAAATGAATCAGGAGGGAAACCAGTCTTCAGGAGTGACGGTATGGGACACTGGCTCAACATAGCTACAATTCAAAATAAATGAAAGTAAATTGTTTCCCCCTCATCTGGAGCCCAAGAGAAATTATTTTGATTGATTACTGTCCAGCATCTTTACTGAATAAGAGAAACTTTCTTCTGGGAAATGGAAGCAAAGCAAGCATTCTTTTGAAATTTGGATGAAAATATTAAAACCTTAGTCTTTAAGTCAAATCTATTTGAGATAAATTACTCTATCAGATTTTCTGAAAGATTAATTTCTTCATTGACTATTGAAGAGAAATCGTGACTTCAAGGTTACTTGAACCTTGCTATCATTAGGAGAAAAAGAATTTAAATACATATTTAAAATCCTATTTTTTTTTAAAGAAACTAAAAAAAGACCCATAGATACAGATTTTGCCTTAGAGACTGCTCATATGTGTGAGGCTAGAGAAATGTTGATAGTTTATATTTACCTGTTAACCTACTGTGCTGCTAGAACAGGGGTCCCAACTTCTAGGATCTAATGCCCAATGACCTAAGATGGAGATGATGTAATAACTAGAGATATAAAGTGCACAGTAGATGTAATGCACTTGAATCATCACAAAATGATACCCACCCCCAACCCTGGTCCATGGAAAATTGTCTTCCATGAAACCAGTCCCTGGTGCCGAAAAGGTTGGGGACCACTGTACTAGGAGATCTTAGTCATTCTCTGTACATTCAAGTTTTCATAAAAAAATTAATTTCATCAGCAAATTAGGCATTCCAACTTTTTCTCTGCTAACAACCAATGCCCCTTTTCAGGGCAGAGTAAATATGTAAGCTGAATTTTTAACCAGGTTCTATTATATCTTATGTGAATGGTTTAATCTTTTAGAAAATGCTTCCAGTCTTGGTAGACCAGATCATATCAGTGGTTCTCAAAATGTTGTAAGACTACCAAAGGGAGATGTTACTATTATAAAACAACAGTCTCACATGTTAAGGAAACTAACTTATTGGCCACCTAAAAAGCCACAGTGAATAATCTGTAGATATGCAATCTGATATTAAATTGTTAGGTATAACTTAGCTAAGAAATACAGCAAAGTGTGCAAATAGACTCAGGTGCTTCTTAGAACCTAGGAATTTACTGTATTTTATAAGAAGGAAAGAAGGAAGGAAGGAAGGAAGGAAAGAATGAAAAGAAAAAAAGAGAAAGAATTTATCAAATATTTCCTAAAGTGATATTTGTTACTCATGTTGCTCCATGGATTATTCAGATTAACAAAAATATAGCTATCATAGGTATATTTATTTAAAGAGATAAAAAATTTACATTTGGTACAATCTACTCCCCACATTTAAAAAATCACTCTTCTTAAGAATTATACAAAGTTAATTTATTTACCTTTGCCATCATGTGTTTTCTACTTATTATTCAATAACTCTAAAATGTAAATGATTCCTACACTGTCAAATCTCTATGTGGGATACCATTGGTAAATATATTCATACTATTGAATGATTACACTTCTGGGTAGGTGGAATTATCAAGCACCAATCGATAATGTTTGCCTTATGAGAGAAACATATTGAAGTAGAAAAATAGGTTTCTTCCTTTCACATATTTTTAATCAGTCATGTAAATTTCACAGCATGTTTAGATTGGAGTGAAAATGATACTTTCAAAACAGCCAAGATTGAAAAATATTTTCCTCCCTGAGCCAAATACTGGTGATTCTTTCCCAGGAAGATATTTGTCTTAGTTTTAGAGAACAAATGCTAAAATATCACGTTTCTTTTAGGCAATTTTCCTTTCATGTAAAACTCATTATTTAATGCATTCATTCATTCTCCCAACATTTTATATGCATCTAATATATGCCAGAGACTGGTAGTGAGCTAAAAAAGTAGCTGTCAATGTGGAAAATATAGAATCGTGAGAGAAATAGGCGTTTAGAGAATATTTCATCTAAAACATTAGTAATATTATGAGAGAAGAATACAAGTTCTTATGAAACATTTGGAAGATATTATCTAAGATGGAATTTTGGGAAAGCTTATATGAGGAAATGATATTTGAGCCCAGATCTGAGAACAAGAGAGTCATTCATTTAGTAAATAACACGTCAGACAGATAAATGAGATGTGATAAAAACCTTTGTGTTAGAAGATAACATGTATGGGAAATTAAAGGAACTGAAAGAAAGCTCATGTGGATAGTGGGCCAAGAACAAGGGAAAGAAGTACTAGGGACTATGAGAGAATATGTAGCAATCTAGAAATGCTAGAATTAAAATTTACTTTTATTTGAGGAAAGTGAGAGAAGTGAAATCTGAGAATATTTTATTGTCAACATTGCTTAAATTTAATTTTATAATTTTACAGCTTAAATTTTATTTACCCTTATTTAAAGGAAAAAAAAAGTCCAGTATTTCTGTTGTGTATGCCACTACCAAGTGGCAATGGTGTGTCAAAGGCTTAGCCACAGAGGGTAGATACTAAGATTTAACTACAGATGTATTTAAAATACTTTCCCTCTTTGAAAACATTGTAGATTACATATATCTAAGCATTAGTGCTAAATCAATAGTTCACAGGGTCACAGAGTCAGATACAACTGAGCGACTGAACAACAACGTTAAGCACATTTTCATAGAAAACATTAGAAAAATTCTTAAGGGTTTGAATTTGAAGACTTTACATGTTATCTCATGTTATTGTCGTAAACACAGTCTAACTTACCTTTAATATATACAGTGATTTAAATATTATTTGACTCATTTGCTTCTAGTCATTTGAAGACAGATGTTCTGAAAGTTTGCACTGGCTTTCTGTCTAGTTGTCAAAATCTCTCCCTGTTACTACTCCCTCATCATAACACTAAAGTAAAAGTGAAGGTGAAGTCGCTCAGTCCTGTCCAACTCGGCGAACCCATGGGCTGTAGCCTGCCAGGATCCTCGTCCATGGGATTTTCCAGGCAAGAATACTGGAGTGGGTTGCCATTTCCTTCTCCGAACACATATCCTATTGATCTGTATCTTATGTAATTATAGTCTCCAGGATAAACAATTTTTCAACTAATTATTGAAATTGCTGGAAAAAAAAAACTGCTGCTGCTGCTAAGTCGCGTCAGTTGTGTCCGGCTCTGTGCAACCCCATAGAAGGCAGCCCACCAGACTCCCCTGTCCCTGGGATTTTCCAGGCAAGAATACTACTGTTTAGAAATTTAAATGTGCTAGTCCTCAGTATATGATAGGGTTAAAAAACCAAAATTCTGATTTTTAAAAAATTTGTAATAGTATTTTACTATGAAGTTCATTGAATGGTGTATTTTCCTGATGAAGGTCATTTGGGGGTTAAGTCTTATAAGTTTACATGAAGAACTGAGGCACATTTATTCACTAGACACTTTCTTTTGGTCCATCATGACATCAGGTGTTGGAAAAGAAGTGCATCATGATTCCTGCCTTCAATTAACTTTCAATCTAAGTAGGAAAATACACTTAAAAAATCTTTTAGGATTGTGTCCATGCATCTGTGCTCAGTCATGTCTGTCTTTTTAAGGTTATAATTAAAGGCAAACCGAAATAAAGATATGAAAAAAGTAGCTAAGTCTAGATGAGTTATTAAGAGACAGTCATGGATTTTTTATACTTGAGATGTGACTAGAAAGTTGGATAAGACTTGGCTGGCTGTGAGAAAGGGCAAGAACACACCAGAAACTGAAGTCCCAGGGTACAAATTTAGGAATCAGAAAGGATCTTCGGGGCTTTCTGACTAAAGGAAGATACATACTGAAAAGTAACAGGTAATAATCTTGACTAAAGGAAGGGTTGGATTATAAGAAAGTGGTGATGCTACTAACAGACTTGTAGATTGTAGTGTTAGGCACATTAGAGATTTCTTAACAAAGTTGACAGGAAAGTGGGATAGGAGTATCAGTTTGAAAAATGAAGTTATGAACCGGTGTTCCATTTCCAGGGTTAAAGAGGGTGTATTTGTGTGTGTGTGTGTGTGTGTGTGCACTCAGTTGCTGATTCATGTCTGACTTTTTGCAACCCCATGGATGGTACCCTGCCGGGCTCCTCTGTCCATGGGATTTCCCAGGCTAGAATACTGGCCTGCCATTCCCTTCTCCAGGGGATCTTCCTGACCCAGGGAATGAACTCACGTCTCTTGTGCCCCTTACATTGGCAGGTGGATTTATTACTATTGAGCTACCTGGGAAGCCTATATATATATATATATGTGTGTGTGTGGGGGGGGGGATATATATATATATATCCCATATATATAAAAAAAAATATATATATATGTGTGTGGGGGGGATATATATATATATCCCATATATATATAAATATGGTGTATATATATAATTTATATATATGGTAGCCTATTTCAGTAGCTGAGTGATATACTCACAGCTGAGCTTTGAGAGGCAGTAGTTTGTAATCTTTATGAATTCAAGATCTAAAATTAAACCACCTGAGTTTAAATTCTGACCCTGGACACAATAGCTGTGTGATAACAGGCAAGCAAACAACATGTTGGCTGTTGTGAGCATTAATGAGTTATTATGTGTCAACAGTTAACAATAATGCTCAGAATGTAATAAAGGTTAAATAAACGGTACCTACTAATATTATTTTTAAGCTAGCAGCAGTGTTTCAGTAAATAGGTATAAATATATTTAAGAAAGGAAAAGGCATTTGTAATGGTACAAGAAAGAAAAAGTACTCATCTAAAATAATGTGAAAGTGGGTAGAAGAAATAACATGATTTGACGACTGAATTTCGTTCCGCATTAGTAAGTAACATAGACAAATGATTTGTTATCCACTTCACCTACGAAAGATGTGGGACCAATTTTTAGGGTTTCTTCCCATTTAGACTTTTGAGCTTTGAAGATGCTGAGAACTTTTAAGAGAGTGCTTAAACAATTCCATTCTTAGAGTACTGAGGAAGTATCTCAATAACATTCTGTGGAATGGGCAAGATAATGGAAGCTTTATGATGTGCAAGTGTTACTTTTATAATCTTAAAGGAAGATAGAATCCACACACTCATCATCAGTAAGCTTGATGTCACTTGCATCAAAAGATCCAGCGAATATTACATTGATTTAAAGAAACAAACAAACAAACAAAAATAGAAGAGGAAACAGTGATTACTAGAGCTTAGAAACATTTCTCTAAAAGTCATGTCCATTTTAGCTCCTTTTTTAGCACTATCGGGGAGATACAGCTTCAAGGCCTTTTAAACACAGTTTCCCCAATTCCCCAGACAAGGTAGAGATACGCGCATTGGATGTATGGATCAGTAGCTAGTTAAAATTTTTTGAAATTGCTTTCAAATGTTTGATACGGAAGAGAGAGAATTATTGATTGAAGAGCTTTGTGAGGGTGGAATTCAAAGTGAAAGATGAAAGCTATAAACAATGGAAATTCTGCTGAGTTTAAGAGAAAAATGTATAACAGAGCTGTCTAAAATGAAATAGGCTACCTTGGATGGTCATGGGTTCCCACTGATGATTGTGTTTAAACAGAATGGACATACCTGAATCAGGAAATCACAGGGTGTATGGCATGGATATTTGCTTTTGCCTGCCCACCATGCATTTCCTCATATATTTGCACAACAATATATTTTGCTTTGAGGAACTAACCTACCATCAGTGATGTTAGATTTAAGGGGGTTGTGGTCTAAGAGGGGCTGAGGTCTGAGAGGTTGGCAGAATGTCCTTTCCTCTCCTGGCCAAGTTGTCAACATGATCCCAGTTAGGCAGAGTCTCTGTAGAATTTGTGTCGCAGAAGGTAGGAGCTTATTCATTTCTTGAGATGGACACAATAGAAACTCCCTTAGTTTTAGTTTTCCTAGCTGGGTATTCGGGCTTTCCTGGTGGCTCAGACGGTAGAGAATCCTCCTGCAATGTGGGAGACCTGGGTTTGATCCCTGGGTTGGGAAGATCCCCTGGAGGAGGGCATGGCAACCCACTCCAGTGTTCTGGCCTGGAGAATCCCCATTTACGGAGGCACCTCCAGGCTACAGTCCATGGGTCACAAAGAGTCTGACATGACTGAGTGACTAAGCGGCAGCAGCCGGATATTCAGCATTGTTCTGATGTCCATCCTTCTCAGGTTATGGCTTTTCAGTGTTCATTCTAAGAGATACTCTACACTTTTCTAACCAATTCACAGTATTTCAAAACGATCCAAATTCACTTCTGCTGTTTTAAAGCACAGAATCGAACTGGGGTCTCCTGCACTGCAGATGGATTCTTCACCAGCTGCGCTACGAGGGAATTCCACCAAAGCATGGAACCCTGGTTAATACATAGGTTTACTGCTAATCTGTGATTGAACTAAATCATTGCTAAAATATATTTAAGTCCAGACTGCCTGAGATTTTCTGATTTAGGAAAATCTTTGCCTCTTTTTAATAGAAAAGTAATAGAGAAATAGAGGAGCTAGGAAAATTTTGACGGGTTGAAAAATCCCAGCCAGATTTTCTTCTGATTTTGAAACTGTGTGGAATTAGCCATAATTTAGGGCTTTCCCAGTGGCTCAGTGACAAAGAATCCACCTGAAATGCAGGAGATGCAGGTTCAATCCCTGGGTCAGGAAGATCCCCTGGAGAAGGAAGTGACAACCACTCCAGTATTCTTGACTGGGAAATCCCATGGACAGAAGAGCCTGCCAGGCTACAGTCCATGGAGATGCAAAAGGTTCGCATATGACTTAGACATTTAAATGGTAACAGCAGCCATAATTTACCTGTGTACAGGCTTTTGAGAGTTTGATTTGTCTGAAGCTTTCTCTTTGGTTCCAATGTCCTACAGTTGTTCTGTACATCTGATCTGCAGAAATGATCAAAGAACCAAACAAGGTAATTTCATGAAATCTGACTTTATCAATGTCAGTTTCTAACAAATGAGCAGTCATGTTTAAACTTCAGGCCAGGGGTACCCTGTCACTCAGGAAAATAAGTGGAATTTTACTACTTTGAGGAGATTAAATTGATTCCCTGGGCCTAATAGTGAAGAATTCTCTGAATTGGAGGCTGTCATCTATCCTGCTGTCAGATCCATAGATGTTGTCTTCATTAAGTATTTAAATACGTCATCTGATTAATTATTGGACACCTGCAACTTCAGCGTACTGTAGATAAGAAATCTGACACAATCCACTCTGGTTTGCCTCTTTTAGAAAATATGCCTTCAGTTTCTTCCATTTCTGCCCTTTACTTGAGTAAACCACATTTATTCCCTTAAGAGAATTACTCCCTTTGCTAGAAGATTACTTAGTTATATGAACTCCCTCATCTGTATCTCTCCTGTTGATATGAATTGTCTTGGATTCTGCCATATTTCTCCTTCAGTTCAGTTTAGTTCAGTCGCTCAGTTGTGTCTAACTCTTTGCGATCCCATGAACCGCAGCACGCCAGGCCTCCCTGTCCATCGCCAACTCCCGGAGTCCACCCAAACCCATGTCTGTTGAGTCGGTGATGCTATCCAACCATCTCATCCTTTGGTGTCCTCTTCTCCTCCTGCCCTAAATCTTTCCCAGCACCAGGGTCTTTTCAAATGAGTCAGCTCTTCGCATCAGGTGGCTAAAGTATTGGAGTTTCAGCTTCAGCATCAGTCCTGCCAATGAACACCCAGGACTGATCTCCTTTAGGATGGACTGGTTGGATCCCCTTGCAGTCCAAGGGACTCTCAAGAGTCTTCTCCAACACCACAGTTCAAAAGCATCAATTCTTCGGTGCTCAGCTTTCTTCACAGTTCAACTCTCACATCCATACATGACCACTGGAAAAACCATAGCCTTGACCAGACAGACCGTTGTTGGCAAAGTAATGTCTCTGCTTTTCAATATGCTATCTAGGTTGGTCATAACTTTCCTTCCAAGGAGTAAGCGTCTTTTAATTTCATGGCTGCAATCACCATCTACAGTGATTTTGGAGCCCAGAAAAATAAAGTCTGACACTGTTTCCACTGTTTCTCAATCTATTTGCCATGAAGTGATGGGACATGATGCCATGATCTTAGTTTCTGAATATTGAGCTTTAAGCCAACTTTTTCACTCTCCTCTTTCACTTTCATCAAGAGGCTCTTTAGTTCTTCTTCACTTTCTGCCCTAAGGGTGGTGTCATCGGCCTATCTGAGGTTATTGATATTTCTCCTGGCAATCTTGATTTCCAGCTTGTGTTTCCCCCAGCCCAGCATTTCTCATGATGTACTCTGCATGTAAGTTAAATAAGCAGGGTGACAATATACAGCCTTCACGTACTCCTTTTCTTATTTGGAATCAGTCTGTTGTTCCATGTCCAGTTCTAACTGTTGCTTCCTGACCTGCATACAGGTTTCTCAAGAGGCAGGTCAGGTGGTCTAGTATTCCCATCTCTTTCAGAATTTTCCACAGTTTATTGTGATCCACACAGTCAAAGGCTTTGGCATAGTCAATAAAGCAGAAATAGATGTTTTACTGGCGCTCTCTTGCTTTTTCGATGATCCATTGGATGTTGGCAATTTGATCTCTGGTTCCTCTGCCTTTTCTAAAACCAGCTTGAACATCTGGAAGTTCATGGTTCACGTACTGCTGAAGCCTGGCTTGGAGAATTTTGAGCATTACTTTACTAGTGTGTGAGATGAGTGCAATTGTGCCGTAGTTTGAGCATTCTTTGGCATTGCCTTTCTTTGGGATTGGAATGAAAACTGAGCTTTTCCAGTCCTGTGGGCACTGCTGAGTTTTCCAAATTTGCTGGCATATTGAGTGCAGCACTAATCTTCTCTATTTTGATGTTCTTTACTGATAGATCTTAATTATTTTAATCATCTTTCTAATTATTTCTGTTAATCTGACTAATCAAGTTTTCTAATTTGGAGAAATATATATATATATATATACCACATATATAGATGATAATCCATTTCTTCAGGAGTTTTCTTTCCTTTTCCTTTATTTCCCACAGAATTATATGTCCTAATCTCCTATTTTTGTAGTCTTCATAAATCTTCACTAAATTTTTCTTTCTCATTCCAAATATGAACTATTTTATTGTGTATTTTATAAATTTAAACTTCTAGATGTCTTTTTGCTTTTTGGCATATTAAAAGAAAAAAATCTAGATTTAGACATTTTTAGACATGTACATTTAGACAATGTACATTTAGACATGTACATTTGTGCATGTACATGCAAGCGTATATGTGGTTTTCCATTTCATTTTTCCCCTTCATTCTTGTTTGTTACTTTTGGTTAATTTTGTTAGTTTTCCCCCAAATTAGTATTTTATCCATTTATTATTTCTTCTTTATAATTCAAGATGTTCATGACCATAATTTTTTTCTGAGTGCAGATTTTACTGTGCTTTATTACTGTGGTCATAAATTATTTTGTTTTTCCTTGATTTTTAGAATCTATACTTTTAATTTCAGCATTGAGCTAAGTAATTTTTGTAAGCATATTTCTTCATTTATAAACAGTTTGTCTTTGTCACAGGGTATTTCTGAATTCTTATTTTTAGTTTTCCATTTATCAGAGAATACAGGTACAAATTTCTGTTTCAAATTTTGTAAATTTTTTGTGGTAAGTTATATGACTTTTTTAAGTGTTTTATTGATGTAAGAGCAATGTACTTTTTTTGAGAGACAGACTTCTCCTTTCTTTCTCTCCACACATTTGTTGTTTATATTAAATATTTCCTACATACAATTTATTTTCCACACTTTACCTGTCCAGTTCTGAAAGAGGTGTTGAAGTCTCCCATGCTGGGGCTTATCATTTAATTCCTTCAATAGTATCTTCAGAGAATAGGAACTTTTAATATTTATTAAGTCCTATCATCAAATTTTTATGAGTATGGTTTTGATATATATCTAAAGAGAGGCTTCCCAGGTGCCTCAGTGGTAAAGAACACACCTGCCAACGCAGGAAATACAGGTTCAATCCCTGGGTCAGGAAGATTCCCTGAAGGAGGAAACGGCAACCCACTCCAGTATTCTTGCCTGGGAAATCCCATGGACAGAGGAGACTGGAGGGCTATAGTCCCTACTGTTACAAAGAGTCGGACATGACTGAAGCAACTTAGCATGCACATATATTTTCTCAGAGAGAACTGGCAAAATGCTGCTAAAAAATCAGATCACAAAGTAAGACTTTTTGTGTCTTTCACTCAGAGAATATTATAAAGGTAAATGAAGATAAGGTTATGGAGAACGAAGGATGAAATGCTGAGGACTTTTTCTTTTCCCACAAATAAATGAAGAAATTTTAATGGTTTTCGGTAGAGTGGTGATGTGATATAAAAAGCATTTGTAAGATATTGGTGTGTAGGTTAGACGTGAAAATGGTTATAGAAGGTTACAGAAGGTTATAGAAAAAGTGAGTCAAATGAATTAAATGCTTTAAAAGAAGTCCAGGAGCATAGAAAATAAGAAATGATCTTGGAATCTGACGGTCAGTCACTTGTGAAAGTATCATTTCCATAGAGTAATATGGTTGGAAATAAGGCCATAGGAAGTTAACTTTTCTCTTATTTGTTGCAAGTAATATATTAATTGGAGTATGTGGGTCTATCTCAGAAGGTGAGAGCAGCCCCAGGGTTAGGGTATTTTGGGTGTGGTTAGATTTTATGGGTTGGGAAATTTCATATTCTAACAGGTGGGAGGAATATTCTAACTGTTTTGGAGAAACAGTTATAGTTGGAGAAAGTTTTATAGTCAGCCTTAGAACTGTCATGACACCTGTGGGTCTGTGACTTATCATATGCCAATGTATTAACATAAGCACATTATGAGGGCCAAGGTCCACTGGAAGTTGAATCTTCTGCCGTCTTGGGCCTAGTAGGTTGTAAGCAGGTTTTGCTATATCCTTAATCGTGTCATTCTTTTAATGGGTGTGTCCCCTTCATCCTTGTCTCAAGGTGTATACTATTCCTATTCCTGTTTAAGTGGAAAAGTTATTCAGTTACTTAATGATATGTACTCTGATTTACCTTAAAGTTTACATTTACTAACCAGAATGTTTTTAGAAATGATCTTATATTTCAGTCTTCCTGACATAAGTAAAAAGCAAAGGAGTTGTCTTTCTCAGCAGAGGAAATCGATCTTTAATCTTATTTATTACTAACTTTGTACCACTGGTGATAAAAAGACTAAGGGCAGGATCAAAATATACGGGTCAAAACCTCTTGCTTCTGTAATCAGAAGCCATGAGCTATAGAGTGAACCTATTTAGAAGGTCTTACTATAGACAGTTGAGAATAGAGTAATTTAGTACATTATGAAGTTAAACTGTTGGGTTGAAATCCTGGGTCTAGAATTTCTTAGTTATGTTAATTTGGCAGGTTTCTGTATTCTTTTTTTAACTCTTTGTTTTCTCATCTTCAAAATGAAGTTGTTGGGCTTATTCTAAGACAGGCGTATGGCAAACAGCAAAGTTTTTGTCTTCAATAAATATTCGTTGTTGAATTTATATTACTATTATTACTGTTTGTATTTTAAAACAGGTAGAAAGAAGCAAAAAAAAGGCATTTAATCTTCTTGAAAATAGACTATTGAGGGCCACCTCGATTGAGCTGAATTCCTGTTTCTTTATCTCCTTTTACAATTTACAATTAACCTCTGTCAAGTAAAGCATTCTAAAGTATGTGTCTCTTTATTACAACCAGAAAAGCTGAAGGCAAGTTGTTAATACCAGAAATTAATTAGTCAATTTTAGGTAAAATCAGCTGAATTTTAATTTGTTTACAGTTCATTACAATTAAAAAAAATAAATCAGTTAGGAAAAGTTGTCTGTGGGCAAAAATTTGACCCATTAGTTCTCTCTTGCTGTATAGAACAAGATAAATAATAGAGCTTGCAAATAATAACTTAATAATTTTAATTATTTTATTGGTTATCATCATATGAATAATAATAAAAACTGCTTTGACATGAATATTATTGAACTATAAGATCATGGTATTTCTCATATAAGATTAAATAAAAAAGTAATAATTGTAGAATGATGCCAGATAAATTGAGATCATAGGCTTGGAGAATTGATGATATCTAACTAATTGCAAATATAAGCCTCTTACAGTTCTGAGTTCGAAGAATTTTAATGAATCATATACATAAAACAAAAATGATATTTCTAGTCTCTAGATTTAAACAGGAAGAAAACTGTGGTATTCATATTTATAACCATTTTATGAAAATTTTGACAACTGCATTAGAGTAAAAATTTATTGTTAACTTAAGATGTACTACATATATAGAGGAGGAATCATTACATATAAACTTGGAATGTAAAACTATATTTTAATGTAGTTTGTTGATAACTTCATTAGCACATCACTCTAGTAGTTTTTTAAACTGTGAATATTTGTGGTTATGTATTGAGTTATTATTTTGAATCAAGTTTGATGCAAAAATAATGAAATGGTTTACATTTATTAAGAAATGTATTAGGCAAATTTTCTATACTCTCAAATTGTGGTATTTTGTATGAATATTGATTTCATAATGAATGAAAACAATAATAAGAGCAAATATATACCAAGGTTTACTATTACTAGATGCTCTGTATTATAGACCTCATGTATATTAGCTTTTTCATTTTATTATTTATCATTTTTAATCTATTTCTTCAAGGAATTTATTCTGTTGTAGAGCATGAAAAATGATACAGAAAATGGTATCTTTGTTTCTGCTTAGTCTAAAAATATATTTTTCTATGAAGATATAACTTTATTATATTTTTATTTTTGAGCATATTTCCTTTTAAACATCCTTTTTAATACAAGCAGAAAATGCAGTGATTGAGAGTTGTCCATTGAGTTTTATAGCATCATTCTTTAAATTTCCTTTATAACATGTAATTCTTAGCTTTCCAATAATTTTAGAGCTACTTCACTGTCTTACCAAGACATTTATCTCATAAAAGAGCTGTATCCAAAATATACAAAGAAGTCTTAAATTCAACAATAAGAAACCAAAATCTGAAAAAGGCACATACTATATGATCTCAATTATATAACATTCTCAAAAAGGTAAAAATATAGATAGTGTAAAATTTTCATTGGGAGGGATGGAGGGTTGAATAGTTGAAACATAGTATTTTATTCTTTTTAGATAAGATATTGTAATGGTCAACAAATGACATGCATTTTTCAAAATCTGTAAAATTTTATAGCACAAAGTGAACCATAATATATGCAAATTTAATAAGTTACTTAAGGGTATGGGAAATCCCAGGAAGAAGTACAGAATATGATGAGAATATAACTGTATTACAAATGTATAAAACAATCTATCTTAAGGGAATGGGGTTAAAAGGTACTGATCAAGGAACTCTGGATATGAGTGGAGCCTCCAAGACTAAAGTAAAAAGAACTGCACATACACACTGAACACTAGTTAATAAGCTGCTTCCCACTGAAGTGCAAATTAATTCGGATGCTACTATACATGTATAGTGAATTGATTAGTTAAGTAAATGAATGGTGAATGGTAAGAGCCAGGTTTCTCAGTGTTGCAATGAATTTACAGATTAGCAAGGGGAGAAAGCTAGAATGATACATGTGGTAAGTAAGTAAGTAATAAGTTCAGTCGCTCAGTCGTGTCCGACTCTTTGCGACCCCATGAATCACAGCACGCCAGGCCTCCCTGTCCATCACCAACTCCTGGAGTTCACCCAAACTCATGTCCATCGAGTTGGTGATGCCATCCAACCATCACATCCTCTGTCGTCCCCTTCTCCTCCTGCCCCCAATCCCTCCCAGTTTCAAGGTCTTTTCCAATGAGTCAACTCTTCGCATGAGCTGGCCAAAGTATTGGAGTTTCAGCTTCAGCATCAGTCCTTCTAATGAACACCCAGGACTGATCTCCTTTAGGATGGACTGGTTGGATCTCCTTGCAGTCAAAGGGACTCTCAAGAGTCTTCTCCAACACCACAGTTCAAAAGCATCAATTCTTCGGCACTCAGCTTTCTTCACAGTCCAACTCTCACATCCATACATGACCACTGGAAAACATGTGGTAATAGATTGCAATTGGAGACATCATTCAGAGCTCATATTTAGCTATTATAAATGCACGCATGGTTACATATATAAATAGCATAATTATTAGATATATGTGTATGCAAATACAAATAGATCTGTTTCTTTGTACTGTCATCCAAAATAGCCTAAAAGTGAAGACACTTTAGTACAAATGAAGACACATAATACCCAGATTTTGATTTATAATAAACATAAACCTGGGATCTTTCAAGAGTGGCTGATTCTAAGACTAGGACAGGAAATACACAACATGATCTTGGAGCAACTTTTATTGCCAGAAAGTAACAACATGCTGAAACACACATACTACATTAATACAGATCTATCAAAAGAACTCAAAGAACTCCAATGGCCAAAGGTAAAACAATTTGTGTCACAAAGAAAATAGTATTGAATTATAACTCAAAGTATAAAATAAACTTTCATGAGTCTACATTGATACAAATAAATGTTTAAATAAATAAGTGGAGGAGAAGAGACATATCTCTTATGAAGGATAATTTCAAATAAGTTATATAAATACTATGTCTTCAAGGAGGAGGAGCATAACTTAAAACTTCTGAAATGTAGGTAATGAACAGTGATTTCCTTCCCAAAGAGTAGGAAGACACATTTTTAATTGAAGTATAGTTGATATACAATGTTGTGTTAATTTCTGCTGCACAATAAAGTGATTGTTATACACATTCTTTTAGAGGTTCTTTTCCATTAAGGTTTATCACTGGGTATTCAATATAGTTTCCTGTTCTATACAGTAGAATCTTACTGTTTATCCATTGTTTACATAATAGTTTACATCTACTAACCCATAAATCCCAATCCATCCTTCCCCCACATTCCCTCCCTCTTCTCAAGCACAGTCTATTCTCTATGTTTGTGAATCTGTTTTTATTTTGTAGATAGGTTCATTTGTGTCATATTTTAGATTCCAAATATAGTGATATTATGTAGTATTTATCTTTTGCTTTCTGACTTATTTTACTTAGTATGATAATATCTAAGTCCATCAATGTTGCTGTAAATGACATTATTTCATTCTTTTTTATGACTGAGTGGTATTCCATTGTGTATGCATACCACATTTTCTTCATCCATTCCTCTGTTGATGAACATTTAGGTTCTTGCCATGTCTTGTGTGTTGTGAAGAGCACTGCTATGAACACAGGATTGCATGCATCTTTTTGAATTGTAGTTTTGTTCAGATATATGCCTAGAAGTGGGTCTGCTGGATCATAGGGCAACTCTATTTTTAGTTTTTGGAGGAACTTCCCATACTGTTCTCCATAGTGGTTGTACCAATTTACATTTCCACCAACATTGTAGGAGGGTTCCCTTTTCTCTACACCCTCTCCAGCATTTGTTATAGTCTTTAATGATGACCATTCTGACTGGTTTGAGGTGGTGTCTCATTGTGGTTTTGATTAGCATTTCTCTAGTAATTAGTAATGTTGAGCATCTTTTTAATGTGCCCACTGGCCCTTTGTATGTCTTCTTTGGAGAAATATCTATTTAGATCTTCTGCCCATTTTTCAGTTGGGGTTGTTTTTGTTTCATTGTTGTTGAGGAAGAGTTCATACTAATGTAAATGGGGCAGAAAAGAGGTACATTACAGTGGAGACAACTAACAAAACAGCTTCAGCCAAGTCATCTAGGTCAACATCAACACTCGTAAATCATGTGGGTATTACGTAAAAGTCATATTGCTATGACTTTTGGTGATGGAAATGGCACTTTACTTCTGTGGTCTTCCTTCCCAAAGTCATAATCACAATCTAGTTGTATGAAAACTACCACACAAATGCAAATAGTGGAGCATCCTATAAAATATCTATTATTTCTCAACTATCAAGGTCAGCCAAAAGCAGCCTTAGGAGACATAATCACCGGCTGTAATTATGAGGGATCCTAGAACAGAAAAGAGACGTTATGTAAAACTACGGAAACCAGAATATAGCATGGTACTGCAATGTGCTATGGCTGCTGTAAGGAATTATCACCAACTTGGTGGCTTAAATAACAAAGCCTTAAGTTCTTACAGTTCTGGAGGCTGGAAGTCAGAGATCAAAGCGCTGATAGGCTTGGTTCCTTTCATGGCCTGTGAAAGAGAATCTGTTCCATGACTCTCCTAACTTCTGGTGGTTTTCTGGCAATCTTTATAATTCCTTGACTTAAAAGAGCATCTACTCAGTCTCTGCCTCCATTTTCACATGATGCTTTTCCCGTGGGCACATGTTTGCCTTCAACATTTCCCTTTTTATAGGGACAATAGTCATGTGTAAAATGAGTTTTAACTTGGTTGTCTCATTTTAACTGATCTTTCTCTGTAAAGACTATCTACAAACTAAATTATATGTTTATATATGTATTTAAAAATATATATCCAATAATGTCCTGGTTTCCAAGGGTTTGTTTAATATTCAATTTATTTTAAAGATAGGGTGCTATATTACGATTCCAAGTGTTCAGATTTCTTCCATGTGTTCAATTTAATTATTTCCTTTTCCTTATGGTATGACTGTGTATACAGAATATGCATATAGTGTTGAATAGTTCACCAGTATGGTAGAAAAGTACACCATCCCCTCTGATAATGGGATCCCTTAGTAAGAAAAAATTCAGAGGCATTATTTCTATGACTAGTGGTTTAATAATATAATGGAAGTAGAAAATTTAGGCAAAATGTGCTATGCTTTTTCTTTAGATGAGAAATATATATCCTCATATATTCCTTTCCCAGAGGCAGGACCAATTACTGCTTGATTTTGAAACTACTTTCTAAAACAAAATTTAATTACTCCTCCTGGGGTTACAGTTAATAAAGACTTTACTGTATCATGTCCACTTTTCAGAGGAAGGTAAGCAGGATTTAGTACGTATAAATTCTTGCTATTTGAAAGTACTTTTCTTGTCTGTAATAACAATTTTTTCAAATTTTGTGTCATAGGCAATTTATTGCAAGGCTTCAGTCAAAACACTTAAATGATCTAAACCTTATTTTTATTCTACATGCTTCTCATCATTATTTGTTGTCCACTGGGTGCAAAGAAAAGAAAATGTAGGAAAGTAACAAAATTAAGTACCATTAAAAGATACTGCCTCTGGGCAACTTGTGTGTCAACATACACCAGTGGGTGTTTTTTATGTGCATACTCTTAGATTGCTCTGCTAAACTTCTTGGTACTTATGTTTTTTCTTATCAGCTCCATAGGAAAGAGAAGTTCTGGAATAGAAAATCAAAACAATAAAAAATTCTAAACAATCATATACATATACAAGTGCATAGACTTCCCTTTCCTATGAGTGAGTTTTGACATTGATTTTAGAAAAGATTATCAAAGAAAACTTTAACAATGCACTTAATATTTGAAATGTCTATGTCACATACCTCATTGTGTTTACTTTTTCTGATTTTGATTATCCTGGTTTAATAAAAGAAAACTATTAGGTTGCAGGTTCATTTATGTTAGTTCATTAGCTATAACTTAACATATGCAAACTAATGTTTGCATTTCTATTAAGCTCAGAAATTAGAATTTAAACTTGATGCAATTTGGTATTATTAATATTTCTTAATTTTTGTTGAGAAAAGGAACTGTTTATCTATAGACAATGTTGAAAGATTTGTGATTCCTATGTCATGTTCCATATATTATTTTTTCTGTTTCCTGAATATTTTTTCCGTATTTCTGGTTTTATCTTGTCCTGAAGCATATTCTAGGAGGAGGCATGATTTTCCACCAAAACTTGTTACCAGGAACTTGATTTTTACCAATGAAACATTTTTAAAACTTTACTTTCAATTGTTTTTACTTTTTGTTTGCTTTGTTTCACTTTTCCTTTGTTGGACAAACACTAAATGATTTCGTATGCACTAAAAAGTTACTTCAACAATGACTCTGTATAGTTTGACAGCTTTTCTGATTTAAAGAGAAGAGCTAAACTGGTGTGACTCTGGAATGTGGAATGTCATATATAAATGTGGTAAGTTTAGGCACAAATATATTCCAAATAGCTCCTCTCAGAGGATCATTACTTCTTCAACCTCTACACCTCAGAAACCGACTTAATATGTTAGCAGACTGATGCTGGCCTCTTAAGTCCAGTAGATTTTAGTGCAGATAGTGGCTTTGCTGCCCTTATGAGAATAATTGTAGGAACACATTTGTTTGTTATTGGGATAGGATATGTTCATAATTTAGTTGGGTGGGTGATGGGATACATACAGAAAAAAACCCATGCTTCTAAATGCAGTTTGTTTTGAAGAGATGGTATAGACTTCATATGAGATAAATTTGTTTTATTTTCATTAATTCCATATTCCCACAAATTGTTTTACATCCCTGAACTTAATTTCCCTTCTTAAAGAAACTCAAGAAAAGAAAACTTGGAAGAGGTAAAAGTTAAATACTCTGACTATAAAACTGTTGTTTCTGACACATTAGCTTTTCTAGTCAAATATTCCCTGCATTCAACAAATAGATGTTAATGTTTGTTAGGCAGGTTTTACAGTAGTACTGAGAAGTAACAAATTTAACATTTGTTTTAAATTTTATATCAGGAAGAGTTTTAATATAGCAACTACGAAAAACAGTATGGATTTGGCTCAAGTAATTAAAAATAAAACAGCCATCAGTTCAGTTCAGTTCAATCACTCAGTCGTGTCTGACTCTTTGCGACCCCATGAATCGCAGCATGCCAGGCCTGCTTGTCCATCACCAACTCCCGGAGTTTACACAAACTCATGTCCATCGAGTTGGCGATGCCATCCAGCCATCTCATCCTCTGTCATCCCCCTCTCCTCCTGCCCCCAATCCCTCCCAGCAACAGGGTCTTTTCCAATGAGTCAACTCTTCACATGAGGTGGCCAAAGTACTGGAGTTTCAGTTTAAACAAAATCAGTCCTTCCAATGAACACCCAGGACTGATCTCCTTTAGGATTGACTGGTTGGGTCTCCTTGCAGTCCAAGGGACTCTCAAGAGTCTTCTCCAACACCACAGTTCAAAAGCCTCAGTTCTTTGGAGCTCAGCTTTCTTTATAATCCAACCCTCACATCCGTACATGACCACTGGAAAAACCATAGCCTTGACTAGACGGACCTCTGTTGGCAAAATAATGCCTCTGCTTTTTAATAAGCTTGTCTAGCTTGGTCATAACTTTCCTTCCAAAGAGTAAGCATCTTTTAATTTCATGGCTACAATCACCATCTGCAGTGATTTTGGAGCCCCCCAAAATAAAGTCTGACACTGTTTCCACAGTTTCCCCATCTATTTGCCATGAAGCGATGGGACCAGATGCCATGATCTTAGTTTTCTGAATGCTAAGCTTTAACCCAACTTTTTCACTCTCCTCTTTCACTTTCATCAAGAGGCTTTTTAGTTCCTCTTCACTTTCTGCCATAAGGGTGGTGTCATTGGCATATCTGAGGTTATTGATATTTCTCCGAGCAATCTTGATTCCAGTTTGTGCTTCATTCAGCCCAGCATTTCTCATGATGTACTCTGCATGTAAGTTAAGTAAGCAGGGTGATAATATACAGCCTTGACGTACTCCTTTTCCTATTTGGAACCAGTCTGTTGCTCCATGTCCAGTTCTAACTGTTGCTTCCTGACCTGTATACAGGTTTCTCAAGAGGCAGGTCAGGTGGTCTGGTATTCCCATCTCTTTCAGAATTTTCCACAGTTTATTGTGATCCACACAGTCAAAGGCTTTGGCATATTCCATAAAGTAGAAATAGATGTTTTTTCTGGAGCTCTCTTGCTTTTTCAATGATCCATCAGATGTTAGCAATTTGATCTCTGGCTCCTCTGTCTTTTGTAAAACCAGGTTGAATATCTGGAAGTTCACGGTTCATGCATTGCTGAAGCCCAGCTTGGAGAATTTTGAGCATTACTTTACTAGAGTGTGAGATAAGTGCAATTGTGTGGTAGTTTGAGCATTCTTTGGCATTGCCTTTCTTTGGGATTGGAATGAAAACTGACCTTTTCTAGTCCTGTGGCCACTGCTGAGTTTTCCAAATTTGCTGGCATATTGAGTGCAGCACTTTCACAGCATCATCCTTATTGCCAAATTCAGACTTAAATTGAAGAAAGTAGGGAAAACCACCAGACCATTCAGGTATGACCTAAATCAAATCCCTTATGATTATACACTGAAAGTGAGAAATAGATTTAAGGGACTAGATCTGATAGACAGAGTGCGTGATGAACTATGGACAGAGGTTCATAACATTGTACAGGAGACAGGGATCAAGAACATCCCCATGGAAATGAAATGCAAAAAGGCAAAATGACTGTCTGAGGAGGCCTTACAAATAGCTGTGAAAAGAAGAGAAGCAAAAAGCAAAGGAGAAAAGGAAAGATATTCCCATTTGAATGCAGAGTTCCAAAGAGTAGCAAGGAGAGATAAGAAAGCCTTCCTCAGCGATCAATGCAAAGAAATAGAGGAAAACAATAGAATGGGAAAGACTAGAGATCTCTTCAAGAAAATTAGAGATACCAAGGGAACATTTCATGCAAAGATGGGCTTGATAAAGGACTGAAATGGTATGGACCTAACAGAAGCAGAAGATATTAAGAAGAGGTGGCAAGAATACACAGAACTGTACAAAAATGATCTTCATGACCCAGATAATCACGATGGTGTAATCACTCACCTAGAGCCAGACATCCTGGAATGTGAAATCAAGTGGGCCTTAGAAAGCATCACTACAAACAAAGCTAGTCGAAGTGATGGAATTCCAGTTGAGCTATTTCAAATCCTGAAAACAGCCATATTACCCAGCAAATCCACTAACAAAATCATTATGTCGAAGAGATGTTTGCACTGTCATGCACATTGTGTACTGCGTGATTCCATAGTTAAGACATGAAAATAGCCTAAGTGTTGACAGATAAATAGATAAACAAATTGTGATACACACACACACACACAAACATACACATCAGAATATTATTCAGGCATAAATAATTAAACCTTGAAAATTCATGACTGTTTCAGGAACAATTGAACTTATTTCAATTGATATTATGTCTGTGAGGTTAATTCATATTGTTGTACATAGCTTTTGATTTTTATTCTCATTGTTATATACTACTATTATGGAAATATACCACAGTTTATTTATCCATTCCACTGTTGATAGGCATCATTAATAGTGAAGTCTGCAGTTTTGGCCTACTATAAACAGTGATGCCTTAAACGTTCTAGTTCCTATACTTTTGTAAACCCATTTATGTATTAGGCATATACCTAAGAAGGAAGGAAGAAAATAGAGAACAAAATTATATAGTTCTAAAATGAAATGTCTTTAAAGTATAAATAATAGATCACACACTGTCACATGGCCATCTACTAAAGCAAATAATGTGAAATATTTTCCATTAGATATCACACATGACTCTAGTGATGTTCAAAGAGTGAAGATTTAACAAAATACACTTAAGTGAAATTAAAGACATCTTTGTCTGTCTTTGATGACTCAAATGTACCCTGGAAGGACCTTCCATGTATAAATAAAAGCTGTTGATTTTGGACTGTCACTGTGGTGAGAGACAGTTTAGAATAGATCAACTTCAGCAGACTGCATTATATAAACTGAAAAAAATCCAACTCTGGGGGAAATTTTTTTAGAGCACTTAAAGTTTTGTCTTTTCATCTTTATATTCATTTAAGAAAATTTTTTTCTGAAAAGAATTGGCTATGAAAAGAATCTTTTAATCAAGAAAGTTGTTTTAATTTTTTTAAAAACCTCTTTTACCCATAAAAATAAACTGAATTACAATATGCTTGCATTAATATCCATGTATTATTAGTTTACGACTCAATGGATTTTCTCAAACTAAGCATACGGGGTAACCAGCACTGAGATACAGAAGCAGGTCATGAAGACCATTTCCTAAACTGCGGTGTGCTCCTTTTCCGTCGGTACCTCTCACATTCTGAGTCACTGCTTTCTTGATTTTCAGTGGCACAGATTAGTTTCTACTGATTTCTACTTTATATACAAGGGAAGGTAAGTACATAGGTTTTTATAACTTCTTTCAATCGACATTATATCTGTGAAATTCATCCATATTGTATGTAGCTTTCAATTTTTATTCTCATTGTTACATACTTTTATAGGACTATGCCACAATTTACATATCCATTCAGTTTTGATAAACATCATTAATAGTGAGGATTGCATTTTTTGGCTATTAAAAACAGTGATGCTATAAACATTTTGGGCTTCCCAGTTGGTGCAGGGATAAAGAATCTGCCTGCCAATGCAGGAGACACAGGAGATGTAGGTTTGATCCCTAGGTCAGGAAGGTCCCCTGAAGTGGGAAATGGCAACCCACTCCAGTATTCTTGCCTGGAAAATTCCATGGACAAAGGCATCTGGCAGGCTATAGTCCATGGGGTTGCACAGAGTTGGACATGACTGAGCACGCATGTACACATAAACATTTTAGTACCTGTGCTTTTATCAATGTAAACCTATTGTATAGTAGGTCTTCACCTAAGAATGGAATTGAAGAGTTTTATGTATCCATTTGTTCAGCTTTAGTAGATAGTTCAAAAGGTCTTTATAAAGTGTTTTAGTATACTTACTGTCAGAATGGGCTTCCCAGCTGGCTCAGTGGTAAAGAAACCTGCCTGCCAGTTCAGGAGACGCAGGAGACACCGATTTGATCCCTGGGTTAGGAAGATCCTGTGGAGGAGGGCATGGCAACCCACTTCAGTATTTCTGCCTGGAGAATCCCATAGAGAGAGGAGCCTGGTGGGCTAGAGTCTATAGAGTTGCAAAGAATCGAACATGACATAAGTGACTTAGGATGCACGCACTGTCAAAATATGAGAGTACTGGTTGTATCACATCCTTCCCAAAGTTTGGCATTACTTCTCTTTTGTTTTAACTAGTCTAATAGATATGTACTCGTGTCATTTCATTTGCATTTTTCTGTTGCTTAATGAAGTTAAGCATTAAAAAAAAATGACATATCTTTTGGCCATTTGGGTTTCCTCTTTTGTGAAGGGTCTATTCAACTCTTTTCCAAATCTTTTATTGTGTTACCTTGATTTTTTCATTGATATAATTCACATGCCATAAAAGTCACCATTTCGAAGTGTACAATTAGTGGTTTTTAATTTACTCACCAAATTATGTAACCATTACCACAATAAATTTCAGAACATTTTACCACCCCAAAGAGAAACCCCATGCTTATTAAACAACACTTCACCTATCCATTCTTAGCCCTAGCCAACACTGGATTTTTGGTTTCTGTGGATTTGTCATATATAGACACATATAAATGAACTTACAAAAGGAGGTGTCCACTCAATAGAGTTAATTTCACCATATTTTTGTTTCTAGTCAGTATAGGTTAGTCTTTGCAGAATAGTAAAATACCATTCTATAAAAGGTTTTAAAGAACAAGGGTTAGATATTGTAACTTATTGGTTCTTTCCTTAATATCATTACTCATTTTGCTATGTCATATTCTCCCCATACTGAGATTTCTCTGTAGCATATTTATCTATAGTACAATATTTGGTCCCTGGCTTCTCTTATTCTCAGTCCTTGGAAATTTTCAGTCATTTTGCTATAGAATAAATTGGCTATAGTGACTTTCTGATCTGCCTTTAATTGTACATTCGAAGAAGCTGAAGCAAAAACCTCAAGAACTTATTATCCTGGTTTAATACTCAACAAGTGTGGGGAAAAGAATAAACTTCATTCAAAATAACCACCTGACGTTTTATGAGCAGGATATTACAAAAAAAAAAATTGGCAAGATTGTTTGAGAGAAATTAATAGTTTGCAGTAAGAGCTACTGCAGGTTATGTTTCTTAGGACTTCTATTAAATTCAAATAACATTTCAAAGGAACCCATAATTGGCAAATTTAAGTGAAGTGTAACAAAATAATTTGTTGAGGGAAACTACGTGACTGCCTTGAGGAGAAGGTCCTCACAAGGATCTGGCGAAGGGCCAGAGCCACCCGGCATGTCTTGATATTTTGCCCTGAGAAACATTTCCTACACATACAGCTTTACGACTGCATGAGAATGGTGCTGAGAATAACAAGCTGGCCTTGAAGAGAGCAGATTGTCTCTTGATCCTGAAAAAATAGAGTCTATGTGTCTCATTAACTTTGTAAACTTGCTGTTATCAACTTTGTACATGCTCAAGCTCCATCTGTGTAACCTTGATTTTTGTAAGCTTTTTCCTTGCTCCCATGCATAAAAGGACTCGCTGTAGAAGTGAAGTTTTGTCAGTTTCCCAGAGAAGCTGTCTGTGTCCTTTTTTCAGAATCTACTCCGCCGAGCCTTCCACATAATTCAAAAACAGGTTTGACCAATTCCTTCCCCTTCTTAGACATTGCCTACTGCTGTAGTCTTGAGTGAATGTACCTAAGTTATTTATATATTGCAGCGAAGCTAATTAAATAATGAAATGGAATTTTTCTCATATTATGGCATCTGAGAATAAAACTAGCTTAAGACATAATATGGCTCCGCATGAGTGGGCTGTGCTTGAGAGGACAGACTTGAAGCTGTGATGACAAAATGCCTTAGACTGAAATTCTGCAGTATTAGCAAAGTAGCATCTAGTGCTTGAGCGAGACTTGCTATGTAAGGTCAGCCTTGCATCTCCTGCTTCATTAGAATCTCAAAACTAAGTCATCCATCATCCCCTATTAATTTCTCTATGTTAAAAGTTAATGTCTTTAACGTTATTGTCCCAAGTTTACATATTCAAACTCACTTCTCTCCTCCATATACATATACATACCCACTCTTCCTGAAAGAAAATGCCACTGCGTGTCCTCAAACCAATGAAGATATCTTATGCTTTCATGCCTTTCTTTGCAGACACTGTTTTCTCAATAACTATTTTTTCCTGTCCACCTCTGCCTGGTAAATTCCTATTAATATTTTAAGCCACAGTTCAGGTATCATCTTCTCTTTGCAGTGATATGCAATTCCTTTGCTCCCTCTTCATAGTTCCCATACTTCTATTGGTGTATTTGTGTCATTAAAATACACACATGTGTGCGCGCGCACACACACACACACACACACACTGCATCTTATCTGCTTATTTACATGTCTATCTTCAGTACTGGATTTGTGAAATCTTCGATTGTGAGATAAAAAAAACTCATTTCTCTATTTCTGCTACCTTGGATAGTTCAAGGTCTAGATTAAGTATACTAGATATGTTTGTTGACTTAGTTAAATATTATCTATATTGTTGTTGTTAAGTCACTAAGCCTTGTCTGACTCTTTGCAACGCCATGGACTGTAGCCTATCAGGCTCCTCTGTCTACAGAACTTTCCAGGCAAGAACCCTGGAGTAGGTTGCCATTTCCTTCTCCACAGGATCTTCCTGACCCAAGGATTGAACCCAGGTTTCTTGTTTCTCCTGCATTGTCAGGCAGATTCTTTGCTGCTGAGCCACCAGGGAAACCCCAAGTTAAAAATAAACAGAGACAAATTCTGACAATACCAAACTATCCTTAAACACACCTTAAATAAACCTGCAATGTTTTAAAGATTATAAGCCTGGAATCAGTTTTCTGGCTATGGAAGGCAGAAGAAAGAAAAGTTTTCACCTGTTTTCCTTCTTCAAAATCTATTGAGAGCATCAGTGGTAGAAGTACTGGCCCAACCAGAGCACACTTCCAGTAGCTCTGATCACTACCAAGTGTGAGCCAGAGAATAGCCTGAGAGATGAAGCTACATAGAAAAAAAAGGGGAGTGGGGCTTCCCTTGTGGCTCAGATGGCAAAGAATCTGCCTTCCAATGCAGGACACCCAGGTTCAATCCTTGGGTAAGGAAGTAAAAGCAGAAGTAAAAGCAGGTGTTGCAGAGATGGCAGTTTATCTCATCATCCCTGGAGTAGAATGAGGACATCTGAGCTCTAAGACAGATTGTTACAGAGTCAGGAGACATCTGTATAGAAACCTAATTCATTCTCACACCTTGGCAGTGAACATGACACTAATGGAGAAACCATGTAGTCATTTTTATTGTCTGTAACTGAACTTCTATGCAAAGGACAGTCCTGGATGTCAAGCGGGGTGAAGAGAGGAGAGGAAGCAGCGATCACCAGATCAATGAGCTACACCCATCTGGTGGTGGTGATGGTTTAGTCGTTAAGTGGTGTGTGACTCTTGTGACCCCATGGATTGTAGTCTTCCAGGCTCCCCTGTCCATGGGGTTTCCCAGCAGGAATACTGGACTGGGTTGCCATTTCCTCCTCCAGGAGATCTTCCTGACCCAGGGATTGAACCTGCCTCTCCTTGCATTGCAGGCATATTCTTTTGGCTGAGCCACCAGGGAAGCCCAGCTAGCACTGCTTAAGTGCTAATAATTGGAGGAGTGAGGATGGGGCTGGGCTTGTGTCAAAATGAAATGGCCAACTTAGTAAGAGGGTACCCAAGACAAAAGAAATCAAAGTTGGAGCCCATTCTCTTTTTTGCTCTGTTCATTTGACAGTATGTAGTACACAAGCTGTCATGGTTTGAATTTAACTTCTAAGTGGGGAGATAAAATCCATGACCTTAAAAATGGAAACTACAAAAGAAGAGAAAGATGCTTAAAGAACACACAATATGGGAGAAATACTTGTAGGGGGAAGAAAGATTTTAGACAAAAAATTTGTCAAATTCAAAGAAATTGCAAAGAAATGTGACCTCTCTTTTAAAGAGAGTGGCAATATAAAGGTATTATAAAAAATAAAACTATTGAAACCCAGCTAGAGATTACGGTTATGGTATAGGCTTGAAAGAATCACTTAAAAGAAAGAGAAAGTAATAAAGATAAAATTGACTGTATGTAGAAATAGTCAAAGTGAAATGAAGCATGACCGGAGTTTTGAAGAATATGAAGAACACAAAAATACTCAAAGATGTAAAGAGGAAAACATCCTGGAACTAAAGACTATAATCCACACACTGCAAGACCATACTGGGTCTTAAAAAATTTATTCCAACACTTTTGAATGTAGTAGGAGTGGAACAGAAGCTAAGTGAGCTAATTTCTTCATCTTTTAGTGCTAGAAGTACAAGGATATTGTCTGAAGTAGTTTAAATTAAATTATGTGGTCTAGGAATGATATGAAATTCTTACTATTTATCAAAATTTTATCTGAACTTTACAGATTTTTTATAAAATATTTTATCTGTGAAAGAAAAATTTACTTGTATCTTACCAATATTTTCAGGATCTCCAAGTTTATATTGCTTTGGTTAAAAATAAATTCATTTTATTAAAATAATTTTTAAATATAGCATAATGCAAAATTTAAAGGTCATTGACTTACCTATCAGTCTGTCTACTAATATTTATTTAATATACCTCCTTACCTGTATGTCTTTATATCTTTATATATGTGATTTGAGAAATGCCTAGAATCAGGTTCATTCCATATTTGTCATGGTGATTTCTTATGAGAGAATTTAGAGTACATTGTGGAAATGTTTTTGATTGCTTCTTTGTCTTGTTTGCATTTGTTAATATTAACATTCATTATTTCTAAAAACATTTTAAGAAATATAGGGTATATACTTTTATTGGGATATTTAAAAACTAGATAGTGGGTAATTTTGGCCTCACTCTTTACATGTTTTTTAAAAAATTCTTTATTATAGTATTTCCTAGAGTATGTAACACACACAAATAAGTAATATGAAAAAGCTCTTGTCATAAAAATAATTTGAGAAAATACAAAGAAAACCAGCTAGTTTTCTTTAAATCATGATTATTGACATATCAATGGTATTGTTTTTTAAGATACTACAACAGGGAACAAATTGTATGTGGTATTTCACAAACATATTTGTTTGTAGAACATTTCTTATTTTATTCTTTCAAAGTTTGTCCTGGAACTAATGTGAAGTCTCTATTAATGTTTGTTTTGGTTTGAAATCCTATGTCCAAGATATTTATTAGCACTTAAAATACTTTTTTATTGAACGAAAGATTCTTTAAATTTTACAGTGCTTTGTAACTTTCAAAATTTTCATGCACGTGATTTCATATAATCCTATAATAATCCCCTTGTCTTCCCTCTACCCCTATATTGCCTCTTCTCCCTCTCCTTTCTCCACTGATAACCACTAGCTTATTCTTTGTACCTAAGAGTTCACTTCTTTTTTGTTTTATTCACTAGTGTGTTGTGTTTTTTTAGATTCCACATATCAGTGATATCATACGATATTTGTCTTTCTCTGACTTATTTCACTTAGCATAATGCCCTCCAAGTCCATCCATGTTTCTGCACATGACAACACTTCATTCATTTTTTATAGCTGAGTAGTATTCCTTTCTATATGTTTGTGTGTATATATATGTATGTGTGTGTGTGTGTATATATACACACACACATTGCTTTTTCTTTATCCATTCATCTGTTCATGAAAACTTAGGTTGCTTCCTTGTCTTGACAATTGCAAATAATGCTGATACAAACATTGCTGTGTGTGCATCTTTTTGAGTTAGTGTTTTTCTTTTTTTTAGAATATATACCCAGTAGCGGAATTTGGGGGTTCAGTTTTTAGTTGTTTGAGAAACCTCTATATTGTGTTTTGCAGAGTCTGTACTAGAGTACATTTCCACCAACAGTGTGCTACCATTCCCTTTTCTCCATATGCTCTTCAACAATTGTTGTTGTGTTCTTTTTGATGATAGCCACCCTGACAGGTGTGAGGTGGTATCTCATTGTGGTCTTGATTTGCATTTTCCTTTTCCTGATAGTTAATGATGTCAAGCACCTTTTCATGCTCCTGATGACCATCAGCATGTCTTCTTTCAAAAAATGTGTGTTCAGTTCTTCTGCCCTTTTTTAAAAAAGGACAGGTTGTTTATTTTTTGATGTTGAGTTGTATGAGCTGATCATATATGTTGGATAGTAACCACTTACCAGTCATATCATTTGCAAGTATCTTCTCCCATTCAACGGGTTGTATTTTTTGATAGTTTCCTTTGCTATGCAAAAATTTTAAGTTTTATATCATCCCATTTGTTTATTTTTGCTTTTATTTTCTTTGCTTTAGGAGATAGATCCAAATAAATTTTGATGAAATTTATGTAAAAGAGTTTCCTGCCTAAGTTTTCCTCTAGGAGCTTTATAGTATCTGTCTTACATTTAGGTCTTTAATTCATTCTGAGTTTATTTTTGTATTAGTACTTTTTATATTAAGGACTTATATACTTTAATTTAAAAATGACAGAGAACATAGCTTTACCTTAAAATATTGTATAACCATTAAATAATTTTGCAAAGATTTTTGATATATTAAAAAATATTTTGTGATAGAAGCTGGTTCAATTAAGGAAAAAATTAAAAACTGGAATAAAATATGCCAAAGCTGTAATATCAATTGCCTTTTAGTCTCAGAAAGAGTGATATTTTACCTCTTCTTTTTACTGTTCATACTTTCCAAGCATTTTCAATGTCCATGCATTCTTTCAAAATTAAATAGTGCATTAGCACTGAAAAACAAGTATAAGAACATCTTATATATCCACGTGCTACATCTTTACAGATTTAAACAAGGTGGGAAAACTCAATGCTGTGATCTGCCCTGTACCTCTTGTGCTGCTAATTATCTGAACACACAATTAAGAAAGGGCCTGTGTTCTTTAAGTAGTATTAGTTCAAGTGCTGAATTAATTCTATGTGAATTGCTTTTAGTGATTGAGAATGGATGACTGCTTTTAATGAAATCAGTATTTCCTGGTATTATTTAAAATTTTTATTTTGTCATACCTTAAAAAGCTACAAAGTTTCTTTTTTCTCTTTCTCACAAACTGGTCAGAAGACACTGTGATCGTGGCATTCGTGCAGTGTACCCAGAAGGAATGGTTGGACTGAGTGAGTGAAGATTGTTTAGCTCCTGCATCGTGCTGCATCACAAAAGGCATTTTGCAGTTAGCACCAGACACCATTGTTTTCCACAGATCATAAATCCCAGAATATGTTAAACTCACATCAGACTGTTCTAGTTATAGCATTTATTGCCTGTGAAGAAGCTTCATGGTTCCCTACATATTTGTTTTAATTGTGTAACTGTGAGGTCATTCATTGCTACCCCTGGAAGTCATATGCAGTGAAGCTTATGAAACTATGACAAACCTAGACAGCATATTGAAAAGCAAAGACATCACTTTGCTAACAAAGGACTGTCTAGTCAAAGCTATGGTTTTTCCAGTAGTCATGTGTGGCTGTGAGAGTTGGACCTTAAAGAAGGCTGAGCACTGAAGAATTGATGCTTTTGAACTGTGGTGTTGGAGAAGACTCTTGAGATTCCCTTGGATTGCAAGGAGATCAAACCAGTCCATCCTAAAGGAAATCAACCCTGAATATTCATTGGAAGGACGATGCCAAAGCTGAAACTGCAATACTTTGGCTACTTGATCAAAGAGCCGACTCATTTGAAAAGACCCTGATGCTGGGAAAGATTGAAGGCGAAAGGTGAAGAGGGCGGTACAGAATGAGATGATTAGATAGCATCACCAACTCAATGGACATGAATTTGAGCAAACTTCAGGAAAAGACAGGGAAGTCTGGCGTGTTGCAGTCCATGGAGTCACAAAGAGTTGGACAAGACTGAGTAAACAGCAATGTGATGGTTTTATTATGTCCCAAGGGTATATGAATTTTGATATTTAAACCAAAATGTACTTAGAGGTTTTGTGAGAGGGACGGCATCTTTATAGTTTACTTATCAACATTTTTCTGGGTAAGTATGGGTTTGAGATAGCTCTAAGTATGCTTTCTTACAAGATACTGGTGTAGTAAATGTCTCCCACTGAAACAGAGAAATGTGATCAACTTTTTTACTTAGACTTAGATCATGTGCTCCATTCAGAGTAGATTCTCACCCATATCTGTTAATGTTAGATTCCTATGTGAAAAACAGAGTCCCCAAATCACAATGGTTTTAAAAACGAAACATCATATAAGTTTGTTTCTTAAATATAAGTTTTGAGGCAGATGAGAGCTGATATGGCACTCCTGGTCTACAAAGTGAACACTGAGTTTCCTTTCAGCATTCCTTTTGGGCATCTCTGACAAAGCATGTTCATACTAATTGTGTAAATGTACAGCCAGAGCTCCAGCCATTAAATCTACATTCCAGGTAACAGGTTTGAGGAAAAGGAGAAACATTAAGAACAGTATGGGGCAACTTCTCTTTTATTTATTTATTTATTTTTCAACTTCTCTTTTAAAAAGTTTTCCAAAGGCTGCCACTCAATACTTTCACTTCCATCCTCTTTCAGCTTTGTTAGATGGCCATATATACCATCAAGATAGTGTTTATTCTGCGTGACCAACTGCCTAACTAAAAGATCAGATGTTCTATGTTAAAGGGAAAACACTATTTCTATCAGAGTACCTGCTAAGAGTTAAGGGGAGGAGTGGCCCCCGCAATGAAATGGATAATATATCAGGAAACAAGGAAATAAATACAAGGAGCAAATAGATTTCTAGTATACTGAAAATAAGACTAAGAAATATGAATGATAATAAAGAGACGAAATACTTGGTTCTACAGAGCAAGAATGGGGACAAAGAAATGGCAGAGAAGAGAAAAACAGGCTTTATATTAAGTTTTCAGGATCTGTATTATATGAATATTAGCAGATTTTTGTATCTGATGCCAATATATCCCTTAACTTGCCCATAAGTTACAGATTTCCCATTATAGTACTAAATCAAGTTAACATTTTCCATAAGAGCACAAACATGCTTATATTGCAGATGGAACTATATTCAATTATTAACTAACTTTTACAATACTTCACTTCTTTTCTAGTTGATGTATTTCCTGTTGATATGAAGATATCAGTTTGTTCCTTACTCAAGTTTGAGGATTTAATTTCTTAAAGTGAAAGTTAATTTTGTAAAAAGGAAGATGAAAAAAATAGATAAAAAGCAGCTGCGGTGATATAATAACTTTAGTGTCTAATTCTCAGTCATCTGTGAAAAATAGAAAATTTTCACTCTTACAATGAGATTAAGGAGGTAGGAGAATATATTGAGTTGTACCTCTCAAAATAGGAGATTGAAACACTGGCCTTAACTGTTTCTGTTCTAGAAAATTCTCCCATGAAAACATTTTTCTTTGGAAAGAAGAACAATTCATGGATTATACTTTTGATTTGTATCAAAAAGTTATCACTTTATCCCAGGTCATTCAGGTTTTCTCTCATAGTTTTGTGTTTATCCTTTAGTATCTTTGCAGGAGACTGGTTCCAGGACACCTATCCCCCCATCACAGATACCAAAATCCAAGGATGCTCAAGTTCCTCATGTAAAATGGCATACTATTTGTATATAACTTAGGCATGCCCCACCCAATGTATACTTTAAATCATCTCTGGATTTTTAATACTCTTAATACAATGGAAAAGCTCCGTAAATAGTTGCCAATGTGGCAAGTTCAAGTTGTGGAGCTTTCTTTAATTTTTAAAATATCTTCAGTCTGAAGTTGGTTGAATCTGAGGATGTAAAACCTGTTGATAACAGAGGCCAATTATATCAGATTTTCTTTTGTGGGAATTTTACAAAAGTGCTGGTCATTTTCTATAGCTGTAATTTTCAAATGGAGCAAATATGCCTTCCAGTAGACGTTGGATAAATCCTGGAGACATTTATGATTGTCAGAACTGAGGGTTGCTAATGGCACCCAGTGAGCAGAGGTTCACAATGCACCTGCCATTTCCCCCTTCCCTGCTATCAGTGAAGAATTATCCAACCGAAATGTCAGTAGTACAGGGTTGTAAAACCCTAGTTTATTTGGAAGAAAGAATATTCCCTATTGACACTAAAGATATATCTCCAAATATATATATATGTATATATATTTGATTTTTAAAAATAATACCTACTATGTTTAAATTTGCACAACCCTAAATCAAGGGTTGTACAAGATGAATTCCATGCAAGGAATAGAATACATGAATTTAGAAATCATGAATTTAGAAAGCTGTCTATGAATTTAGAAATTGTAAGAGAAAGATTACATAGGTGTACATCTGCCTATTTTAAGCGGTAAGCCCATACCATTTATTTGTCTAGAGGATTTTCTGTTCAGTCACTGAGTCGTGTCCAACTCTTTGTGACCCCATGGACTGCAGCACGCCAGGCTTCCCTATCACCATCTCTCAGAGCTTGCTCAAACTCATGTCAAACTCATTGAGTCGGTGATGCATTCCAACCAGCTCATCCTCTGTCATCCCCTTCTCCTTCTGCCTTCAATCTTTCCTAGCATCAGTGTCTTTTCCAATGAGTCAGCTCTTTGTATCCGGTGGTCAAAGTATTAGGGCTTCAGCTTCAGCATTAGTCCTTCCAATGAATATTCAGGATTGATTTTCTTGAGGACTGACTGGTTTGATCTCCTTGCAGTCCAAGGGACTCTCAAGAGTCTTCTCCAACACCAGTTTGAAAGCTTAAATTCTTCAGCCCTCAGCTTTCTTTATGGTCCAGCTCCCACATCTGTACATGACTACTGGAAAAACCGTATCTTTGACTAGATGAACCTATGTGGGCAAAGTAATGTCTCTGCTTTTTAATATGCCATCTAGGTTTGTCATAGCTTTTCTTCCAAGAAGCAAGCTTTAATTTCACGGCTGCAGTCACTACTGAATTTATTTATAATGTCAGAGAATTCTAGTGTATTAATCAGCAGTTTTCTTCCCTCCAGTGAGCCACACTACTGTTTCAAGTGCTGTTTCCCAGCACATTCTCTAACTGTACTGCATTAAGGCATTACATTCGTGGAAATGAAGTTTAAAGATTCTCAACGGAATCCCCTATAATTAATAGAAATAATATCAACAAGTAAAGTTCCATTTGGAGAGCCTGTGATTTAAGAAACCAGACTTCCCACCTTAACAAACATTTCTACAATTTACACAGGAATACAGTAAATATTCTTTGTGATACATGTTGCTTTGGTATTTAGTGCAATGACATACTCTCTACAGTTAGCAATGCATTTCCTTAAAATTTGTTCCTTGCCTCTTTTCCTATCTCAGAAAATGACATTACTATTCATCCAAGTCACCACACTGGAGAGAGTAGAGAAAAATCTCCCTCATTTCTTCATTTTCAACTTCAGTCATTTTGCAGTTCTGTCCATTCTACATCCTAAATTTTGTTTGAATCTCTTCCTCTTTTCTCAATCCCTTATGCTGTTTTTTTTTCAGTTCAATATCTCACTTTCAATTGAAATACCTCCGTAATGGACAGCAAACCCTACCTCTTATTTTAGGTCCGCTCTATTCCATTTCATTGTACATGCACCTGCAGAGCCATCCTTCTAAACTGCAGATATGACCAGGTCACCTTCCAGTTTAAAACACTGACGGGTCTCTTTCTGTTACTTACTTGCTAACATCCCCCCTTCTGGCTTTGTCTCCTGTTATTGCTACCCTTTCTGGAGGTAAGGATTTAATTACACTGATTTCTCACCATACCTTTATATGCTTTTGTGACTCTGTCCCTGTGTTGCTTGAGTAATTTTCCCTCTCTTATTGAATGCCAAGGAAGCTGACTTCAAAGTTTTCTACAATTCCCTCAGGCAGAGGTCATTGTCCTCTAATTTCTGCTCAAAAATCATTTGGTACTTCCTTTAATATCTTCACCTTTGTTTTCCAAGGGCCTTAAGCCATTCATGCACCTATGAACATTTCCAATAAATGTTTCTGTAATGGGACTGACAGTACTATGTAAAATTCAAGATGTTGCTTGGTGCTGGAACATCGTAGTCAAACTCTGTCTTTGTTGGCCAGGCTAAATAATGGAGGGATGATGAATTCACGGGGGGGGATGAAATAAAAATTTTACTATCAGCTCTTAAAAACTGTAACTTTCATTTTAGCTCTCTAAAATACTATTATGAGTAGTATAGAACTTTGTTCTATGTAAGAACAAGTATTATGTAGTATTATCTACTTGTTCAAGTAGAACAAGTATTACTCTCTTTTTAACCACAATTCTTATTGCTACTAATGAAAGAATATACAGTAGCTTTATTGCAGTTAATTGCAGAGGGTAGGAGTTCACAAGTTTTATGTTGGGTGAATGAACAAAGTAACACCATTTAACTTTTTGTGTTAAGACATTGAATGACCGTGAGTCCAGGGATGCTGGTAAATAGCCTATAATGCACAGCATAACCTCCTGACCCTCAAGAAATAATTGTACAGACTAGAATGTTAGTAATGCCAAGGATACTAAACATTGCACATATTTTATTAAAGATGAACCTGGAGGCTGTTGAAATGTATGGGGCTGTTTACATTCACACTAAATTGCCTCAAGCTTCTAAATTTTTATTGTATATACCATGAGGCCTTTTTAAAATTATACCCATCTCCAGTTTATCCAGAAGCACACTGGCTTCTGGGCCTCTATTAAAGTTAGAATTCCACTGACAATGCAGAATTGAAAGTGCAGAAATCATACATGCTGTCTGTACATTTTTCCTGAGGTGAAAGAGGGAATATTAGAATAGAATATATTAGACTTCAAAAGTGCCTTGAGAGTCAAATACTGAGACTATTTTTGGTTTAGTCATTATTGAAAGAATGACTGAATTCTAAATATAATATATTAGTGGTACTTTGATAGTACAGTTTATGTCTTTTTGAATTAAAGAGATATGTCATTGAATTGTATTTGTGAAGTATCATGGCAAATAGTGTTAGGGTACCTGGTACCTCTCTGATTAATTTCAAGTTTAATGGCAGTGAAGGCTGCTTGTCGTTCAGTTACTTGTTTCATTTACTAGGGATCATCTGTTTTCTGTTGGTAATATGGATGTATACATATGGATACTCATAGTTTCTAGTTCCCAATGGTGGCAAGATCGAAGTAAAGATAATAGGAAATTGACCTTTTCTCAGGTTCAGTGAAAAATATCCTAGATACCTGCCAATTAAAAAACTTGTAACATTCTTTTACTCCTCTAAAGATGAGCAGAAAAAATTTCATACGCTGCATATGCTGCATTTGCAAAAACTTTCCAGAAATACCATTTTAATGTAGTTGGTGGAAAACATTTTGCCCATCCTTGAGCTTACAGTATTCAATCCTGTGTGCCTAAAATGCAAAGCATTTTGGAAGACAAAAAATGACATTTAAATAGAATATATTTTATTTTGCCTTACTTTTGTTTTCTTCTGAGTACAATGTTCTAAAAAGGGAGATGGAGACTGGAGGTAGCCTCCGGGCAAGGGTAACGAGATGTTTTTTTCAAGTCTAGTTGCTTCAGCCTGCATGCCTGCATGTGCATGCTCAGTTGTGTCTGACTCTTTGTGACTCCATGGATTGTAGCCTGCCAGCCTCCTCTGTCCACGGAATTCTCCAGGAAAGAACACTGGAGTGGGTTGCCATTTCCTTCTCAAGGGTATCTTTCTGACCCAGGGACTGAATCCGCATCTCTTGCGTCTCCTAAAATGGCAGATGAGTTCTTTTCCACTGCACCACCTGGGAATCCCAGGAACTTCAGAGACCTTAGTAACTCAAGAGAATCTCTGATTTCCTGTTCAGACTATAAAATTGCTTTATTCAGCAGATTTTTAATGGCTAACCTCCCTGTCCTTGACTTCTAACCCTACCTGTGCTTAGGGAGAAAGACTAGTTAACTGATTATATGAGGTTAATAAAAATGCAACCCATAAAGTTCCACTTGCTGTTTCACAGACGGTATCCTATCATTTATTTAAAAGCCAGAAGAAAGAACTGCCATATCATAAAAATGAAAGCAGCATTTTATTGCTTGTCTGGAGAACTTAATTGTTGAAAAACATCAGCAGATATTAGAGGGGGAAGTATTGGTATCACTTGTTTCATGTAATAAATTAAAAACCTGAAATGAATGTGGTTTGACAGAATGTTTAAGCAAGGAGGAGGGAGCAGTGTTAGCATTTTAATTTTGTTTTGATTGAAGATACTTTCGTTCCACCATGAAAAAATCATGCCATTCCTCCAGCATGCCTCATTTCCAGGGAAACTCAGTGACATGTGCACGTGTTAACATTAGTTTCAGGAGACTTTAATGCACTTCCACAAAGGAGTTTTGCCAAAAGAAGGGATAAATACCACAGCCATTCATTTCACAGTGCTCTCCAATCTGGCTGCAACTGTTTCTCTAAGCAGCAAGTCAGTGAATAAAAAAAGGAAATTAAAAGGAGGGGAAGGAACAAAGGGATTTAGGAAGAAGAGGGGTTTTAAAACCTTCTTGGCTTTAAAGAAAACAATTCAAAATCATTAGCAGGAGTGATCCTGTTTAACCTAGGCTAAGGAAAACATTATGAAAGCAGAGAATTTTAAAAAACAAAATAAAACAATATAAACACGAAAACAACACTGTCCTCTGAACACCATTAGTGAAGATCAAGGGGAGCCAGGGTAAGTAAACATCCAGGTTTTATAGTTAAATTCCACCCGCCCCCCAAGTTCCTCAGATTAAGAAGTAAATATCCTCATTTAGTGTGCTTTTCTGTGTTCACAGAAAAAGACTAAGTGTACTGCTGACTGTTTTTTCTATATTGCTTCCTTAAGCATTTGTTTACACTTCTGTATTTTTTCACCATGCACTTTATTGCCCTAAAGTAATTACATATTAGAAAACATTCATAATACTTTGGTTGCAAAAATGGCCAATGTTGTTAATAAGAGCAGAAGGATGGTTATTTTGACTTTGGTTTTGTTTCCTGAGAAATCCACGACTGTGGCCTCATCCAGCTGTGGGAGATGGAGCACCAGATGATGGCAAATCTCCTGTGGATTTATCTCCCCCAAAGTGTATTTGTCCAATGATTCTCTTTGTGAAAAGGAAAGATGTCAATGTTGCAAAATCATTTTTACCTACGTTCTCATGTATTTTCTTCATCAACTCTGGGAGGTACATGTTAATGTCTTTTCCATTAAAAAAAAAGTGTTAGAATATAGTTGATTTGCAATATTGTGTTAGTTTTGTTGTACAACATGATTCAGTCATATGTTTATACTTTTTCAGATTCTTTATCTATATGGATTATTACAGAATATCGAGTAGAGTTCCCTGTGCTATAGTAGGTTCTTGTTGGTTGTCTATATCGTATATAGTATTGTAAGTAATTACATACTAGATATATAAGTATATAGTATTGTGTGTTTGTTAATCCCAACTTCCTGATTTATCCCTCCCCTCCACATTTCCCATCTGGTAGCCATAAATTTGTCTCCAATATCTGTAACTGCTCTGTCAATAACTTCATTTGTATCACTTTTTAAATTAGATTCCACATATGAGTTGGAGAAGGAAATAGCACCTCACTCCAGTATTCTTGCTTGAAGAATTCCATGGACAGAGGAGCCTGGTGGGCTACAGTCCTTGAGGTCACAAATAGTCAGACACGACTGAGTGACTAACCCACACACCACATATAAGTGATACTATGTGATATTTGTCTTTGCCTGTCTGACTTTCTTCACTTAATATGATAATCTCTAGGTCTATCAATGCTGCTGCAAATGGCATTATTTAAAAGAAATGAAATCATGCTATATGATTTTTTTTTTTTTGGACCTATGAGGAAATTCTGTCTCAAAATCTTTCTTGTCCTTATGAGCACTGCTATGTGGAACTTAATAATGATCCTCAGACTCCAAAACCATAACATCATACCAGGCACTGTGTTTAGAATTTGCAAGAATTTGCTAGTTGATCAATCCATGCACAGTTTAGCATTAGACAAGTTGGTGGCAATCTTGAGTAATCTAGTGATTCACTTGTGCCCCTAATGAGCAGAGGAAAAATATTTGTAGAAAGTATTCTTCAAGGTAATACTTCCACCTTCAACTGAAAGGATGAAATAAAAGTACTTTTTTTTTCACACAATTTACTCCTTTCCTAAGGAAGATTTTAATTATGATATATAATTGTGTCATTTATGTGGAAATAATAAAATTTTTTTCAAAAGGTTGACAAAAATATCCACAGTCTAAGGTAAGCTTTTAAGATATGTTTTTGAAAGTCTTTTATGGTATACATATATTGAAATAATTATAAATATCTCATTAATATCTTATAGTATTACCACATTATAGTAACTTCACTATTAGAAATAATATCTTTCAGAACACATAATTTCCATCATTATTAAAAACTATGTCGTAAAACTGATTCCCACTGAATTAAATTAATTGGCAAAATAATTGAAAAACACCCTTTTCAAACTGATAGGATTCTACATAGATAAACACCTGTGAAAAAAGAAAGCTACAGTTTAAGATAATAACAAAGTGTTTTCTGCTGTGTGGGTGCAAATATTCTATGGATAAGAAAACTTCTATATTTTTATTTATATTTAGTGCTAATTTTTTTAGAGAATTTCCCCATATTCAGTTGTCCAGTACTTATATAATATGGGATTCTGTGGTAGCTCATCTGGTAAAGAATCCACCTGCAATTCAGGAGACCCTGGTTCGATTTGTGGGTTCGATTTTCCTATCCCTGGAGGAGGGATAGGCTACCAAACTCCAGTTTTCTTGGGCTTCTCTGGTGGCTCAGCTGGTAAAGAATCTGCCTATGATGTGGAGACCAGGATTTGATCCCTGGGTTGGAAAGATCCCCTGGAGAAGGGAATGGCTACTCACTCCAGTCTTCTTGCCTGGAGAATTCGGTGGACAGGGGAGCCTGGCAGCCTACAGTCGATGGGGTTGCAAAGAGTCAGACACGACAGTGATTTTCACTAACACTATATATTATACATGAATTTTACAAAGTATGTCCTTATTTCAGAAGGTAGTGTTTGCATGGCTAGTTTACACACTAGATAAAGATTCTATTTTTCTATGTAAAAGAACATCTTAGCAAGTGGGCACTAATAATTTACTTATTAGTGATCGTTTGCTAAGATGTTGCCATGTCATGTAAACTTTTTAAGGTATTTCCTTATAATCCTTATATAGTTCTGTGCATTGTTCTTATGCAGTTGCTTTTGAATTAAAAAAACGAAGTAACAGAACATAATAATAGACAAAGCTAGACATGTGCTTGGGCCTATTCTGAATTTCAAAGCTTAACTCCTTAAGCTTGGAGTGGGGCCAATGAAGCAGTCTGTTTTGGACAACTTTCAATCATGGGTGTGTGACCATCGCAATTGCATAGGGCCCTGTCTTCAGAAGCATCCCACCCCAACCCCCGCAATGTGCCCACATACTGCCTTAAGCTTGGGGTTTACTGCTTTGCAGTCATTGTCTTGTGATTTTTATCTTTGAATTTTTGTTGCATAAGTAAAGTCTGATAGGATAATAGAGTGTGTTCTGGGGCTTGAAGCTTTCCCTCAGATGTGGTTCTACATTCACCACCCACCAGGATGAGCTCCAGACTACCCTCTTCCCCCCACATGCCCCAAGATCATCGCTGCCCTTTGGCTTGGTGGAGGCCAAGACACTGGCAGCTATGTGATGTGCTCTGATTTGCAGGGTAAAGCTTGTGGGAGTCTGCGTTCAACCTGTCTCAGAAGAGCATGACATTATATAGCACACAAAATAAAGAAAGACTGGGGAGGAGAGGACAGATCTTTTTTTCTTGCTTTTTGCACAAGGGACATTCAGTCTATTTTTCACTGGACTCTGCATATTTTGGAACTAGATTTAGTAATTTTGAAATAATATTATTGAATGTCATGTCTGATACACTAGCTCAGATGAGAAGGGAAATTCTGAGGTGCATGATATTTTAGGGTATCAGGTACTTATTTTAGAAAATGACATCTGGCCCTAAAGGCTTAAATATCACCTCTCTAAACTGTTGCTTTGTCAGGCACATACGTACTTACTAAATATCCTCAATAAGTCCAGCATTACCTAGTTTGTTCTGCTAGTATGTCCTGTTCATGGAATTACAGATTTCTTAGTCAGTATCTGCACTGCTCTGGGATATGAAAAACAGGGTAGCTATCAGAGAATCACACTTATATTTTAGAAAATGTCATAGATAATTCATAAGAAATTAGTTGTGCCAACGTAAAACGTGATGCTGGAATTAGCAGTATGATTTTCTTCATATCAGAATAAACATTTTCAAGGTAATTTTCTCAGTACTCATAGTTTGTGAAGCATGAAATAAAATGTTACGCCAAACTAGCTAGATGTTTAATGGAATGTAAAGATGACAATGAAGTACATCCATAACTGGCTTTTCCTAGTTTAATTGTTTTAGAACAAGTTATATGTGTATCTGTGTAATAACTAAAACAATTCAACTTTTTATAACTTGGACCCAATACATGGGCAGAATATAAAGCATACTACATGAGTGAGGGGAAATAGCACATAATGTTTTTAAAAGTCCACCCAAGTCTTTTTATGTGTGTACTGAGAATGCATCACCTACATTCTCTTTCACACAGGTAACATTCATTGCTTACCTATCTTTTGAGAAAAAGATTGCCTCAGAATTCTTATCATTAAAAGGTTTTTGAAACTTTTTTTTTTTTGCACATCTTCAAAAAAACCCCCACAAAACTCTGTCCAACTTCTTTTGCTATAGTGGCTTGTTTATTTTTGTTAATTCTTTCTGAAAGAGAGTTATTTAATCTCATTCAAAATTCTCACTTGCATCAGACTTTGTTACTGTAGGCATATTGTGATTGACAACTCTGGTATCATCCAGAGGGGACTCGGGTGTTACATCTTCAGACTATGGGACAAGATGAAGGGGGCACACAGCTTTCCCTTAAGCCTTCTCCTAACTATGCTTAGCCTTCTATACATCACGGAATGTTGAAGCCAATTACATTTTTATAAATGCCTGGATGAAAAAGAACCTGCATGTGTACAACACCCACTACTAGTTTTAGGCTCAACTGGACAGTCACTCTCACATGACCCTAATAGGCCACACTTGACAATGGTTCCCTTAGAAGGATATAATGCAACAAACAAAGTGAATCAGTTGGGCACAGTCAGGTGATTCTTTAACATGACAGTTCCCACACGTGTCTGAGGCTAAAGTCTTTCTCCAGCACTGTGAAATGACAGCTCAGGTATAAATATGAGATCATGGATAAGGATATGACCTACTCTAACATTTCCCGTGTCCCAAGTAGGAATCAGTATCTTTTATAATAGCCCATAAGCAAAAAATATCACCAGTTACAAAAATGTACCTCACTCAAGAAATTCTACAAGGTATTTATAGTCATCCACAGTCCCCCCAGACCAGATTCAGTTTGCAAATCAGGGCTTATTTTTATGATAAGCAACGTAGCCTGATAACACAGCTGACCTTCTACCAGTATTAGGTTTCCACGGTAACTAAGCTAGAAAGTTAACTCAAGGTCATAGTTCTTTTCATAAAGAAGGAGGAAATATTTTTGCCATCCCTCCATTCATATTAGAAAACACAAATATTAGGAATTTGAATTACCAAACAGGTCTTATTCTCTGACTTACAATGCAATAAAATTCAAAATGACAGCTATAGTGTAACTCAGAAAACTGAAAAAAGAGTAATAAAATGTTCTCAAGGAAAGTAGATAAGAAAAACTCATAAAGATAAAAACAAAATTAACAAAAATTATCAAACTATAAAAAATGAAGATTTGATTAAAGACAATTTGTTTTATTTTGAAAAGAATGTCAAAATAATTCTTTTTGCCAAATATCTAAATTTGTTAGGGCTGGTGTTAACAAAAATACTAGACTGGGTGGCCTAAACAACAAATATTTATTTCTCACAACTGGAGGCCAGGAAGTCCAAGATCAAGGCACCTGCAGGTTCAGAGTGTGGTGACAGCCCAATTCCTGGTTACTACTTCTCCCTCTACATCTTAAATGACGGAATGGATGAGAGCTCTTTGTCATCTTCTCTTTAAGAGTACTAATCCCATTCGTGAGGGTTCTGCCCTCATTACTTAGTCATCTCCAAAAGGCCACACTTCCGAATGACATCAGATTGAGGATTAGGTTTCAATGTATGAATTTTGGATGGACACAACTACTCAGTCTATCATGCCATTGAAGATGAGGAAGAAAAAAATAAATGAGGAACATTAGGAATCAGAAGGGAAAGCATTTAAAGGGTTTCTATGTTTCAGTGTAGGTAGAACAGTTAATTTTATAAAAAAAACAATAACAAGAGAAGAAAACAAAAAGCAGTCAAGACTTTCCCATATTATAGGCATAATAATAAAAAAAATTTTATGAACCACTTCTATCACTAACATTGTTTTAACATTTTACTAGAGACACTAAACAAATGAAAAAAGACAAAAATAAAAACCACAAAATGTCTAAATTTGAAAAAAAATGAAACAGTATTTATAGATGATATGCTTACTTATCTTGATAATCCAAGAGAATTGGTGAAAACCTATTAGCTTCATACCACCCTTATGTCAGAAAGTGAAGAGGAACTAAAAAGCCTCTTGATGAAAGTGAAAGAGGAGAGTGAAAAAGTTGGCTTAAAGCTTAACATTCAGAAAACTAAGATCATGGCATCTGGTCCCATCACCTCATGGGAAATAGATGGGGGGACTGTGGAAATAGTGTCAGACTTTATTTTTTTGGGTTCCAAAATCACTGCAGATGGTGACTGCAGCCATGAAATTAAAAGACGTTTACTCCTTGAAAGGAAAAGCTATGACCAACCTAGATAGCACATTAAAAAGCAGAGACATTACTTTGCCAACAAAGGTCCATCTGGTCAAGGCTATGGTTTTTCCAGTTGTCATGTATGGATGTGAGAGTTGGACTGTGAAGAAAGCTGAGTGCCGAAAAATTGATGCTTTTGAACTGTGGTGTTGGAGAAGACTCTTGAGAGTCCCTTGGACTGCAAGGAGATCCAACCAGTCCATCCTAAAGGAGATCAGTCCTGGGTGTTCATTGGAAGGGACTGATGCTGAAGCTGAAACTCCAATACTTTGGCCACTTGATGCGAAGAGTTGACTCATTGGAAAAGACCCTGATGCTGGGAGGGATTGGGGGCAGGAGGAGAAGGGGACAACAGAGGATGAGATGGCTGGATGGCATCTCCGACTCATAGGGCATGAGTTTGAGTAGACTCTGGGAGTTGGTGATGGACAGGGAGGGTTGGCGTGCTGCGATTCATGGGGTCACAAAGAGTCGGACACGACTGAGCGACTGAACTGAACTGACTGAACTGATTAGCTTCCCTGGTGGCTCAGCTGGTAAAGAATCCACCTGTAATGTGGGAGACCTGGGTTCCATCCCTGGGTGAGAAGATCTCCTGGAGAAAGGAACTGCTACCCACTCCAGTATTCTGGCCTGGAGAATTCCATGGACTGTATAGTCCATGGGGTTGTAAAGAGTTGGAAATGACTGAGCAACTTTCACTTCACTTCACTTCACGTATTAGTACCAATAAGAGAAAGTAATTAAATTAACTAGGTATAAGGATATTTAAATATTCAACATGGTCTTCTATACCAGTAATTAACACAAAATATGATTCAAGATATTTTATCAAAATAGAAACAACAGCTATATACTATCTAGGAATAAATTTAACAAAAAATGTTAAAGATGCCTATGAAGAAAATAGTACTGAGCAATCTAAAATGGAAGTCTAAATAGTTGTGATGATCCAATAAGTTTCTCATATTAATACTTTAATATTGTAATAAAGATGTCAATTCTGCCCCAATTATATTATAAATCCCATGCTGCCCCATAGAATTTTAAAATTTTGCTAAAAGACAGACATCTGAATCTGAATGTATACTGGAGATGACTAGCGTCCAGAAGTACATCATGTATGTATGTGAATTGTTTAATGATAACAATAGCATACCAAAATACAATAAGATTTAGATAATTCAGTAACCATAGTTAAAATAGTTGGCAACCCATTTGGAAAATATGAAGTTAGATTCATAAGTAATACTACAACAAACAAGTTAGGTAGATTCAACCAGGATGGAGAAACTTTTTCTATAAAGGATCAGATAGCAAATACGTCAGTCTATGTGGATCCTACTCTTTGTTACAAATAGTCATCTCTATAGTGATAGTGCCAAATGGCATGGGGATAGTGAATTTGGCTTCAGGTTGTAGTGTTGACCATGATTTAGTCTCACCAGAGCCAGAATGGCCATACTTGGAAATTAGTTAGAGCATCTACTTCATTAGGGGCTTCCCTGCTGACTCAGCAGTAAAGAATCTGCCTGCAATGCAGGAGATATGAGTTCAATCCCTGGGTCCAGAAGATCCCTCGGAGAAGGAAATGGCAAGGAAATTTCCCTTGGAGGATTCCATGAGCAGAGGAGCCTAGCAGGCTACAGTCCATGGAGTTGTGACTTAGTGACTAAACCACCACTATCTATTTCATAGCTTGATATAATGATTAAATAATATGTGAAAGTATTTAGCTCTGTGTTTAGATATAAGAGAAATCTAAGTTTTTATCCTCACATTTTCCATGCTTGGCCTAATATCTACCTTAGAAGAGGTACTTCATACATTTTTATTTGACTTTATCTCGCTGCTATTAGTTTAACAGTTTTGGGGAAATAAGACAGATTTTATTGAAATGACTTTGATCTCTTCATAGTTGCTACTTCTTAAAATTAAGCAGACTCATGAAACATGACACATTTTCCCACAGTTTAAAATATTTTAAATTATATATATGTGTATGCAATATATATTTATATACAAATGCTTATTTATTTTAAAATTTATGTATTTATATTTAATAAATATAAAGGAAAGAATCATAAAAATTACAACAAGGTTCACATAGATATAGAATCATGACACACTTCTGTTTGGACAAAATTTTTGTAATATTTTCAATTTTTTCTTAGCATTATTTGCTGTCATTGACATTTTAAAATCTTGTTGTCCTTGCTGTGTAGAAATGTTCTCAGTCACTTAAGATGCTACTTACATAAAGTAACTTGACATTTAATGACTCAAAGACTAAAAATTTTAAAAAGAATGAAGCAATTAACCCACCAATCTGAAGAATGGATCAGAAAACATTTCCATGAGCACTTCAGCTTATTGATTATACAAGATTTTGGTATATGTTATTTATATTTCATATTTCAATGCTGAGTAAATTTATTTAACTTGTGTAATTGTGATGGTGTATTATATGTTTCCATATTTGAAGCAAACATAAAAAAAAAAGAGAATGTTGAGGTTTAAAAATGTTTGTATTTTAAGACCTGTAATAAGGAAAATTAATGAAAATTTTTAATTGGGAAATTATACACAAAATGTTATTTGGGGCTTTTCTTTAGTGGGAGGAAATACTTGAGTCTGAGATTAACAGATTGAATTCATATCTAATACCATACAGTGAAAGGCCTGGATATTGGCAATACATCTTCAAAACTCAGTTAGACTTAAATGTATCCCTTAATACCAAATCTTAGAATCTAATCGAGGACTTAGACATGTACTAGTTACTGAATAGAAGATTTTATTCTCTACTTTAAATGTATGATCACTTAGGGCTCAGAGGCAGTATCTGCTTCCATGAAAACCTTGGTGGAACAAGGAAAGTTTCATAAATAATGTTTGCTGTTATTGTAAATAGGTAGAAAATGAATGAAACCCTATCCCAATGAAGTAAGAAAGAATGAGTTATTTTTCTCTCTTCAGTTTGCCACTAAGAAAGCATCTGCAACTGGAATTATTAGTTATTGCTTTCAGCCGATGGCTTTGACATTGCTTTTCTGTAAATGTCTGCCATATGCTTTCCCTCTTCCCTTGCATTGTACCTTCTACATTTCCTCCAGCCACTCTTCTCATCACAATTCTTCAGTTGTTCCTAATACATTTAAGGTAAAAATCTAAATATTTTCACATAGAATAAAAAGACATTTTTGGCCCCTGCTAGCCTCATATTTTCTCCCTCCACTTCTATGCTATACAATATTAAAGGTACCACACTCTCGCCTGCTTCTGCACCTTTGCCCATGCAGTTCTCTCTATTTGCAGTACTTGCATTTCATAATAAATAGCAATGTATCACTTTTGCAAACTCCAACCCATCCATCAAGTCTCAGTTCAAATGCCTTTTTCTGTAGGATTCTGCTCCCATGCTCCCATTTGTTATTTTAAATATATTTTATGGCACAAGTCTTCTTTTACTGCGACTATTACCATCTGGTACTAATCTCTTTGGGGGCAGGAGATTACATTTTTGAATCTCTGATTCCTAGAGCATATTTGATATACAATGGATGGTGAATACATATTTTAGAATGAATAATAGATTGTTTTACCAGTTTCAATAAGCTGTAATAAATAATGATGTAGCCTGCTAAGGAGTTCTATATCACAGAGCTATGAAAATACAATTGATACATTGACTTTTGTCTTGGTCCCAAGTACATGAATTATGTTCCTATATATTTGTAGAAAGTCACCTTTGTGTATTTTGCATACTTTTGATAGTAAAACTGAACGTTTAATTATTGTAGAACCTTTGCTAATACATTAGTAATTGTTTGAATGCCAATTTCCTCTAAATAAGCAAAAGAAAAACATATATAAAGGAAATTTATATTTCTAGGTAATACAAAAATGACACAGGCAGATACAAGCCATGCTGTACTGAGTACAGGTTAGGCCAGTTCAGTTCACCCTCCTCCACTCCTCTGTACTGATACAGTCTCGCATCATCTTAAACAACTACATGACAAAAGCTTGTCTTCTATGACTTCTCTTTCATAAAACATCTTTAATGATGAGCCAGATTAAGTCCTCAACACACATTTGCTAATTATGTTGGGTGACTTCTTTAGTTTTAAGCTTAGAGTTGAGTGAGAGCATTATTATTTCATTTTGATTATTTAAATTATTTCATTGTGGGACTGTATCTTGGTAGTTGAGAGTAAAAATGAAAATAATTCTAATTCATCCAATAGAATGGTAATGATTAAGGGTCTCTCACAGAAGGACTAAAAGATTTATGCTGTTGTCTATATGTATGTCTGTGTATTGGAGAAAACATCTTGAACTTGGGCCTCACCTACCCTTAAATGAAAAGGTTTAAAACAGGGGGTTCTCAGATGAATTTGAGGGATTAAAAATACACTTAAAACCATCACTCTGTGTCTCTGAGATTTATAATAATTTGCTATTCAATTATGGCAGAAGATTTATTTTAATACCTTTTGGGATCTATGATAATAAATTATTGCAAGAATATTCTCTATTACATCATAATGTAAAGAGAAGACCATCCTTGCTCGACATTAGTGGTGCTAAGCCTATTTGATATCAGGAGGGCAGGGTGAAAGTTATGGCTAGGTTTCATTTTCCAGTGTTTTTGGAAAAATTTATTCATTAATTACAAATGTGGATATAAGTTATTTTAAGGTGCTAATTTGAAAGTACCATAGATTCTAAAGAAAGGCTAGTTCTTGGGCAGTTGTGGTACATCATGAAAAAGGGTGTCTTTTGGCAGTTTTATAATATATTTAGACTATATAAATTGCAATGAAACATTACATTAGGCAAAATGTTTTGAAAATACTGTTTGATTATTGAAAATGAAGGCTCTACCTTAATAGGTCTGATTTCTTCATTAACTCTTTTTTGAGGGTGATGCATGTTGAAAAGTTTATTGTCTTAAAATTTATGAACTATTTTGAGAACTTGGTACAAGTGGACAAATTTATCCTAAGTTTTAAAAACTGTCAGAGGTAAAGGAAGATCTTTTAATTGAAATATAAACATGCTGCTACTAAATTTTGATGACTATTATCAAATATTGTTTTTATATATAAAATTTAAATGGAATATATGTTCAAAATATGATTATACTTTTAAAGTAAAATCCTTAATAATTCAAAGAACTTTAAATTGCATACTACTATCAAATTATTTCTTCATTTTAAATAATTTTTATATGCTTTATTAAATTATAGTTGCTATTTAAACTGATATTTTGTCTTTTGTTTTCCTTTTTCTGACAGCTCCTTCAGGTTGGAAGGAACACCTTTATTTGGAGGCATGTCAGTTCATTTTTCGCACTTCAGATTCATCATTATGACTTCTTGAGGCCAGATCTAATTTTGGAATAACCAGAAAACTGTCCATCTTGGAGCAGCAAACCCCTCAACTTGGAGCACAAATGATCACTAATATGGTCTGCTTAAAACTATCTGCCTCTAGTCTGACAGCCATGAGCAGAGCCCTGGGGGCAAAAAAAAAGCCACAGCCTTAAATGTCTTCACTCAGAAATTACCAAGAAGATTAAAAAAAAGAAGAAAAGAAATGAAAAAGCAAGCCTACAAAAAACCAAAAAGCAAACAAACAAAATTCATCTCACTTTATCATTGAAATTATCCCCAGATGTGAACCTCCCAAAATTTATATTTAGTAATTAAGCCAGTAAATTATACATTGATGTATCATTTGGGAAGGTGAAAGTATAGAAATAGGTGTCTATAGCTAGAACTACTCAGCATTTCAAAATATGTAAACAAAACAAAAACAAAAACATACAACAAGAACTGAACAGAGGAATATTGCCTCAATGAACAGTATAAGGACAGAATGTTTCTGTTTGCAAAGAGAGAGGACATCTGTCATCTTGTGTACACCTTCAAAGCCATAATGGTGTCAGAGTATTGTTGTCAACTGCTTGAGAAGTTTCTGCATTCAGTCCTTCACTCCATACTGGTTGAGAGAGGGGAGGTCAGTTCTTACTGATTACTTCTCAATGCACTTCTACTATTTGCACTGTCACTTCCATTCAGGGTAATGATGTGTGCTGTTATTTGCACAGATGGTCCCATGAATTTTGAGACCACAACAGTTCCTTGCGGAGTCCAAATAGGAAACATGTAAGAATTCTCCAGGCATTGATTTCTTTCTTCTATAAAAAAAAATCAGTTATAAAAAAATGGACTTGTCTCAGATTAAAGAACAACTACAGAATAATAATGAAAAAGCATCAGGGTGGTCGAATGAATGAAAAGGGATCAAAAATTGTTTTTTTTTTTTTTTTTAGTGAGGATCATTTTCTATCATTAACAGCAAAGACGTCAAATACAGTGAACTGTACACTAAAACATTTGTGTTGAACATCTATTTGTTCTCTTACTTAACAAAATCATTTGTAATTTGTATTTGACATATAAGAGATTTTTATAGCCATTTATCTATGCCTCATGGGGAAATGTACTAGACAAACAGCATTTTCAGTTTATTTTTCTAAATAAATGTGTTGTTTGTATTATTCGTAGTTGCTCATTTGATTTGTTTTTCATTACCTGGAAGATAAGTTTTCTTTGGTTATAGGCAAGCTTTTGTCATACAAATTCAGAACTTACGGAATACTAAAATTTCAAATATTTTGTGGTATAAAATTGTGTTTTCTATTCCCTAAACTCTGAAGAAGAATTGATACATTTTTCATCAGAACTTTCTTGTCAAGGGTTATTTTTAATATTCTAGTTATGCTATCTGAAGTTAGTTTTAAAATACTGAGAACATTGCTGGAAAAGAAAAAAAAAATATTTTATCAATAAGGATGTCCTCTACATTGTCTTCTTGAAATTCTGCTCTAAAAGAAGATTATTTATATATAGGCCATTAATCATATCTAATGAGTCCTCAGCCCTAATCAGAGGTCTGCTGAGAGCTTCCATCATTGTATGTAAAAATGACTAGGCAATTATACTGGAGCAAAAACAGTGTTTCACCAACAAGGGCTTATTGAGTGCCCACAAAGTTCTCATCCTTACTTGCAACTCATCAGCTGGAGCCTGTATTTATGATCATTGCTATCACCACTAAGTAGTCTGCAGCTCCCACAAATTATTCTCTTTTTTTAATTGGAATATAATTGATAAAATTATGTTAATTTCAGGTGTATAACATAATGATTTGATATCTGTGTATATTGCAAAATAATTACTGAAATGTCTAGGTAACATCTGTCAGCACACATAGTTACATACTTTATTTCTTGTGATGGGAACTTGCAAGACCCTTCTCCTAGCTCCTTTTAAATATGCCGTAGAGTATGGCTCCCCACTCCAGTACTCTGGCCTGGAAAGTCCCATGGACGGAGGAGCCTGGTGGGCTGCAGTCCACGGGGTCGCTAAGAGTTGGACACGACAGAGCGACTTCACTTTCACTTTTCACTTTTATGCATTGGAGAAGGAAATGGCAACCCACTCCAGTGTTCTTGCCTGGAGAATCCCAGGGACGGGGTTGCACAGAGTCGGACAGACTGAAGTGACTTAGCAGTAGAAGCTGTAGTATTATTAACTATGGATATGTCTGTGATGCTCTGGAGAGTGGAAGACATAGCACCGGTCGTCTGAGGTCTTTGGAAAGGATTACACTCAACCCTTAGATGAGTATTTTAACACCTGTTAGTAAGTGAACAGGGTCCTTTCATAGAAAGACTGATCTGTTTCTGATGCCTTTTGCTGTGCCCTGGGGGCGGTAGCCCTTTAAGAACTCCTTTTCCGTTATTGAAATCTCCTGGGACCCACAAGCATAATCCCCATTGACCACCAGAGCCAAGGCAATGTAGAAGTGTCCTCTGGTACCAGGCCCAAAACTTGGGTTGTTGGACAAGGAGATAAGTTCCTTGAGGGGACGCACCCGGGAGCTGCAGCAAGGCAGAGGGAGAGCGCGAAGACGGCCTGTTTAACCGTCTTCGAACAGACCCACCCCAGGCGGTTCTAGGCGTTAAGCTGTGCTTTGGACCGGAAGCCTGCCCCTCAAGCCAAAGCTCCAGGAGAGGTAAGTAGGCCTTTTTCTCAGAAAGACTGGTCTTTCATTCTGGTCTCTGTGCAGTGCCCAGAGGTTGGTAGTTGGCCTAGAAATGGTTCTCTGATTGAGCCCAGGATCATATAGACCCTGGCCTCCAGAGCCAGGCCATTAACGGATGTTCCCCTGAACGGCAGCCCACACCCCTCTCCCCAAACCAGGGGCACCAGAGGTAAGTTAAACTCTCCTCTGAGAGATATTTATGTTCAGAAGGCAGAGAGTGTAGAAGGTGCTATTGTGAACAAAGAAAAAGAAAAAAAAAAAAAAGCTTAGAATTAAAAAAAAAAAAAAAAGATGGCGTCTGCTAGGTAAAAGGAGGCAGGGGGTGGAGCATATAAGTGGCTCCAGCTGGGGAAAAAAAAAATCACCTAAGCAGAATGTTGGCGAGGACCCAGAAAGCAATGCTTAAAAAAAAAAAAAATAAAGTGCCTGCTGGACAGAGCAACAGAGCAAGGAAGAAGGCCTGTTGAAGGCCGCGCCACCAGCCAGCAGGTCCCTGAATGTGAACTCAGTTAGATGCCTACCCCTCAGGCTGATGCTTTAAGATTAGCCAGCAAGACTGGAGTCGTGTTCACTTAAATCTGAAGTTTCTGGGTTGGCAGCCTGTGCATTGAACCCTTGGTCAGGTGAGTCAAATGAACCATTTAAAAGCGTTCCTCAGTTTGTAGTCTTGTGGAGGTGGGTTTTTTTAAAGTTAGATGTTTTGGGGCCTCCTTTCTCAGCTGCAGGTCTTAAAAATTGAGGTGCTTAGTGTGGGGTTCAAACCCTTTGTTCCACAGGGAGAAAAGCTCCTGATTGAGTTCACTCCAGATTGTGGGTCTCTGCTCTATGAGTGGCGTTTATGGTGAGATTGTGTTCCCCCCTCTCCCACCAGCTTCCCTGTGGGCTTTCTCTTATTAGCCTATGCAAATGAGTTGGTTGGTTTTTAGCTTTTCTTCAGAGGAAGTTGTTTAGTAGGTAGCTACAGATTTGGTGTGTTTGTGGAAAGAGATGAGTCTAAGAGCCTCCTGGGACTCCTGCATCACCATCTTGTACTGGAACCCCCAATAACCACAAACAAATTATGTTTAACAATTAAAAGAGTAGGTGTTTAGGTTTATTCCCAAAGTATGATCTGAAACTAAATTTTCATTGTATTCTTCACACTTAAATTGATTTACTCTCTGCAATCTCTCTTGGTAGTACTTAGAGTATCCTGTAACATAATGAAGAAAATTAGTTTGTCACACATGATTTCAACTCCTGAAAATGAAGACATTGTACATGAGAATAATCCAACTAAGACTCCGATTGCCAGTTCTTGTGGGGTGTGAGGCACTAACATATAGATATCTGGACTCTTTCAAAGTCTTTTAAAATACATGCTGATTGCTGTGAGCTGTGAATTATTTAAAACTGTAAATAGAAAGCTACTCTCCAAACATCTAACAATAAAATCTATTAGGAATGAATGTTAAAAATTACAGTTCTTCATTTTGTAAGTATTCATAACAGTACACAGTGATATATCTGCTGTAGTCTATGGAGAACCTCTAAAAGATTTTACAAAGATGTGACATAACCTGGAGTGCAATTTAGCAGGATAACTGATAGTAATTTATAAAGGGAATGAGGTTAGGGAAGATGGGGCACAGACCAGAAAAAAAGCCCCAAATGTCCCTTGAATTAAGTTTATTTATTCTCTTCAACTTAAGTTGGGTTTACTTTCCAAGTGATTTCACTTGTCTATCACTGGATCTTCTTTCATCCTCTTCAAGAGGGTAGCTTTGCTGTCGCCACAATTCAGTATTAATTTTGCAAAATCTATTAAACAATCTTTAGTTCCATTGAAAAGTACAACTTATACATACTGTCAGAGTTGAGAATGTCAGTGTAGGTAATCTCTGCTTCCTTGCAGTTGCTTTTAGAGTACAGGTGTGTTACATTTGCATGCCCCTCTCCCCTTGCTGGCTCAACTTCATGTAATTATCAGGTTTATTAACATGGGTAAGAAATTATCTTCATTTACTAAGTGCTCACTCTGGAACGTGAATTGTGTTGAGCACTAGCAAAAAACAGATTACCAAAAAAGACGCAGTTGATATTTTAATGGAATTTAAAATCTAGTTGGAGAGAAATACATTGAACATGTAATTTCACCAGTTAACAAAAAAAGTACAACTATACTAAGTTCTATGTAGAAATGTGTGCAATATGTCCAGACCATGTATCCAGTGGATCTTACTCAGTGAGGGAAGTAAACCTAGGAATAAGATCTGAAGGGTGACTAAATTGGTAAAGGTGGCAAAATCATGGGCAAAGCAGTGAAAAGGGGCATGAAAAATAGGATGTCAGACCACCTGAAAACAATTAGCTTGGAGCAAAGGGTAAAAAGGGTAGCGCAGGGGAAACTGGTGAAATGGAAGCCAGATCTTTACTTAGTAAAGCAGAAAACAAACATCATGAAAGGTAAAAATAGTAAGTATGTAGAAGTAATAGCATGTGTATCTGCTGTAACAAATGTGGGTTTAATTACTGAAAAGACTAAAGCTGATCCCACTGCTTCCCTGCCATACAAAGGTTTTATTTCTACTCCCAAACAAAATATCGCATACAGTTGCACAGTAGAACAATGGGTTAAAGTATGTCTGACTGAATGCAAACCAGCATGATTAAGAAAGAGCTCACTTCCTCCTTAAGGAAACTCGCTAAAATGTGTTCATACAGTATTTTGGTATATTTGTTCTTGTTCCAACTGGCCACACCAGCATAAGGCCACACCAGCATAATGTAATGGGACATTACAGAGGCTGGGGAGAATGAATGATAGTGTACACAACTGTCTAATTCTGCCACAAGACATTAGAAATGTACCAATTCATCATGCCGTGAATTGAGTGTTGGAGACTTTGTTTCGTTTATTTTTTTTAAATGTGTTTATTTCATTTTTGGCTGTGCTGGGTCTTTGCTGAGCATGGGCATTCTCTTGCGGTGTGTGGTGTCTACTCTTTATTTCAATTCTTGGACTTAATCGTTGCGGCACCTTCTCTTGTGGAGCACAGGCTCTAAGGTGCGTAGGCTTCAATAGTTGTGGCTTGTGGACCTACTTGTTCAGAGGCATGTAGGATCCTCTCAGACCAGAGATTGAACCCATGTCCCCTGCATTGGCAGGTGGATTCTTAACCACTAGATTGCTGGGAAAGCCCTAAGTTTTGGAGATATTAGATACTAAATTGTATGCAAAACTTAGGAAGTAAAATTTTCAACTCATCTCCAGGAGCAAAATAACATAGTCGCGTCATATCCTGTGAACATTTAGTTTTTATGAATTCTACTATACTCATGTCTATCTGGAGAAGGCAATGGCACCCCACTCCAGTACTCTTGCCTGGAAAATCCCATGGACGGAGGAGCCTGGTAGGCTGCGGTCCATGGGGTCGCTAAGAGTCAGACACGACTGAGCGACTTCACTTTCACTTTTCACTTTCACTTTTCACTTTCACTTTTCACTTTCACACATTGGAGAAGGAAATGGCAACCCACTCCAGTGTTCTTGCCTGGAGAATCCCAGGGACGGGGGAACCTGGTGGGCTGCCGTCTATGGGATCACACAGAGTCGGCCACGACTGAAGTGACTTAACAGCAGCAGCAGCATGTCTATCCCTTTCTGTAAACATATACCCAAGATTGGTAATGATATGGAGAAACCTCTGTACATCTCCTGTTGTGAATATCTCATCACACTAATTGTGATTCTGGTCCAGAAGATAATGTGCATTTATAGATGATATAAGAGGTTTTGACTCTTGGAGATTTTCACACTTCATTGTTGTGGTACTCTAATGTGTTGGTTAATACAATTTATCAGTACCTCATTTGTGCACACCTTAAGAGTGTTTTATCAGTTGTTTTTTGGAAAAGGGGAACATTGAAATTTAAGGTCTCAAATCTTTTTTCTTAATAGGCACCTGAGTTTGGGCGACTCATTAATTTATGCTGATTCTAAGAAAGCATTTTATTTTATTTTTGGTTTGAGCATAGCTAAAGAGATGTTTTTTCGTTGGTTCTTTGCGACCCCATGGACTGCCTGCTCCTCTGTCCATGCCAAGCTCCTCTTGTGTTGCCAAGCTCTGCTGTCCATGAAATTCCCCAGGCAAGAATATTGGAGTGAGTTGCCATTTCCCTTCTCCAGGGGCTCTTCCCAACCCAGGGATCAAACCTGGGTCTCTCTCATTGCAGGCAGATTCTTTACTGTCTGAGACACTGAGGAAGCCCTAAAGAGATGTTTGTTCATTGGTTGTAGTGACGAGATTCAGATATTTCAAAGGCTTTAATGGAGGAAATCAATACACCATAAAATTAAAAAGTAAATATTTAAGAAAGTAGATTTATGGGTTATCATAGAAAATGTAGGTCCCCATAGATGTGTACACTTCCCTAACAAGTCAGAGACATTTCTGGTCCTGTGCCAGTTACAAATGCATGCAATAACAGCCATTAATAAATGTATTTGAGATAATTTGACATTTAGAGGTGAAAAATAGAGCATGTTATGGTATGCAGTGTCATCTGTTAGTGAGAGGGTAGTCCACACTTTCCAAGTTATGGCAGTCTTTTTAGTTGTAAAATAAAGCTAATCTGTAAATGACAGTTTAACCAACCACAGTGAGCTTTCTACAACATGGAAACGTGCTCTGTTAGCTCCCTTCACTTTTTCTGAGGAAGTATTTAAATATTTCAAAAGTGTTTTTTACTTAATGTACAGATTGAATAGTCAATTTGTTGACTAACCTGATATATTTTTCTGGATCATTGTTTGTTCCTATATTGAATGCAAATAAAATATAGAGTACATTTTTATAGTCTCTTTTTATTATAATTTATTTATTTTGGACAGTGCTGAGCCTTTGCTGCTACACAGGCTTTTTCTCTAGTTGCAGAGAGGAGGCTACTCTCTAGTTGTAGTGCTCAGGCTTCTCATTGTTGTGGCTCCTTTTGTTGCAGAGAACAGGCTCTAAGCACCTGGGCTTTAGTAGCTGCAGCACATGGGCTCAATAGTTGTGGTTCCTGGGGTCTAGAACGCATGCTCAGTAACCAGTAGTTGTAGCACATGGGCTTGTTTGCCTCGTGGCATGTGGGATCTTCCCAGATCAGGAGTGGAACTCGTGTTTCCTGCATTGGCTGGCAGAGTCTATACCACTGAGACACCAGGGGAGTCCCTAGAGTAACTTTTTAATGAAACATGAAAATAAGACTGCACAAGTGAATATCATTTAGTGCATTAACAATTTCTTTGGAAGATTATCAGGAAGGAAATGTGCAATATGTTACCATAATCTAAAGAAATACTCTTTCTTTTCTTGAAGTATAGTTGATTTACAATATTTTACTGCTCTCTGCTGTAGAGCAAAGTGACTCAGTTTTACACACAGGCATCCATATATATATATATATTCTGTTAAAAATTATTTTCCATTATAGTTTATCCCAGGAGATTGGATATAGTTACCTGTGCTATACAGTAGGGCCTTGTTTATCCTTTCTAAATGTAATAGTTTGCATCTACCAACCTCAAATTCCCAGTCTATCATTCTCCCTCCCCTTCCCCACCTTGGCAACCAGAGTCTAATTTCTAGGTCCGTGAGTCTGTTTCTGTTTGGTAGATATGTTCATTTGTGCTATATTTTAAATTCCACGTGTAAGTGATATCATATGGTATTTGTCTTGCTCTTTCTTTTTTTTTTTATTTTTATTTTTTTATTAGTTGGAGGCTAATTACTTCACAACATTTCATACATTGACACGAATCAGCCATGGAGTTACACGTATTCCCCATCCCGATCCCCCCTCCCACCTCCCTCTCCACCCAATTCCTCTGGGTCTTGCCAGTGCACCAGGCCTGAGCACTTGTCTCATGCATCCAACCTGGGCTGGTGATCTGTTTCACCCTTGATAATATACATGCTGTTCTTTCAAAACATCCCACCCTCACCTTCTCCCACAGAGTTCAAAAGTCTGTTCTGTACTTCTGTGTCTCTTTTTCTGTTTTGCATATAGGGTTATCATTGCCATCTTTCTAAATTCCATATATATGTGTTAGTATGCTGTAATGTTCTTTATCTTTCTGGCTTACTTCACTCTGTATAATGGGCTCCAGTTTCATCCATCTCATTAGAACTGATTCAAATATATTCTTTTTAATGGCTGAGTAATATTCCGTGGTGTATATGTACCACAGCTTCCTTATCCATTCATCTGCTGATGGGCATCTAGGTTGCTTCCATGTCCTGGCTATTATAAATAGTGCTGTGATGAACATTGGGGTGCACGTGTCTCTTTCAGATCTGGTTTCCTCAGTGTGTATGCCCAGAAGTGGGATTGCTGGGTCATATGGCAGTTCTATTTCCAGTTTTTTAAGAAAATCTCCACACTGTTTTCCATAGCGGCTGTACTAGTTTGCATTCCCACCAACAGTGTAAGAGGGTTCCCTTTTCTCCACACCCTCTCCAGCATTTATTGCTTGTAGACTTTTGGATAGCAGCCATCCTGACTGGCGTGTAATGGTACCTCATTGTGGTTTTGATGTGCATTTTTCTGATAATGAGTGATGTTGAGCATCTTTTCCTGTGTTTGTTAGCCATCTGTATGTCTTCTTTGGAGAAATGTCTGTTTAGTTCTTTGGCCCATTTTTTGATTGGGTCATTTATTTTTCTGGACCTGAGCTGCAGGAGTTGCTTGTATATTTTTGAGATTAATCCTTTGTCTGTTTCTTCATTTGCTATTATTTTCTCCCAATCTGAGGGCTGTCTTCTAACCTTACTTATAGTTTCCTTTGTAGTGCAAAAGCTTTTAAGTTTCATTAGGTCCCATTTGTTTATTTTTGCTTTTATTTCCAGAGTTCTGGGAGGTGGGTCATAGAGGATCCTGCTGTGATTTATGTCGGAGTGTCTTGCTCTTTCTGACTTAAGTTAGTTTAATAAGCTCTAGGTGCCTCCATGTTGCTGCAAATTGCATTATTTTATTCTTTACTTATGGTTGAATAGTTTTCCATTGTGTGTGTGTGTGTGTGTGTGTGTGTGTGTACACCACATCTTCTTTATCCATTCATCTGTTGATGGCTATTTAGGTTGTTTCCATATTGTGGCTATTGTGAATAATGCTGTTATGAACAAAGGGGTGCATGCATCTTTCGAATTATAGTTTTGTTCATGCATATGCTAGGACTGGGATTGCTGGATCATATGGTAATTCTAATTTTAGTTTTCTGAGGAACTCCCATGTTGTTTTCCATAGTGGCTGCACCTATTTATATTCCCACCAATAGTGTAGGAGGTTTCCGTTTGCTCTGCACTCTTTGTAGCATTTGTTATGTGTAGACTTTTTGATTGTCATTCTGACTGGTGTGAGGTGGTACCTCATTATGATTTTGATATACCTTAGAGTAACATTCTTAACCCTTTAATGTTGAATACTTAGAAGTTGAGGAAAAGGAACTTAGGCATAAAATGAGGAAGTATGCAGCTTTCACTTTATTTTTAAATATACTTATAATTCATTATTACTATAAAAATGATCTGTATAAAATTTCCCACTTAACACCATTTGCCCACCTCGATCCAGTCTCCAAAGGGACCACTGTAACCATTGGCATAGATACCTATACCAATAGAGAAATACTTTATTGATGTGCATATTGATATGAGTATATATGTGATTTCTATGAATGGCATCATAATTTATATAATGTTTTACAACCTGAACTTGTACTATTCAAGAATAAATCTTAAAGATCTTTCTACATTGCTGTTTGTATCTCCTAGTAATTCCCTGTGTAGTTTTAATTATTCATTTCTTTGTGTTTACATGCTTAGTTTACTTGTTTTTTGCTCTTAAAATCAGTTCTTCATGCAGCACCAGTTGTAGATGATTTTCTGTGCACATGTACACACTCTAAGGTGGAAATTGAAATTCATTTTTTTCTTTGAACACAGATGGCCAATATTATAGCATTTCAAATTTTATTATTATTTACTAGTAGTAATAGTGGTATGTGAAGTCTCTTTTTCATATCAGGAAATTCTACTCAATTAACAGGAAATGAAACTAAGAAAGTAAGTAAGAACTAGATTTGGAAGGTAATAGGAGATTTCACTGGAAAAGTGCCATTTGGGGGAGTAATTATTACTTTCCAAAAGTACAGATGCAGGCATTAGTTTAGGAAACATGAAGACAGGAGATAAATACATTTCAAAAAGCAAAACATGCTCCTTAATGATGCTTACAAAACATTGAAAACTACTATGTTTGTTAAATGTGTGGTTTCAGTTAATGTTGCGTTAATGTTTCATCTTCCTTTTAAAGATGCCATTAAAATTTTCTGAAATGATATTATGTCTTTGAGATAAAATAGTTGTTCAGTTATAGTATAAAATGGAAGATGTATTTTTCTGCATGATAATTTATGAAAACTGTTTTAGCCATGAAATTGCCTCCTTTAGAAATCATCATTTACAGAAGGAGAGTACATCTAGTAATTAATAAAGACCAAACAGTTGACCTAAAACAAGTTGACTGTCAGTTATTCCTCCAGCAAAGATGGGTTGATTTGGATTCAGAAGAGAATTGCAGTTTGAGGTCTGCAAACTTTGTGAGCCATGTGCAGGTCCCTCCATGGCAAGGGAAGAAGAACACTTTCTTAGAGAAGAAGGGGAAGTTGGGAGGGCTGTAGAAAACAGGGTGCGTGTCTTTTTTATTGGTTAAGTTCTTTCTGGAAAAGAAGAAAAGATTTTCTTCTTCCTCTTGTGAGAGGTGCCCCTTCTGGTATCTTGTGCATGCATGCTCACTCATGTCTGACTCTTTGAGACCCCATGGACTGTAGCCCATAAAGCCTCTCTGTCCATGGGATTCTCCAGGCAAGAATACTGGGTTGGGCTGCCATTTCCTTCTCCAGAGGATCTTCCCGACCCAGGGATTGAACAGATGTCTCCTGCATTGGCAGGCAGATTCTTTACCACTGAGCCACTTGGGAAGCCCTCTGGTCTCCCAAGTGTATCTAATTGAGGCTTCTGTATTTAATTGAGTGTTTTTTTGGTTTTTTTTGGGGTTTGTTTTGTACAAAACTAACATATCCACTTAGGTAGCCTAACACTTCTTTTAAATGAAAATATATACTGTATTTGAACTTCAAATATCAGAAGATTCTATTTGTACATTTACATTATTAATGTTCTGTATTAGTGTATTACAGATAATAACACCATAGGTAGGTATTAAAATTATTGTGAACAATTGATAGATAGTTGAGAATAAAACCATCTAATTTTCTCAGTTAAAAATGCACCCTAACCACCATTCCCCCACCAAATAGAAAGGAAAAAGAAAGTTTCTTTTCTAAATTCCTAAACTCCTCCATCAAAGCAGAAAGCCATTAGAAAGTAGACAAAGAGGCATAGTGAAGTAAAAGTGGTCTTTGCCAATAGATTTTTCTTTGCATATCTTTTTTCCTCCAGCATGTGCGGTATAATCTGGACACTCAAATGCTTTCTTGAGTAAAATAATGCAATTTTACTGAGAAAATTAAAATAACTGGAGCAAGCAAAAAGCAAAAGAAAGGCGCAGCAAAAGGGTTTCTTTCAAACAAAATTTGAAAAATAGCTTTTTTTTTTTTTTTGGTGAGGAGGCTCTTTGAGATTTCAATCTTTCGTAGTAGAAAAGATCTGTCAACATTACCTGCTAGAGATACTGGGCTTCCATTGTGGCTCAGATGGTAAAGAACCTGCTGCAGTGTGGGAGAGCTGGGTTTGATCCCTGGGTTGGGAGGATCCCCTGGAGAAGGGAAAGGCTACCCACTCCAGTATTCTGGCCTGGAGAATTCCATGGACTATACAGTCCATGGGGCACAGAGTCAGACACAACTGAGCAACTTTCACTTTTCACTTTCACTAGAGAGTCTGGCTGAGATAACGTAGATATTAAATTACTGAAAGACACCCTAAGGTATTCCCTTTCAGTCTCTTCTGGAAGCAGTTATCCCAACTTATGAGAAATGACTTCCTTGAGTCTTCTTATAACCCCAAACTTTCAGGCCATCTGTACTTTGCCCTGCAGAGCCATGATCCTTAAATTTACAATAGATCCAGTTTAATATCTTGCTGTTATCTCCTTCACTCGTTCAACTAATATTGAGTGGATATTATGTCCCACATTTTCATTGCTTCAGTGTAAAATTTAACTTGGAACTTTCTGTAAGTCCAGGCAAAACTGAAAAGGAGAGCCACATTCTTTGTAGAAAGAGGAAAACAAACTGTCAAGAAATTAAATAAAAGCTGAGAGCTTTTCAGGGAAGTACTGTGCATTTCAGTAAGAGGAGTTTTGTGAGTTAGTAGGCTAATGCAGTCTGTTTATTATTTTTCCAAGACCAAACATTGGAATAACTGGAGAACTCAGTGTGTGAGCCTGTGTTCTGTATAAGCCAAACTTAGGTTGCTTGGGAATTCCCAGATCCTCTGGATTTGTTTTGTCACCTTGAATAACCTCACTCTTACCTGCTTCACATTGTGGGAAAAACCAGCTTCTTTCCAGAGTCTCTGTGAAGTGTGTATTTCTCCTCACTCCCAGCTGCTCTCCTTGCCCATGGTCACTGATCTGTTGATTCTGCATCTTGTCCCCTGGACCTGATGTTCTTTACAGCTTTTCTTCTCAGATTGAACACTGCACCTATTCTGTTCTTGCCAAAGCACAAGCAGCACAAGACTTTCCAAGTCTAGAATGTTTTACGAAAAGTAAGGAGAGATGGTGGAGGATTTTAGTCTAGCTCAAGTGCCAGCACTCATTTTAATTTATGATTTACATGATAGTAACCTAAAATTTCACATTTGATAATGCTCAAGGCAAGGTTTCTCTTTGATTAGACTGTCCCACTTTTCTTTTTCCTTCCTTATGCAAATTACAGCCATCTTCTCAGCCATTTCTCTTTAGGACCTTTATTCTCACCTTCTAGCTGCCTTCAACCCCCAGTTATTGTCACTTTATGATATACAGCAGTTGACCATTAAGACCCTCTTTGAGATATTTTCTTCAATAAAGACCCATCTCCACCAAGCTTCCTACTAAAACTTAGAAGTTAAGAGAGTACTCATTAACCTGAAGAGATTTTTAGGAACCTGGTAGGATTTCAGCAGAAATATTTATTTTTTATGTGTTCAGAGTAACTCCTCAGAAGTTGTGAAACTGGGAGTAATGATTTTGTTGCTGCTGTTTCATTTGTGTGTTTTTCTTCCAATCACATTAGCACTCAGGTAAATAGATTTTTACATATGAATTTGTGACCTCTTTTGGTAAGATGATTAACCTGCACATTAACCCTGTTTTTGTTTTTAATTCCTGTGTTTTATTTGAGAAAACAATGTATTTGAATATCTGTTGTTCTGTTCATATTAATGGCTAAAATTCCAATGTTTACTGGGAGTGACAAAGACACAGTAACCAAATGTTTACACAACTAGATGAGTAGAAATAATTTGAGAGAATATAGTATGTTTGATTACTTGAGAAGTATATTAATTTTAGAAGAAATAAATCTGTTAGAATTTCAAGAAGACAGGCTACCAGTTCTATAAAATTAACTAATGGATTCAACAAATATTTAATCACTGTCAACTAGGCCAAGGTACTATTCTTAGAACTGGGATATAATAATACGTAGGAAAAAACAGGGTTTGCATTCTGATGGAAATAGGCAGATCAAGTAAATGAAAATTTAATATCAACTATAGAATATGTCTTTTTTCAGACGTTGAGTGGTTGCAAGTTACAAATGTACAATATAGAGATTCACAATTTTTAAACTTTATATTCTACTCATAGTTACTATAAAATATTGGCTATATTGGACATATATTGTACAGTATATGCTTGTGGCATATTTTATACATAATAGTCTATATCTTTTACTCCCCTGTCCCTATGTTGCCCCTCTGCTCTTTTCTCTCCCCAGTAGTAACCACTAGTTTGTTCTCTATCTGTGTGTCATTAGTTGTTGTATATTTTAGATTCCACATATAAGTGATATCATACAGTATTTGTCTTTCTCTGTCCAACCTATTTCACTCACCTAGTGCCCTCCACGTCCATCTAGGTTGTTGCAAGTGACAAAATCTTATGTTAATAAAATACCTGGAGAAAAATACAGTGGTATATGGGGAATAGGAAATGACGAAGGTTGGAAAGACAGGGTTGTAAAGATGCTATTTTATTGAGCACTTGATAACGTGACATTTGAACATAGATCCGAAGGAATTTGTGGAGCCAAATTTGTGTGATCTGTGAGAAGAGGATTTCAGGAAAGGAAAGTATATGAGTGAGGGCCATGTGTCAAGTGTGGAAAAGTTGTTTGGCTTAGAGTGAGTGAGGGAAGAGTAATGGGAGATGGGGTACATTGTTGTAAGGGTTATGTCAGGTTTTGTGGAATCTTGTAGTGATTTTAGCACTTTGGACTTTATTCTGAGTAAAATGAGAAATTATTAAAAGGTTATATCTAAGAAGTGGTAAGAGCTAAGGAGCAAGATGATTTATCTTTCAAAAATGTGACTCTGACATATGTTTGAGGTTTAGGACAGGATTTGAAGCCAAGAGACAATTTAGACTACTAGAATAATCCTGAAGAGATAATACATCATTCTGGACCAAGGCAGATCATAGTGAAGGTGGTTTAGAGGTATTCAGTGTTAGGATATATTTTGAAAATTTAGCCATCAGTGTTTGCTTATAGATTGCTAGATTATGGGTTATGAGAGAAACAGAGATGTCAGAATTAACTCCAGGTATTTGGTTTTTTGGATTCTGAGCAAGTAGAATAATGAAGTTGCTGTTTATTCAGATGAGTAAGACTGAAGTAGAGGGAAAAGCAGGTTTGAGAGGGGGAATCAGGTTTTGTTTTGGGAAATGGTAAGACTAAGATGTGTAATAGATAGCTATGTGGACATGTCAAGAAGGGCATCTAGAATTCCAACTAAGCTATAGGATAGGGATACACTTTTGTGACTTACCACATCATAATGTAGATTTTGAGTAAATCCATGGGACTAGATTAGGTCATTTAAGGTAGGAGTACAAACTGAGAAGTTCAAAAATGGAGTTGTGGGTGCTCTGGTATTTAGAAATCAAGGAGATGAGGAAGCTACAAAGGAATATATAAATGGTGGAGTTGTAAGATCAAAGGAAACAGAGAACTTTAGAATGACAAAAATATATGCTGTAAGAGGGCAAATTGCAAATGACATGGAAATAATTCTACTTACTTTAGCAGAAAGCATAGTGGTCAATCCGAAGGCAATCTACTTGTATCTTCTATGCTCACTTACGTGTTAGGAAGGTGCTGGGCAGCTTCTCACTGGCAAGACAACAGGGGTAGACTACACATGGTGGTCATTATGGCCCATATTCCATCTGGCTATGGAATAAGGATGCTTGTCTGAAACTATGATCTGGTAAATGGTCACTTTCAAATTTCTCAGCCTCTACAAACTACAACCAATTAAATTTAAGTGATATTTATGAGCTACTCTGTTATGAGCCATATTTTATCCACACTGGAAGAGTAAAAAGGCATCCAGGTTGCCCATAAAACTAGAGCAGGAATTACATTGTTTAACTTAAACAACTAAATGTGATTTATTATAAAAGACAAAGTATGAAGGCACAAGAAGAAGCACTCAGTAATTGGTTGTTGGTGTGTTATTACGTAGGGAATAAAGTCCTCCACGCAGGGCTAATGTTTGAAGTGCTTTTATACACAATGGGAAGGCCAGAGGATTATTGGTAAAATAGAAAGTAAAGGTGGGGTGACAGACCCCAAACTTGGGGTTCCAAGTGGAAGATTGTCTAGTGAATTTGGGTAAAAACTTGGGAACAGTATGTGAATGGAGTGGGTTGTAAGGATCCTTTCATCAGGGTGGACTGATAATGGATGATCAATCAAGATTCTTTGTTGTATCAAACTTAAACCATTCAACCATGTTGCTTTGGTGTTCTTCTCCCTCCAGGTTCCTTAAATGAGACTGCCTTTCCTTAATCTGTCTTTCTGTCATCCTTAGTTCTCTTTACTTCTTTGCAAACTGTCTAGGAGTCAGGCTGGCTATGGCAGTACTCAGCTAGTTCAGGCATTATCAAATCTTCCTCTAGCTTTCCTACCCTTGACGAGCTTGGAATTAAGACTGCCATTCTGGATGCTACATAGGGCATTATTTAGGATATGAACAGCAGAAAGCCATGAGGTTCCTGAGACAGGAAAAAAAGACACTTTATTTTTTAAAATTTATTTATTTATTTTAATTGAAGACTTATTACTTTACAATATTGTGGTGGTTTTTGCCATACATTCACATGAATCAGCCATGGGTGTACATGTGTTCCCCATCCTGAACCCCCCTCCCACCTCCCTCCCATCCCATCCCTTAAGGTCATCCCAGTGCACCAGCCCTGAGTGCCCTGTCTCATGCCTTGAACCTGGACTGGTGATCTGTTCACATATGATAATATACATGTTTCAATGCTATTCTCTCAAATCATACCACCCTCTCCTTCTCCCACAGAGTCAAAAAGTCTGTTCTTTACATCTGTGTCTTTTTTGCTGTCTCGCATATAGGGTCATCGTTACCATCTTTCTAAATTCCATATATATGTGTTAATATACCATATTGGTGTTTTTCTTTCTGACTTACTTCACTCTGTATGATAGGCTCCAGTTTCATCCACCTCATTAGAACTGATTCAAATGCATCCTTTTTAATAGCTGAGTAATATTCCATGGTGTATATGTACCACAACTTTCTTATCCATTCGTCTAATGATGGACATCTAGACTGCTTCCATGTCCTGGCTGTTATAAGCAGTGCTGCGATGATACACGTGTCTCTTTCAATTCTGGTTTCCTCAGTGTATATGCTCAGCAGTGGGATTGGTGGGTCATATGGCAGTTCTATTTCCAGATTTTTAAGGATTCTCCACACTGTGCTCCATAGTGGCTGTACTAGTTTGCAATCCCACTGATAGTGTAAGAGGGTTCCTTGTTCTCCACAACCTCTCCACCATTTATTGTTTGTAGACTTTTTGATGGAAGCCATTCTGACAGACATCTGACTGCCATTCTGAGATGGTACTCATTGTGGTTTTGATTTGCATTTCTCTGATAATGAGTGATGTTGAGCATCTTTTCATGTGTTTGTTAGCCATCTGTATGTCTTCTTTGGAGAAATGTCTGTTTAGTTCTTTGGCCCATTTTTTGATTGGGTCATTTATTTTTCTGGAATTGAGCTGCAGGAGTTGCTTGTATATTTTTGAGATTAATTCTTTGTCAGTTACTTCATTTGCTATTATTTTTTCTGATTCTGAAGTCTGTCTTTTCACCTTGCTTGTAGTTTCCTTTGTTGTGCAAAAGCTTTTAAGTTTAATTAGGTCCCATTTGTTTATTTTTGCTTTTATTTCCAATATTCTGGGAGGTGGGTCATGGAGGATCCTGCTATGATTTATGTCAGAGAGTGTTTTTCCTATGTTTTCCTCTAGCAGTTTTATAGTTTCTAGTTTTACATTTAGATCTTTAATCCATTTTGAATTTATTTTTGTGTATGGTGTTAGAAGGTGTTCTAGTTTCATTCTTTTACAAGTGGTTGAGCAGTTTTCCTAGCACCACTTGTTAAAGAGATTGTGTTTTCTCCATTGTATATTCTTGCCTCCTTTGTCAAAGATAGTGTGTCCATAGGTGCGTGGATTTATCTCTGGGCTTTCTATTCTGTTCCATTGATCTATATTTCTGTCTTTGTGCCAGTACCATACTGTCTTGATGACTGTGGCTTTGTAATATAGTCTGAAGTCAGGCAGGTTGATTCCTCCAGTTCCATTCTTCTTTCTCAAGATTGCTGTGGCTATTTGAGGTTTTTTGTATTTCCATACAAATTGTGAAATTCTTGGTTCTAGTTCTCTGAAAAACACCATTGGTAGCTTGATAGGGATTGCATTGAATCTATAGATTGCTCTGGGTAGTGTACTCATTTTCACTTTATTGATTCTTCCAATTCATGAACATGGTATACTTCTCCATCTATTTGTGTCATCTTTGATTTCTTTCATCAGTGTTTTATAGTTTTCTATGTATAGGTCTTTTGTTTCTTTAGGTAGCTTTATTCCTAAATATTTTATTCTTTTTGTTGCAATGGTGAATGGAATTGTTTCCTTAATTTCTCTATTTTCTGATTGTTATTGTATAGGATTGCTAGGGGTTTCTGTGTGTTAATTTTATTTCCTGCAACTTTATTATATTCATTGATTAGGTCTAGTAATTTTCTGGTAGAGTCTTTAGGGTTTTCTATAAAATGCAAGTGTCTGTGGCTCCAGAGTTCCTTCCAGCTTTCCCAGCAATGCTTAGTATTGATCTTAAAGGAGACTGTAAGAAAGTAAGTTCATTTGGTTGAATTTTATTTTCATTACTGGTAAACAGCATAGAAATGTTCCTAGTCTTGAGTACCAAGAATATTCATTTGAGAAGTGCATCTGGTATTGATTATATTTTAGAAAGTGGGAGACAGTTTTGGGACCCTTGACAGGATGATAGATAATGGAAATAGTTAATGCATTTTCTGCCTTCTATAATATTTATTTTTTTAATTTGGATTCTTCATATGTTGAAATTTCACTCTGAACATTACTGATTTTGTCAATTATGTAGCAAGACATACAGAGATGATTGAAAGTTTAGATAATAAAATCATTGCAAAAAGAATTTCACATAATTTAATTAGAGAAGGAACAGGTTAAGGACAAATTGACAAATAATTTTTAAATGTTTGAATAATCCTTACAAGAAAGACTATTGAGTAGTTAATTTTCATGTAGACAAAGTAAAAAATAAAGTGGTATAATTAAGCTTTTTAAATTTTTTTAATTTTTTAAAATTCATTAATTTATTTAACTTTACTACATTGTATTGGTTTTGCCATACATTGACTTGAATCCACCATGGGTGACATGTGTTCCCCATCCTGAACCTCCCTCCCACCTCCCTCCCCATCCTATCCCTCTGGGTCATCCCAGTGCACCAGCCCCAAGCATCCTGTATCATGCATCGATCAGATCTTTGAAAAAAGAAATCTTCCCCTGTGGTAGGTACTGCACTAAACCTCCATTTGTTGACTTTTCTTCAGTCTTGTATTGATTTTTTTTAATTCAATATGGTTTCTCCCAACCAGAAGCAGGAGAAGAAATTGTGAACATTTATGTTCTATTCCTATTCAGAGTAACAACATTAATAATAAGCCATAGAAAGGAAGAATAAAATCTGATAAAATAGAAGCAATGTGCATGTTTGCCCCCCCAAATCCATAAATTAACATATTTTAAATTTTCAACATTGGGGATTTGTTTTATAATGAACTAAATTTGCAAAATAATGTTCAATTTATAGAAAATATTAACCTAAGGCAATTGTATGGTTGATTTAATGAACACTGGCTAACCCTCAAATTGAATATTAAGGCTTGTAAGAAATCTACCTATCCTGAAAATCTACTTGCCATCTTCATGTAACTATAACATACAACTTGAGCATCCATCTGGCTGCATCTTAAAATAATGTTTGATCGAATACAATACCCTTGAATCCCAAATGGGATAAAAATAAAAACAGGCTCTTGTCTAATGGCTTTCCACATGATTGATCTTTCTATCACCTTGTTCCTTGAGGTTCTATTCTCAGTTTTTTTCTAGTGATACTTTCACTTCTGTGTTGCTTTCACAACCCACATGTGTATCTTCAATGACTGTGCTCTAACCAAATACAAGGAATGCGCTTAGGAGCATTATTGTTGTCAAAAATATTCCTTAATTGTGTTTCTGGAGTGGTAAGTGTTTCTATTCTGCCTAATAGCTGTAATTAGCAGGTAAAAAATGAATGTTTTCTTAATCATTCAATAGTTAAAATCTGCCAAGAGGAAATAACTGAATTCATTAAATACATCATTTTCATCCTCAAAAATGTAAAGTGATAAATCCAGGTGTTCAGTTAAAGACTGAGAATTAAAATAGAACAACATAACTTTCTTATTCTGTGCACTGTTGTAGAAATTCCCTAAGTGAGCATCTTTTTCTTTTTCAGTTAAATTTGTTGTTTGCTTTTTTCATTTATTTTAGGTCAACATTTAATATATGAAAATGAAACTCTATTAAGACAGATCACACATACACAAACGAAAAATTGCTGTTGTGTCATTTGTTGGCTTATAGGTAAATATTAGGTCTACAGAGCCAGATTATCTGGCATGAAATAATAAATTTAAACACTTACTAGTGTTGTGATCTTAGGTAAGAGTATTTAACTGTCTTTCAGTTTTGTCATTTGTAAAATAGGGATGAAAATCACATGTACCTCATAATGTTTGAATTAATTGAGTTAAAACATATATATATATATATATACACACATACACTTATAACACATTTACATTGCTTGGCAACTAATAAATGCTTAATATATATTAGCTAAAAATGTGAAAAGTGAAAGTGTTAGTTGCTCAGTTGAGTCTGACTCTTTGTGACCCCATGGGCTGTAGCCCGCCAGGCTCCTCTGTTCATGAAATTTTCCAGGCAAGAATACTGGAGCTGGTTGCCATTTCCTACTCCAGGAGACATTTCCCAGGAATTGAAACTGTCTCTCCTACATCTCCTGCATTGGCAGGTGGGTTCTTGACTGCTGAGCCACCTGGGAAATCTCGGGCTTAACTACATCTATGACTAAATCTAACTCTTCAAGTTTACACACACACACACAATGAAATTGGATATGATTGGAAAGAACACATAACTACACACCTTCATTCAACTATAAATTCTTGAATAAGAAGAGCAAATAAGCCTTTAATGCTTTCTAAAACTCTTACTTTATTTCATTCTTCAACTCATATATTCTCCTTTTTCTTTGTATCATTAGTATGTGTCCTCTTAACTCAGTCTCAGAGGTTGACTTTGATTACTACTTCACTGTGCCGACTGAAGCTGTCAGGAGAAAACTCCACAGACTCCCACTCCTAGTCTTACCATCTACAGGTATCTACACCTACACAATCTGCCTTCCCATCTGTTATCACAGATGATCCATGAGTACTTATTTATGTCCAAAGGAAATTTTCTACTTGTGAGCTAGAGTACATCTTGCCTTATCTGCTTAAGGATATTGCTCCAGTAGCAGTCTCCAACTTTGTCTTATATCATTAGTTTGTTTTTCTTATTTATTGAATAATTCCTATAAGCACAAAATTTTCTGTTACTCCTTATATTTTTAAAAAAGGCACAGCTATAGAGATAGTAAAAGGATTTGTGGTGGTTAAAGATTTGGAGTAGAGATGACTACATGGAACACAGGAAATTTTTCGGGCAGTAAAAAATACTCTGTGTGATACTTTAATGATGCATGTAAGTCATTATACATTTGTCCAAACCCATAGAATCTACATGAGTGAACTCATGAACTTTGGGTGATTGTGATGTGTCATTATAGGTTCATCAATCATAGAAAATGCACAAATCTTAGTGTTTATTAATAATTTGGTGAGTTTGATAAATGTACAACCTTGTCAAGATACATGACATTTCCATCATTTCAGAAATTTTCAATTCCCTGAGACTCAATATCCACTCACTTCTCTGACTTTTTTCACTATAGTTTTGAGTCTTCTAGAAGTTTATATAAATAGAATCAAGAATGTACTCTTCTGTATTCAACATCTTTTCCTCAACATGTCTTTGAGATTACTTATACAATCATGTTGTTTTATGTGTGAGTAAATTGTTCATTTTTGTTGCTGGATAGCATTCCGTAATATAATCACACCACAGTCAATTTGTTCATGTATTTTTCTGTTGATGGTCATTTGGGTTGTTTTTATTAGGTTTTGGCTATGGACTTTCCTATGCATATTTTGTACAAGTTTTTTTTTTTTTGTAAACATATATCTTCATTTCTTTTGGCTAAATATCTAGGATTAGAATTTCTGGGTCATAACATAGGTATATGTTTAACTTTTAAAGAAACTGCAGTTTTTCAAAGATTTTTAAATTATTTTACTTTCACCAGAAATGTATGAGAGTTTGTGTACTTCTAATTCTTGACAATTCTTGAGTTCTTGGTCTTTTAACATTTTAAAAATAAAGTTAGCCTTAGTCCCTTGGGCTGCTAGGAGATCCATCCAGTCCATCCTGAAGGAGATCAGTCCTGGGTGTTCATTGGAAGGACTGATGTTGAAGCTGAGACTTCAGTACTTTGGCCACCTGATTCTAAGAGCTGACTCATTTGAAAAGACCCTGATGCTGGGAAAGATTGAGGGCAGGAGGAGAAGGGGATGATAAAGGATGAGATGGTTGGATGGCATCACCGACTCTATGGACATGAGTTTGGGTAAACTCTGGGAGTTGGTGATGGACAGGGAGACATGGCCTGCTGTGGTTCATGGGGTCACAAAGAGTCGGACACGACTGAGCGACTGCGTTTCAGTGGGTGTATAGTAAATTTAATTTAAATTTCTATGATTAAAAACATTGAACATTTTTTTTCATAGGATTATTTAGCATTCATATACCTTCCCTTGTAAAGTGTCTATAGTGGGTTCCCTGCTTTTTATTGGATTATTTGCTTTAAACATCACATTGTAGAATTATTTTATGCATTTTGGATATAACAATCAGATATATGTTTGCCATTTTTTCTCCTCATCTGTGGTTGCTACTTCAATTTGTATAGTATCCTATGATTAACAACTTTTTAAGAATTTTGGTGGTTAATTTTCTTCCTTTTCAAATTATTCTTTTCCTGTGTCCTATTAAAGATATATTTACCTACTCTCATGTAATAAATATATTTCCACATCATTTCATCTAGGGCATTATAATTTTAGCTTTTATGTTTAGAACTATAGTACATCTGTTTTTTTGATATGAATCATTTTTAGTTTTTACTGAATTTGTTACGATATTTCTGTTTTTTTTTTTATTGTTTATTTTTGGTTGTGCTGGGTCTTTGTTGCTGCTCAGGCTTTTCTCCAGTTGTGACAAGCTGGGGCTACTCTCCAGTTACAGTCTGGGGGCTTCTCACTACAGTGGCTTCTGTTGTCACAGACCACAGGCTCTAGAGTCCAGGCTGAATAGTTGTGGCACCCTGGCTTAGTTGCTCTGTGGCATGTGTGATTTTCTGGAAATAGGGATTGAACCTGTATCTTCTGCATTTACAGGCAGATTCTTTACCACTTAGCCACCAGGGAAACTTTTGTTTCTATGTTTTATATTTTTACTTTTTGGCCTCAAGTCATGTGGATCTTAGCTCTTCGACCAGAGATCAAACCTCCCCACCAACTGCATTTGAAGGCGAAGTCTTAATCACTAGACTGTCCGGGAAGTCCCTGTAGTACACCTTAAATTTATGTTTCTGAATTTGATATGAGTTGAATCAAGATCTTTGTCCACTGTCCCCAAATATTGATACCTAATTGTTTCAGCATCATTTGTTTTAAAGATTTTGCATCCACACACTGCTAAATTACTTTGATTCAATTAGAATTTTAAATATAGGTCCATTTCTGGTCACTTTTCTGTTCTATTGATCTATTTGCCTCTCTTTAGGCCATGCCTTTGTCTTGATTATTATAGTGCTACACTAAACTTTAAATCCATGTCATTAGTCCTCTAACTTTGCCCTTTATTTTCTTTTCCAAAATTGTTCAGGTATTGTAAGCCCTTCATGTTTTCATTTAAATTTTAGAATTAGCTTGTCAAGTTTCACAAAACAGCTAGTATTATTGGGTGGATTTGTATTGCATTTTGGCATGATTTGTGTTTTTAACTATAGTGAGCCTTCTAATACATAAAAAAGATACATCTCTACTTTTCTTTTTGTCTTAGCAGTATGTTCAGTGAAAAGTTTTTATATTTTTGAAAGAAAATTATCCAAGTGTATTATATGACAATGTTAATACAACTCAAAATGTTTCTAGTTTTCTGCAATTATATAAAAATATAATTGATTTTTTTGTATACTGACTATACCTGGAAACCTTTCTATCTTACTTATTAGTTGAGGTAACTGATTTGGAAATTAGAAGAATTATCTGCTCAGGAAGTTATGTCATTTTCAAATATGGAGACAGTTTTCTTTCTTCCTTTCTGATCTTTTATTTATTTTTTTATCATCTCATTTCATTGCCTGGAACCCATAGTATATGTGACAGGTATGCAGTGTTACTGATCTTTAGGAGGGAAAATTCAATACTTCATCATGATATATGATCTTAGCTGCATTTTAAAATAACTTTTTGCAGAGTGAATGAATTATTTTTTAGTCCTCTTTTTCATCATGAATGTGAGTTGAGAGGGTTTTTCTGTGACTATTGAGATGAATGTAAATTTTCTCCTTTATTCCATTAGTATCTTGTATTATATGATATTAAAATGTTAAACTAAATTTGCATTCTAGAAATAAACCCAGTTTGGTCATGATAAACTTTCTTTTTAAATTTAGAACTCAATATGCATCCTAGATTTTTTTTTCAGTCTGTATAATCTTTTATTAAAGTGTATTTATCAAATTTTTGTATAAGGGTTATAATGGCCACATAAATTGTGAAGTGTTTCTTCATCTACAATCTTTAAACATGTTTTTTTGTATGAAGTTGTAGTATTTGTTTTTTGCAAGCTTGATAGAATTCACCAGTGGACTGCTATGAGGTTTGTGGAAGGATTTCTTTAATTAATTCAACTTCTGTAGTATTTACAATGATACTAAAACTTCTGTATCAACGTATGTCATTTTTGGTAAGTAGGGTTTCTACAGAATTTTTCCATTTTATCTGTGTGATCTAGTTTACTGGTATAAAGTTGATCCTGATAGTCTCTTAGTTTAAGTCCAAAGAATCTATAAAAATATTCTTCTTACATTCTGAATTTTGATAATTTTATTTTTCTGTCCTTTCTCCTAATTGGTTTATAAGGTTAATTGTGTTTATTTCATTCTCATCAAATATTCTCCAAACTATTTCTAATTATATTTTATAATAATGTGTTTAAATCTTCAAGTACTATATTTGTTCTACAGTTATACTTAAGGCTAAATCAAATATACTATATGTCATGGCAAAAAAAAGCTAATTATGATAATATGTTTCTTGTTCAAGATTTGAAAACTAATAATTGTTGACCTGTTTTTAGAATTTATGAGTTTAAACAGATGTCTTCCTTACAGTGTTAATATTTATTAACAACTGATAATATTTATACATTTTAATTTAGCACGGAAACTTGAGCTCACATTACATATTCATATGGATATATTTCTGCCTAAAATATAAATTATTTTTTAAGTTGATGTAGTTTGTAATTAAACCTTATGTAGAAGGCAGTTCATTGATAAGCTAATTATCTTTTCCTACAAAGCATATTTCTTTTATTTTATTCATAACTTTTGTGTTTTAAGGTAGTAAAGGGGAGACTTCCATTCATATCTCAGCCTATACTGAGCCATGCATAGTCATTATTAAAATGAAGTTTTTATAAAACCTTATTTTCAACTCCTTGTTTTAGTATTAAAGCATCTATTGTTACTCGATATGGAATTCTAATGTAAAAGGAAATTTCATGAAAAAAAAAACTGTAATCTAGATGTTTGGAGGTAGAGCAATGGACATATTTTGCTTATTATTTTTGAAAGGCAAATTGTTACACTTAATATTACATGTCTGAAAATTACTTTGAAGCTGCAAAGGAAAAATGCCTAAAGGAAATTAATGATTAATTGTGGAGATTTATATGTGCTATTCCATTTAATCATAAGCTAAGAAAGAAATAAGAACAAGGAGGTTATAAGTCCGAAACGGAAGAAGGCTCTATGGGCCTAAAGCCATTATTCTAGAAAATAAATCCTGCCACACATCACAGGGAATGAACACAGTATATTTCAGGATTTGGAAAATGTTTCTTGTGGGAGAAAATCCCATTAAAGTAGATATGAATTACTTCAAAAGAAGGTCCATGGCAGTGTCAACTGCCTTTAACATGAAGAATACTTCTCTCCTCATTTCATTATGTTTATATCAAATTCTGTGATTTTTGTTTATGATCAATAAGCAATTTGTTCTAAGAACACTGAAAAGTTACAGCCTGGTTTGCTCACAGTAATGATGATTTACTGGAATGTGAGTCATCCCTATTTAATTCAGCATATTGAGTCATCAATTATCAGAGGCCCTGATGGGTTTGTTGTATTTATAACTGTCCTTTGGCTAATGGGGATTTGAGTTCCTATCATAATTTAAGCCAAACATTGATTTTGGTTTATAAGACCCAGTTTCCTCCATCAAATATACTCTTAGTGGGAACCAGTATTACATAGCTTCATTAGTTGTCAACTGAAGGAGAGACTCAATCCAGGAGTGAACAGAAATGGGATGAAAGGACAGTTCTGAGCTCAGCTGATTTTCATGATTAACAACAAGAAATTGACTAAGTCTGAAATTAATTCATTTAAAAATTTTCTTTTACATTTCTGAAAAAAATAAATATGAATATATTTATATATATATTATATGTGTAAATTTATATATAATATGTGTAAATATAACACATTTAATATACCATATTAATACATGTAATAATCCTTACCACTTTCTTATTCTCTGACATTTTAGTTAGTACTCTTATTATTCACTGTCTAAGTTAGTAAGCAACTCTTGTTTTCCTTTTACCAAATGTATTACCTTAAAAATCCTCCACAAAGCTTTGCCTTTTTTCTTCTTTGTGGATAGTGTTGGTATTTGTTTCAGAAAATAATTGTGTTTATCATGCTGCTGCTGCTGCTGCTAAGTCGCTTCAGTTGTGTCCGACTCTGTGCGACCCCATAGACAGCAGCCCACCTAGCTGCCCCATCCCTGGGATTCTCCAGGCAAGAACACTGGAGTGGGTTGCCATTTCCTTCTCCATTCATGAAAGTGAAAAGTGAAAATGAAGTTGCTCAGTTGTGTCCGACTCTTCGCGACCCCATGGGCTGCAGCCTACCAGGCTCCTCCGTCCATGGGATTTCCCAGGCAAGAGTACTAGAGTGGGGTGCCATTGCCTTTTCCGGTGTTTATCATAGTCACCTTTATTTCCTTGGAATCTATATGTTTTCTAAGTATGTGGTTGTTTGTGACTAAATTCTGACTGAAGGCATTCAGAACTTTAAATATTTGGAATATTTAGAAATTTTAATAACTAGTCAGTAACTACACCTAGTCCTCACAAAGACTATTCTTTTAGCTCAGGATCTTAGCCTCAAAATCTACATGCTTTTTTCTCAGAGAAGGCTGGTTCTTTCTTTTTAAAGTGCTAATTCAACGTAAATCACTGATTTTTTTAAATTGGCAGTTAATACCCAAAGTAATCTGCCAACAATTTATCTTCTGTGCTGAATATATGAAATGTTGTGTTTTTTTCTGTAACAGTGTTTTATAGATCTGCAAATGCAACATTTTCATATGTATGATTTCTTAAAAAATTGAGTTATCTTCTTAAGGCAAGGCATTGTAATAGGTATAAGATTTGTAGTTATCAATAGAACATATGTAGACTCTATCCTTATAGAACTAGAGTAAAACATAGTAAAGAGCTAAATATACATCTAATTCATTACATTTGTGAAACATGCTATAAAATTCAAATATAGTGTTCTATGAGTGTTAAATATGATTGCCGATTAACATGACTAATTCATCACTACCAGAATCTTGATACTGGTAAGTTACCAGCATATAAAAAACATAAGATTAGAAACCTACCCTTGTCATTTTATATTAAGGGTGACATATGAATAACACAGATTTATCAAAGTCAGAAAATAAGCCTTAAACATAACCTGATAACTGTCCCTTAACTAGTCACTAAAGATCAAAAGGAAATGAGATTGTAACTGATTATGTCAAAATTAAATGGAATTGGCAGAAACCCAGTGAAATCGACAGTAAGGGACATGGAAGATTCAGGGGCCAGATCTTGATGCCCAACATTGGTTATTGGGGAAACAAGAAGACAGAGCATATGCTGGCCAGTGGCTTCTGGCAGTTCTTCATCCACAGCGTCAAGGAACTTGAAATGCTGCTGATGCTGTGATTGCTCACGTCGTCTCCTCCAAGAAACTCAAAGCCATTGTGGAAAGAGCAGCCTGGCTGGCCATCAGAGTCACCAATCCCAGCGCCAGTCTGCACAGCAAAGAAAATGAATAGATAGTTTGTGTGAACATTGTATTTCTTTTAATAAAATCATAAAGCTGAAAAACAACCAGATCATACTTAAAAACAGCCATATAAACTATTAGATTAATTATAAATGTGCTAGACTTTTCAAATAAATGCCAAAGAATATTATATTGCATTTTAAATCTAAATCCAATTGTATGTCATCTAGAGAAAATGAATTTTAAATATGAAGTTTCAGATTATCTAAGAGAAGGATAGAAAAATATACAGTGAAGTCCTCAAAACGAGGAGTATTAACAAAGATGATAAGGAGCATTTCAGAAAAAAAAAGTGTCAGCTCAACATGAAAATGTAATAATTCTGAAACTCTAATAATAGAGATTCAAAAACTTATGAAGCAAAAATTGAAAAAGTCTATAAACAAAATTAGGCAAATCCACAATTATGGTTGAAATTTCTGCAGAAAATTACAAGGATATAAAAGACTTGAATAAATTATCAATCAACAGGTCATATTGAAATTTATAGAATAATTTGCCCAACAATGGAACATACAAAGCATTTTCAAAGAGCATATTAAACAAGTGGAACATAAAATTGATTAATGCTTAACTGAAAAAGTGATACTGAACAGTTGTTTGGGACACCTTCCATCTGATTTCACGTTAAATGGAAGAGTGTTAGGGAATGACTCCTTTATGGTTATCCAGACTTTCAAGTACACACATCATTTATTAAAGATAATAGGAGCAATTTCATTTTGAAAGCAGGACTTTCTGTCTGCTTAATACTACAGTAGTATTGACTACATTAGCTGGAAATGCCCTATGACTATCTTTCCATTCCTTAACTGGTAGGGCATATTTTCTCCAGTGTAGCTGCCTCAGATACTTTGTAATTTTATGTAAGAAATTTCAAGGAATTTTATGCCATTTTTAGCTTGTTACTTATATGTGATTATCCTAGAAAACAATCTCTTTCCCCTAAAATTCACTATTTATCTGTTAATTATGTTTAATTACTCTGAGTGCTTCCCATTGAAGAATGGGCTCAGAAGTATATATTGTTTTGATTATGTGAGTTTTAGAATGAATAGTTTGTTTGGTATATTCCCTAGCATCATCTCCCTGGGCTCTTAAGTTGCATTAATCTTGGGCATTTCATGTGATGATATTTTTAATTATAACCTATTTAGTAGTTTAATCCTTTAAGATCACAAAAATTTTGTTTGATGTTTTCTTAAAATAGTTGTGGTATATCCAAACAATAAATTGAAACTACTAGGCACACAGCATTTATGAATATCAAAAAATGTGCTGAGCTACTTAGGGCACAAAAGAACACACTCTATATGAACCCATGTATATACTAATACAGAATAGGTAAACCTCATTCATAGTAGTAGCATGTCAGTTATTACCTAAGCCAGAGGTGAGGGTGGATAAAATGCAAACAAGGAAAACTGGCAGGGGATTCTTTTGGAAATTCCATATCTTGATAGGGTTAATGATCATATGGGTGTATACATTTGACAAACTCACCAAATTGTAAACTTAAAATAGGTGCTTTTTTATTGAATGTAAATCACATTTCAGTAAATTTAATGAATAAAAACAAAACAAAAACAAAAAGCTATTGTGTTGAAAGAAGAATGGAAGCACAGGGATTAGCTAGAGTGCTGTGAATAATCTGAACAATGATGGTTTACATAATAGAAATGCAAAACAAGCCAGATTTAGGATACATTTTGAAGGTAAATAGTACATGATATCTTGATAATTTATATGTGTACATTTGAGAGTGAGGATTCTGATGGATAATGAGAAATAACGAAAATCCCTGAAAGTTTGGCTTAAATTGGATGGAGTTATTTATTCAAAAAAGTTAATCTGAGAAAACAGCTAGTTTGGTAGTTCTATGGAGAATCAAGAGTTCTATCTTGACTGTGTTAATCTTAAGATGCTTTTTAAAATGCCTGTGGACAAATATTTAGTGGATGTTGGATATATGATTCTGGAGTTGTAGGACATATTTGGATATTAAGGTACAGATGTGGAAGTCATAGTAAACAAGTTCCTAGAGTGCCCAGGACAGTTAGCGGTTGAAGAGAAGAAGATGCAAAGAAGAGATGAAACAGCTACCAGTTCAGACACTCAGTTACAAGCATGTAGGGTCCTAGACATTAAGAGATGAGAGAGTTTTAGTAAGAAAGGTGAGCAGCTATGTAGAAAGCAGTGGAAAGATCTGGTTAAGTAATGAATGGTAACCACTGAATCTTTGTTTTTGTGACCCTGACAAGGTTTTTCCCTGGAATAGAAGGGATGAAAACTGGATTGAATTGGATATGGAAGATCTTATGACATGACTGTTTATCAAAAAAATTTACAATGAATTGAGAAGGAATGGAACAGTGATAGGAAGATAATTCAGGTCAAGGTCATGGGAGGTTTTATTTGATTAGTCTTTAAAAACCCAATATTAGTGCTTAGTTATATGCTGGTGGTAATACTCCACCAAGAAATGAGAAATGATTGATGCAGGAGAGGGAGTGTTTGAGGAAAATCTTTGAGAAGCCATGGGATGTAAACCCCAAGTAGAGGAATTTAATATATAATTAAAACAGTATTTCATTTCGGGATACATAACATCATGCTAAAAGAATGTATTGATATCTCTGTGCTCAATATAGAACCAAAAGAAAATCAGCAAAATAAGATTGGGCTCGAGTTAAGATTTGGTTAACATTCTCTGATTTATTTTCTGGTTTGGAACACATAATTTCCCCAGTTCTATATATTCTTCAGGAATATCTTGCCTTAGATACTATAAAGTGAAAATAAAAAGAATGCATTTTCTAAAGGTGATACTATTTGTGGTTGTATTTATTAAAGGAAAAAAAAGCAAATAAACAATTTTATCCTGAGGAAAAACAGATGAGACTGAACAGCAGGTGAGATTGTGGAAACAAAAGACAGAACATGAGAATTTGGTTGCAGGGTCTTCTGTTCAAAAGAACATAGTCCTTCAAAAACCTGCAGCCACAGAAACTGCCATTCCCAGTCCTGTGATCTATAGAGCATAAGACTGTTAGGTGTTACACAATTGCATACCAGTCACTAGTGAAAGATTGAATTTCTGTCATAAGTTCTTGACCAGCTACATTCGGAGCTAAGGACAACTCTTCACATGGTGTGGTGAATGGAGCCAGTGAAATATTTAAGGGCCAGAGCATGAAGTGACTTGAAAATCCCATGAAACAAAGGGTGTCTTACATATGAGAAGTAAACTTGAGGTTGTGAAAGTCTGAGCTCAGGTCTCAGGAAAAAAGAAAGTGAAAAGAGCAAATTATTTTCACAAATACTTGCATTTAAACTTTTAGTCCTTCCACTGGGGTGACTACCAAAACTGTGAAAGGATTTCCTATTCTTTCTGGTAGATTTGGGAAACTTGGGTCATTCTCTTGCTCCTTCTCCTACCTCCACCAAACATTGTTAACACTAAAATAGGAGTATCAGTTAGGATCCTTTAGGTGGAAATCACTGAATAAACTAAAAGTGGCTTAAACAATGAGAATAATATGAATGTGCTGTATTGCATAATTGGAAGTCCCAAGGCTGGCTATATTGAGTTACCGTCTTGACTCCATGGTGTGAGGGTTCCTGGTCACTCTCTCCGGGAGTCTCTAGACTTTCCCTCTTTCAGCCCAGAAAGAATACAAATAGCTCCCAACACAGAGACCTCCCATGGCAGTAGCAAAGGTAGGAACAAGTGAATCCCTATTTTATTTCCCTTTTGTTAGTTATGAGAAAAACAATCCCAGAAGCCTCTCACTGGACTTTCCTCTTTGTCTTGTTTCTCTGAGACATGATAAGGAAAGTGAAGTTATCGTGACTGGCACAGACCGATGAACATCTACCCCTGGAGATAGGCAAGGCCCCTAAAGATTCACAAAAAAACCAGTTCCTTCATAAAGCTGGGTTTCTGCCAGCAAAGCAGATAGGATGACTGTGATGGCTAAGGGGGCAATGCATGCAAAATGAGTAGCAGAGTGCCTAGTGCACAAAGACATTTAGTTAATATTAAATGCTCTTACTGTTTTATCAAGCTGATCTTATGGGAAATACAGTAGGAGACCCCAGCCTCACAAAACTACATATTCTGACCTTCATTCAACCTGTCATCATTAGTATAGTTAGCCCTAGCCGGCTTTGCTTTTCTTTCTTTGACTGGAAGTCTTTTTCTCTTGTTACCCTGTTGTCTCACTCCAACAGTAGTAGCTAATGAGTTGGCTGCCTCATTGATTTTCCAAAATTTTGCATATTGTAGCCAAATTGATCTTTTTAAAGGCATAACTAATCATGTCACCATCATCCTTAAGAGCTTATCACACAATTCCCCATTGTATTACATCTGAAGGTTGAACTCTTCGGAATCACGTCCATGTAGTTGGTCTTCAATGCAGGTGGAGGGTGGCTCCTCTGCCCTATGGTTCTGCCATATGGAACATATAGTCTCCTTGGTGCAGGAGAGAAACAGACGACTTGCAAGTAGGGTCTCCATTGTCCACAAGTAGTCAGGTGCCCAGCCCATCTGTCAGGGTCTGAGAAGTGCCATCTTGCTTTCACCCAGAACAGGGGAAGGACATGCTTTTAGGGAACACTGTTGTAATAGATGCAGAGATGTGCCTCCTAGATCCCCCTTCAAGGAAATACTTGCTGCCCAACTGAAGAGAATTCATGTCTCAGCAAATGGGAGCTGGGAGCTGCCTAGTCTGACGTCATGTCTTTGCTGGGACAGTCCTCTTGTAACTGAGTGAGGCAAAGAGATAGACATGGCCATTTTGGCCCATGTATATAACTCTGAAAGGCACTGCTCACTCGCAAATTCTCTGCTGGGCTGGCCAATGCTTTCTTGTGCTTCCCTTGCAGTTTGACTTCTTCCTCTGCTTTATCCTATTTAACCATTTCTTTCATATGTTTTGATCCCTTATGAACATCTTGTATCTCATACTCTGCTTGATATCTACTTCTGTAAATTACAACCTGCGACAACTAGTAATTCCTAGCAGAAAGTCTTTTAACCTTCAACTCTCTTTTCTACCTCATAATCATTACCTAACTTGAATATTTTTTGCTCCCCATGTATAGAGTTCCTGAGTGTAAGTACCTAAATGCTGCTAAGCACTGTTTTTTGCTTCTTTTTCACTCTCTCGTTCTCTCTAAGGCTGCCAATGGGTAGATAGATGCTTAAAAGAAAATCATCTGCCCTGGGCCAATAGGTATTAAACCTGGGAATTCAGACTCAGATCCTCCTTTGCCCTTTACAACTTTACAGCCTGTTTCCTTTAAACAAGTTCAAACCTCCACTGACTGGAGCACCCTTTCCACCTTCCCTTTTAGTGACTCACTGGTCTTCACTCAGCTCAGCAGCAGTAACTCCAGAAAACTTCCAAAGTTATCCCCTGTCCTTGCTTGGGCTGTCTTCCTGTGTTACTCTGATAGCTAATAGCCCAACTGTTTGGCCCCATCTTGGTACTTATCAATACTGTATTATAATCATCTTTGTCTGTCTAGCATCTCTAATGGCTAACCAGTACCTGGTGTATCCTTCTTTACCTACATCTCAAAGGGATTTCAAGTGATTTAGTGTCAGTTCATAGTAGGTACCTAAAAGCATTTATTGAATGAATTCAATAATGCTCTTTTTTTCTTCTAGCTTTGCATGCACTCTGTCATCCTAGGAGATTCAGTTAAAAGAGGAAAGAATAGCACCATTTCTAGAATGTGTGCAAAAATCAGCTGCAAGTCTAAAGGAATTTAGTTCATTTATATTTCTTTTCCAGTTCTGATAGTCAGCCATACCTGTGGCTGACTCCACAGCGTGACATAGCACCAATAACTCGAGAAGGGCAGAGGTATCTAGTGGATGGAGAGCTCTTCCTAGACAGAACTATTTTATGTTCTTTTTTTTTTTTCTTTCACAAATCCACATTAAACATCTGTGGCATGCAATAGCCCTTCAAGTTTTAGTATCAGCCAGTTTAGATAATCATATTCAAGATGTATGTGTGTAAGAGGAATTATGACATATGAGTGTTCACATTCTGGTTCTCTTCCTTGCCCCCAAATACTGTCCTCATTAATTTTATTAGCACATTAAGCAGATGAAGGAAGAAATATTCTGAGTAAAATGTTCCCCCACGTAAGATGAAGGTGAGTGTGGGAAGATGATGGGAGTGTAGATGTTCATATTGATTTTTGATTATTGTATATCTTTCTACATAAGATTTAGTTCCTGGCTTGTGAAGTAAGTTGATTAAACATTTCATGTGAGTTTAATAGTTACCATTTTCAGGAGGGAGAATGGGGGTGATCTGCAAACTCCATGATGAGAAAAAGTGGTATCAGTGATGAAAATGCAACCTACAGGGGGATCACTTCATATTCCGTGACAATGGTGTCATTGTGAAAGTTAATCTCAAAATATGAAGTGAGAGGAAAACATAAGGGAATGGTATCTAAGCGCTGTAACTGGAGATGAACTACATCACCTGTTTAAAAATGCATCAGGGTTAGGAGGATAGGAAGAAATAGACATTAGTCAGAAAGAACCTGAACATTATCTATTAGAAGGAATAAGTATGTACAAAATCAAAAGCTGTATGGGGCTTATATTCATTTAGAAGGCACTGATAATAAACACTGAACCTGGTAGATATTCACTAACATTTTATATCAGAGATCCTCCGAGTCACCATGATTCACTCTGTGAAGGATTAGTACCTGGTATAATTCAGGGCACCTCAAGGATTCTGAATTCATGCAGTCACTAATGTTCTTCCTGATTGATGAGTGTTGTACTGATTGTCACCTCTGATATGCATGAATGTTTAAACAGTTTCTCCCTGTAAGCAGCAAAAGCCTCAGACATTTTATTAAATTAAGTTTTAATAGAATAAATCCATTTTAGTGTCCTTTCAGTGAATTCAGAGTTCCTGAAGTAGGAGGTGATTAAATTCATTAAATCTGGGTGCCAACTGCCTGCATCTCCCAGATTTCATTCCTTTAAGGCACTGGGCTGTGGCCTTATCTTCATAGCAGCCCATATAATAGATCCTGGATGTCTTCCTCTGGCTTATTTTGGAAAATTCTTTCTGTAAAGTGACTTTAGTCCATCATCTCCCCTTATCCGGCAGCAGCACATCTGTTAAGGGATTCTACTTTTCCTGAGGTACATAGTGCCTACTGACAATACTGATCTTTCTTCTGAGCAGATAAAGAGAAATAAAGAAGGCAAAAAGGCATGAAAAATACTTTTTTTTTTTTACTGATTTTTAAACTGAAGAACAAATGGCGTTGTCCACCTTGTACAATCAGAATAGCTTCTGCTTTTGAAAATAAGTATCTCAAACTTGATGAATAGCTGATCCTGATGACTTCAGTTGTACTGAAGGTTTGAAAAAATATTCAACCAATAGCATTAAGATCCTATGGGGTATTGGGAGGTGCTACATTTTTTTATAATAGAAGTGTTCATAATATAAATGTTTCTCTCTGGTCAAGGAATACTTATTAATGGAGAAATAGTTCAGTTCAGTTCAGTCACTCAGGCGTGTCCGACTCTTTGCGACCCCATGAATCGAAGCACGCCAGGCCTCCTTGTCCATCACCGCTCCCAGGAGTTTACTCAAACTCATGTCCATCAAGTCGGTGATGCCATCCAGCCATCTCATCCTCTGTCGTCCCCTTCTCCTCCTGCCCCCAATCCCTCCCAGCATCAGGGTCTTTTCCAATGAGTTAGCTCTTCACATGAGGTGACCAAAGTATTGGACTTTCAGCTTCAGCATCAGTCCTTCCAATGAACACCCAGGACTGATCTCCTTTAGGATGGACTGGTTGGACCTCCTTGCAGTCCAAGGGACTCTCAAGAGTGTTCTCCAACACCATAGTTCAAAAGCATCAATTTTTTGGTGCTCAGCTTTCTTTATAGTCCAACTCTCACATCCATACATGACTATTGGAAAAACCATAGTCTTGATCAGATGGACCATTGTTGATAAAGCAATGTCTCTGCTTTTTAATAAGCTGTCTAGGTTGGTCATAACTTTCCTTCCAAGGAGTAAGCATCTTATTTTTTTTTTCCATTTATCTTTATTAGTTGGAGGCTAATTACTTTACAATATTGTAGTGGTTTTTGCCATACATTAACATGAATCAGCCATGGATTTACATGTATTCCCCATCCTGATCCCCCCCTCCCACCTCCCTCTCCACCCGATCCCTCTGGGTCTTCCCAGTGCACCAGCCCCGAGCACTTGTCTCATGCATCCAACTGGTGGGCTGGTGATCTGTTTCACCCTTGATACTATACACGTTTCAATGCTGTTCTCTCGAAACATCCCATCCTTGCCTTCTCCCACAGAGTCCAAAAGTCTGTTCTGTACATCTGTGTCTCTTTTTCTGTTTTGCATATAGGGTTATTGTTACCATCTTTCTAAATTCCATATATATGCATTAGTATACTGTATTGGTCTTATCTTTCTGGCTTACTTCACTCTGTATAATGGGCTCCAGTTTCATCCATCTCATTAGAACTGATTCAAATGTATTCTTTTTAATGGCTGAGTAATATTCCGTGGTATATATGTACCACAGCTTCCTTATCCATTCATCTGCTGATGGGCATCTAGGTTGCTTCCACGTCCTGGCTATTATAAACAGTGCTGCAATGAACATTGGGGTGCACATGTCTCTTTCAGATCTGGTTTCCTCAGTGTGTATGCCCAGAAGTGGGATTGCTGGGTCATATGGCCATTCTGTTTCCAGTTTTTTAAGAAATCTCCACACTGGTTTCCATAGCGGCTGTACTAGTTTGCATTCCCACCAACAGTGTAAGAGGGTTCCCTTTTCTCCACACCCTCTCCAGCATTTATGCTTGTAGACTTTTGGATAGCAGCCATCCTGACTGGCATGTAATGGTACCTCATTGTGGTTTTGATTTGCATTTCTCTAATAATGAGTGATGTTGAGCATCTTTTCATGTGTTTGTTAGCCATCTGTATGTCTTCTTTGGAGAAATGTCTGTTTAGTTCTTTGGCCCATTTTTTGATTGGGTCATTTATTTTTCTGGACTTGAGCTGCAGAGTTGCTTGTATATTTTTGAGATTAATCCTTTGTCTGTTGCTTCATTTGCTATTATTTACTCCCAATCTGAGGGCTGTCTTTTCACCTTGCTTATAGTTTCCTTTGTTGTGCAAAAGCTTTTAAGTTCATTTCCCCTAAAATCAGGAACAAGACAAAGGTGCCCACTCTCACCACTACTATTCAACATAGTTTTGTAAGTTTTGGCCACAACAATCAGAGCAGAAAAAGAAGTAAAAGGAATCCAGATAGGAAAGGAAGAAGTGAAACTCTTGCTGTTTGCAGATGACATGATCCTCTACATAGAAAACCCTAAAGATTCTACCAGAAAATTATTAGAGCTAATCAACAAATATAGTAAAGTTGCAGGATATAAAATTAACACACAGAAATCCCTTGCATTCCTATACACTAACAATGAGAAAACAGAAAGAGAAATTAAGGAAACAATACCATTCACCATTGCAACAAAAAGAATAAAATACTTAGGAGTATATCTACCTAAAGAAACAAAAGACCTATACATAGAAAACTATAAAACACTGATGAAAGAAATCAAAGAGGACACAAACAGATGGAGAAACATACCGTGTTCATGGATTGGAAGAATCAGTATTGTCAAAATGGCTATTCTACCCAAAGCAGTCTATAGATTCAATGCAATCCCTATCAAGCTACCAATGGTATTTTTCACAGAACTAGAACAAATAATTTCACAATTTGTATGGAAATACAAAAAACCTCGAATAGCCAAAGTAATCTTGAGAAATAAGAATGGAACTGGAGAAATCAAACTGCCTCACTTCAGGCTCTACTACAAAGCCACAGTCATCAAGACAGTATGGTACTGGCACAAAGACAGAAATATAGATCAATGGAACAGAATAGAAAGCCCAGAGATAAATCCACGCACCTATGGACACCTTATCTTTGACAAAGGAGGCAAGGATATACAATGGAAAAAAGACAACCTCTTTAACAAGTGGTGCTGGGAAAACTAGTCCACCACTTGTAAAAGAATGAAACTAGAACACTTTCTAACACCATACACAAAAATAAACTCAAAATGGATTAAAGATCTAAATGTAAGACCAGAAACTATAAAACTGCTAGAGGAGAACATAGGCAAAACACTCTCCGACATAAATCACAGCAAGATCCTCTATGACCCACCTCCCAGAATATTGGAAATAAAAGCATCTTTTAATTTCATGGCTGCAATCACCATCTGCAGTGATTTTGGAGCCCAAAATAATAAAGCCTGACACTGTTCCACTGTTTCCCCATCTATTTCCCATGAAGTGTTGGGACCAGATGCCATGATCTTAGTTTTCTGAATGTTGAGCAAGAAATAGTTAACCCTTGATGATTGCTATGTTAAAAAAAAAAAAAAAAAATCTTGAACAGTTACAAGTCAATTATTAATCTAAGTCTGCAGTGCTACCCAGAGTGTACTTTAGATTATTATTGTTTGGAGAATGAATGAAAATTACTCTAGTGGAAAAAACAACTGAACCACTCTAAAAAGAAACAGGTTGGGAGATTATAAAATCCTCTATGGAACAAACAGTACTTTATTAAAAGTCAAAAAGAGTCTTTTATCAATGGGTACATACAAAAAACTGCCATTAATCTATGACAGTGATGCTAATGAGATCATCATTTTCCAGGTAGAAATTTCATTTATTTCACTGCATGAAAAGGGAGGATTTTCTAGCATGTTTATTTCACTCTTTTTTGCAGTATGCTCTGAATAAGATAATCTCCTTTATTTTTCATAGAAAAATAAAAAGCATGTACATTGCCTATGCAATTGAAAATATAAATTTTGTTGATTTAATTTTAATTGCTGTTACATATACAAATATAAAGACATGACATGAGAACCTACATTGTCCTGCACAATAGTTAATAACTATGTCCTATAAATGAGTGTGACCAGGAGAATTCCATGTTGAGGCAAGGTGGGCAAGGTTAAGCTTACAAAAAATGTTCGCTCAATTGTATTCCAGTAGAAGTCAGTGCTCAGGTGAATGTCAAAGTTAGGCCATATTTCAGAGCAGTGACAGCCTTTTCACTCCATTTTTGAACACACTTCACATTTCTAAAAGGATGCCCACCAGGTACCCCTTGCTGCCTTCTGAATTTTTTCTTTCCCTTTTGTTTTTCCTTCCATCTGGCTTTCTTTCCAATTCTCTTTCCTTTCTTCAAAGTAGTATCTAGCACCTACTCTGAGTTCAACTACATCCTGAACCAGAGGGATAAAAAGATAAATAAGTCAGCCAATTATTGTTTCCAAGGGGTCTTTATTTTTGCCTCTCTTCTCATTTTAGACTTAACATTTGCTTCCCCATGTATCACAATAGAGCTTCAAACTACTGAAATTTCTGTAACTTTCTTCTTGCAAATCAAAAAGTTACTCAATTATTTTTCCATTGGATCATATTAGAAGATCTCATATTTATGGGCAAGGGATGTTAATGGAATAAGGTTGTCCCTCACAGACAGATTTTCATATTTCTAACATCCTGGGTTGTGTTTATCCTGAAAATATGTATCGACCCATAAGAATTGTGTGCTCTAGCTAAGACTCTTTTTTTTTTTTTTTAAGGATATAGGTCTTGAGAAAAGGATGTGTGAATGTTGTCCAGAGTTGAGCTCGTGGAGAGAGACAGTTTGAGAAACAGTCCCTTGGTTGGTTCCCCACTTGGCCATTTACTACTTATGTGAAGCTGAGACCCTCTGTTTATTCATCTGAATTCTTTAATGGGGATTAAGTCAGACACAATGTGTAAAGTGTTATAAGTTAGTAAATCTGTGTTATAATTCTTAGGGTATTTAGGCCGTAAACTTCTTCTCTTTATGTACTTGTCTAAAGTCTTACTAATGGGGAGTTGTATCCTTAGAATATATTGTTATTTCTAGATGCTTGTTTTTTGCTAGTGTGTATGGCTAAAAAGTAGTGAGAAGTGTTTTTGAGTTGGCTGATTGTACCTCTGAAGATCTGATTGTGAGCATTTCTTCCCACATTCACATTGCAGTGTCATTAAAGCAATAATTTGAAATAGGTCTTAGAGGGAAAATTTATAGCATCTAAATTAACAAACAGTACAAATTAAGACTTTGTTTTCTTCTGGAAAAAATTGACTTTTAACTAGCACACCAGTGCAAATAGTCAGGGCAGAGATTGAGAGAAGAAACTCTTCTTTCTTTTCCCAAATAACAGAATCAGTTCAGTTCAGTCATTCAGTCATATCCAACTCTTTGCAACCCCACAGATTGCAGCACGCCAGGCTTCCCTGTCCATCAGCAACTCCCAGAGCCTGCTCACTCATGTCCATAGAGTCATGCCATCCAACCATCTCTTCCTCTGTTGTCCCCTTAACCTCCCTCCTTCAGTCTTTCTCAGCATCAGGGTCTCTTCCATTGAGTCACTTCTTCCAATCATGTGACCTAAGTATTGGAGTTTCAGCATCAACTTCAGTCCTTCCAATGAATATTCAGGACTGACTTTCTTTAGGATGGACTGGTTGGGTCTGCTGCAGTCCAAGGGACTCTCAAGAGTCTTCTCCAACACTACAGTTCAAAAACATCAATTTTTTGGTGCTCAGCTTTCTTCTCAGTCCAACTCTCACATCCATACCTGACTACTGGAAAAACCATAGCCTTGACTAGATGAACCTTTGTTGGCAAAGCAATGTCTCTGCTTTTTAATATGCTGTCTAGCGTGGTCATAACTTTTCTTCCAAGGAGCAAGCATCTTTTAATTGCATGGCTGACATCACCATCTGCAGTGATTTTGGAGCTGAAAAAAATAAAGTCTCTCATTGTTTCCACTGTTTCCCTATCTATTTGCCATGAAATGATGGGACTGGATGCCTTGATCTTAATTTTCTGAATGTCGAGCTTTAAGCCAACTTTTTCACTCTCCACTTTCACTTTCATCAAGAGGCTCTTTAGTTCTTGTTCACTTTCTGCCATAAGGGTGGTATCATCTGTGTATCTGAGATTATTGATATTTCTCCTGGAAATCTTGATTCCAGCTTGTGTTTCATCTAGCCCAGTGTTTCTCATGATGTACTCTGCATATAAGTTAAACAAGCAGGGTGACAATATACAGCTTTTGCTGGGGTCCAGCCTCAGCAGGATCCAGGGGTACCCTCAGGATGAACAGCGTTGGCGAGAAAGAGAGAGAGAGAGACCAGACTGGGTGTGTGTAGTAGAGTCTGGCAAATCTTTATTTTTTTACCATAGCTTCTATATTCTAAGTTAGTACATTTTTAAGGGGAAGATAGTTTAATATTACATCAGCTTGTCCTACACGAAACCAGAGTGTTTTTCTGCATACTTCTTTGTGAGAGTCTTGTACATTATCTTCTGGCCTTGGGGCCTATTGACATTTTATGACCTAGGTGAATGCAAAGCTGTTTTCTGTAATCTATTCTTTGTTGAACGCAAAGGTCAGTCCTTTTGCAGAAGTTATTAGTTAAATTTATCTAAAAGGTTTACCACACAAAGACTCTGCAGCTCCAGTGAGGCAGCCCCTGTTTAGCATTCCTGGTTAACATGAACAATTCTAAACTCTTATTTTTCTAAATCTTTAACTATAACCGCTTTTAGAATAATATTTTTGTGTTCTCTAATAGGGCTTCCTCACCTCCAGCAGGGCTCTGTGCCTATTAGGGCCGTTTGTGTGATCAGGTTCTTTATGCTGTTTATGATTAAGGTGTTGTGAGCAGTCATGTGCGTTAGTATGCTTTTGCCAAGCAGGCTAGAATGCCAGCAGAGGGGTCTAAATTGAAACACTCCTTTCATCCTGGATAATCTTATAGGATACCACCATCCGGGGGACATATTGATTAAAGTTCTAAGTTGATTCTGTTTGGAAAGAGATCGGGGAAGGCCTTCTACCTGTGTCACAGAAATTAGGGAGTAGTCTAATATAGTAAGCATCAGAAGGACAGAGATCATCTTTAATGTGAACGCCAGGGCAGCTTTTCATAATCCCTGAAGTCCTGATCTGCCTTGCTTGTCAGGTCTTCTCCTCACGACCTTGTCATGAGTGGGATCTTGTGTGCTGGCTCCCGGCAAGCCTTGACGTACTCTTTTTCCAATTTGGAAACAGTCTGTTGTTCCACGTCCAGTTCTAACTGTTACTTTCTGACTTGCATATAGATTTCTCAGGAGCCAGGTCAGGTGGTCTAGTATTCCCATCTCTTTCAGAATTTTCAACAGTTTGTGGTAACCCACATAGTCAAAGGCTTTGGCATAGTCAATAAAGCAGAAATAGATGTTTCTCTGTAACTCTTGCTTTTTTGATGATCCAACGGATGTTGGCAATTTGATATCTGGTTCCTCTGCCTTTTCTAAAACGAGTTTGAACATCTGGAAGTTCACGGTTCATGCACTCTTGGAGCCTGGCTTGAAGAATTTTGAGCATTGCTTTACTAGTGTGTGAGATGAGTACAATTGTGCAGTAGTATGAGCATTCTATGGCATTGCCTTTCTTTGGGATTGGAATGAAAACTGACCTTTTCCAGTCCTGTGGCCACTACTGAGTTTTCCAGATGTGCTGGCATATTGAGTGCAGCACTTTCACAGCATCATCTTTTAGGATTTGAAATTGCTCAACTGGAATTCCATTACCTCCACTAGCTTTGTTCATAGTGATGCTTCCTAAGGCCCACTTGACTTTGCATTCCAGTATGTCTGGCTCTAGGTGAGTGATCATAACATCGCGATTATCTGGGTTGTGAAGATCTTTTTTGAGATTAAAGAACATAAAATGTCAAGCATATGCTTTTATGCAGGGCCAAAAAATTGATGCTTTTGAACTGTGGTGTTGGAGAAGACTCTTGAGTGTCCCGTGGACTGCAAGGAGATCCAACTGGTCCGTCCTATAGAAAATCAATTCTGAATATTCATTGGAAGGACTGATGTTGAAGCTGCAACTCCAGTACTTTGGCCACCTGATACAAAGAACTGACTCATTTGATAGATAGATTGAAGGCAGGAGGAGAAGGGATCGACAGAGGATGAGATGTTGGATGGCATCACCAGCTCAATGCACATGAGTTTGAGTAAACCCCAGGAGTTGGTGATGGACAGGGAGGCCTGGCTTGCTGCAATCCATGGGGTCACAAAGACTCAGACACGACTGAGCAACTAAACTGAACTGAACCTCAAATAAAAGGGAAGTTGATTTGAGTGGAGATTAAACATAGTAAACACTTTCCTACCCATAAAAGAATTCCATTTCAAATATTCTTATCAAATCATCCCATTATACACTTGAAATATCTTATGGTTTCTTCTCTCAATTGCTTCTCAATAATGCTGAAAAATACATTTCTTCAGGAGTTCTCTTTTATTTGCAAATATAAATTATGATTTAATCTGGCACAGTGACTGTTTTGTGTTGCTTGAAATAAGGCAGAGGATTAGAAAGTACTTCCTAGAGTTTACAAAATGCAAACGGGTGGCCTCACCCTGCAGCCCCTTGAAACAGGGTATTGGTTTCTGGCCAGAGACTGAAGGCAGACCGCTGCAGTGAGAACCGTGAATCCTAGGGACCGGGGACAAGAGTCTGTCCCTTCAGCTGTGTAGAAATGAATTTTCACATAAAGACAGAAAGTAGTAAAACCTTTATTAGGAGGAAAGTGTGTACGTGTGGATAGACTACAAGCAGACTCAGAGTTGCACACTTGTGGTTTGAATCACTTTTGTGGGGTGTATCTTCTGGGTTTCTTTGGCCAGTCATTTTGCTTTGCCTGGTTCTGAGTCCAGAACCAGATGGATTTTGTTTTTCTCAGGGTCCTCCCATGTGTGAGTGTGCATCTCTTAGCCAAGATGAATTCTAGCTAAGAGGCCTATGGGTTGACTGACATCACTACTATGGGCTAATGCCCCCTCCATTTTTGACCTCCAAGGAGCCTTTCTGCATATGTGTAGTCGGGAAGGTCTTTTTGATGTGGAGAATGATGAATATGTGGTCTTTCATCTGGGCAGGGCTCAACTCTTCTCTTGCTTCTGCTATTTTGGAGTATTTGTTCACAGGGGATGAACTCCAACTGCTCAGCCTGGGACCCATCTGTGTCTTGCCTCAGATACTACTGTAAAGCCACAGTTGTCTTTCATAGTGTATATTAATATTTTCAGTAGGAAAATGTATTTTGTGTATTTTGTCTGTTAATGACCTTTTAAGTTCAAATTTCCTTTGTGAACTGGAATACTGCCCTGTCCATATATATTATTTATATATATATATATATATATATATATATATATATAGTATATAAACACACACATACACTACTACTAACATACTATTATATAATTATATATACTATTACATTTATATAATTATATATACATAATATATACTGTTAAACTACTTAGCTAGAACAGTTAAGCAAATTATCAAAGAGATTCTTTCCAAATGTATGCTTCTTTTCACAGTACACATTTTAAATATTTCAACAAGGAAAAGAATATGAAATGTGTGCAAAGTTCTTGTCTACAACCCATTTTTGTTCAGAAATTATGACTTAAGGGGTTTTATTCAAAAACAAGAACACATACAACTACAAAGCTTTATAGGAAGTTGAAGAGGAAGTTCTTACTCCTTGCCCCCTTCATGTATTTGTGTCCTGAAATTTGTAACTCTGTGTGATGAAAATAAACAGAATGAAACCTTGCCCAGAGGGAAGTCATCTCAAATGCTGGTAGGTTTCCACTACCTTCTTCCAGCATCATCCTCCAATATCTTTGGAATACTGTAAATTTTAAGACATGCCAGTAGAATCTATGGGCTTCCCAGGTGGTGCTAGTGATAAAGAATCTGCCTGCTAATGCAGAAGACATAAGAGATGCCGGTTCGATCCCTGGGTCAGGAAGATCCCCTGGAGAAGGAAATGACAACCCTCTCCAGTATTCTTGCCTGGAGAATCCCATGGACAGAGGAGCCTGGTGAGCTACAGACCGTAGGATTGCAAAGAATTGGACACAACTGAAGTGACTTAGCATCACAGTAGAATTTGTATCAAATATATTTTACTGGCCAAGAGATTCTGAGGTGGAATAAAAGCAAATTTTCTTAATCCTTTCATGTTCTGATCAATTTACTTTAATCTTGATTGACTAAAATTTGTGAAGACCCTAAGAAATTACATCAGATTTCATCTCAGAGAACATGCTTCTCATATTTATAACCATACTGTAATTATAGTATGGATTTGAGAGCTGGACCATAAGGATGGCTGATCCCTGAAGAATTGATGCTTTTGAACTGTGGTGCTGGAGAAGACTCTTGAGAGTCCCTTGGACTGCAAGGAGATCCAACCAGTCCATCCTAAAGGAAATCAGTCCTGAATATTCATTGGAGGCACTGATGTTGAAGCGCCAATACTTTGGTCACCTGATGTGAAGAGGCAACTTATTGGAAAAGACCCTGATGCTGGGAAAATTTGAGGGCAAGAGGAAAAGGGGGTGATAGATGATGAGATGATTAGATGGAATCACTGACTCAGTAGACATAAGTTTGAGCAAACTCTGGGAGATAGTGAGGGACAGGGAAGCCTGGTGTGCTGCAGTCCATGTGGTTGAAACTTAGTAATTGAACAACCCCAAAACTAATGCAATTAGAAAACCAGGAATGGAATTTTAACTCAATACTCTTGAAGCTGAGAAATTTATTTGCTTTCACACAATTTTCAACTTTTTCATGGTCTAAGTCTCACTCAGAGCAAGATTCTCTATTGCTGATATGCATTCCTAGTAATTTAGGGCATTGACCTCATGTTTTCCCAAATAATATTTGTTGGTGCAAATAAATGTGTTTTTCTCTTATGAGTGTTTCCCCAAATTTGCACAGGCTTATATTGATGTGTTCAATTTTGAGAAGTGTTATGGGATACCTTAGAAAGGAGTCAGTCCTTCTTATGCTGAGAAGTTGAACCTAAAGACTCATATTATTGAGTTTTAAAGGTATGTTGGGTGTAATTTGAATCAAAATACAGGTCATGTGGCACATTTGAAAGGCACCTGATGCCCTTGGGAGTGCCCCAAGAGAAGAAGGGTAGTCATCTTCCAGAGCAGATGGAATTTTGTTGTAATTAGAGACAAGAGTAACTATTAATGGCAGGTGGCATGGCATTTATATCATGACATCTTGGATAGTAAAAACAAAGATGTTTTTAATAAAAATTTTCACATCAATGCTCTAGACAGACACTCTAATTTGCATAACTTTGTAGCATGTTTCTGGGTGACCAGTAGCTAAAAGTTATTTTACAATAGTTAAGAGTTTTCCTGAGCTACAATCAGCAGGCTCCCTACTGATTAATAAAAATATGCCAAGTTCTTTGAGGTTAAGTTACTTGGGTAAGCTGCTAAAGTTCCCTTAGCCAGAATTTGTTTATTCATTAAATGTCCATAGAATCTGGTTCTGTAAGCACACAGTAATCATTCTGTTTTTTTTTTTTAAACAAATGAGTGCACACCTATCTTATTAATAGGCAGGTATCTAAAAAATTAAATGAGATAAAGTGGCATCATGTAAACAGAGTTTTCATCATGCACTTGACATTCACTAAGCACTAACTTTGAGCTTCTTTCTCCCTTTTTCACCAAGTGTCTTCATATCAAATACCTTATTTAAAACAGACAGTTTCTAGTTTTTATTTCAGATACATTCTACCTTCATTTTCAAACAGAACATTGAGATTCAGAGAAACTAATTGACTTTCCAGTGTCCATGTGGCTAGCGCATATCTGAGCCTAGAGTAAATACTCAGATCTTCAAGATTCTATTTCAGGGGCTAGCTTCCAGCCCTGACACTACTCTTCATCTGCTTCCACTTTTGGGGTCAAGTTTTCTCCTCTATTAATGGAAGGAGTTGAAGTTGTTGGATATGGTATCAACTAATATAATGCCAAAATCAACCACATTAGCTCAGTATTCCACAGCAATATGCACTTACCTAGTTCACAATCCATACGTCACCTGAGGGTCTTCTGTTCTAGGCTTATATATCCATGGATGGCTCAGTTCCACACATTCCCTAATCCTCCTCCTTAGCTAGCCCCAGCTGGTTCCTCTGTTCTGGCAGATGTGAAAGAGAGTGGGTACAACAGCAGAAATGTATTTTCTGTTAACCCAAGCAGATCATGTGCCAAGCCCAAAAGCCTGGGCTGGTGAAATATCTTCTGTGTCCTTCATGGGAGAAAGTATTGCCAAGTCATATGTGAAGGATGTGGATAAGGGAAGGGTAAAGAATTCAGGGACATTAATGCCATGTACTTCAACAGCTAAGATTGCTTTTAGCTCTAGCATGTGATTTTCTTCCAGTTTATATTTGATTGGTAGTCTCTTTTCCTCATTTTCTTAATGTTTTTCAAGTTGCCTAGGAGAAACAATTTCATGGAAGGGCAGGAAACTCAGGTCAGTTTGCCATTCTGTGTTTTTTTTTTTTTTCTTTTTGGTAAATCTTGCTGTTCCCTGAATATATTGTTCCAGAAGGCGCCACTAAAGGACAGTCTCATGGGAGGTTAGAGCACTACATTCTCTTCATCATAAATATGGTTTCAGGGTTCACACAAATGCAGGCCTTTTGTTTGAAGAGAAAAGAAGGAAACAGTCCTTTCTAGATGAAGAATATAGAGATTTTGATCTGAAAAGAATGTGAGGAAGTTATGGGGGTTGGGAAGGAGATGTGGGGAAAAGGTGTAGGCTCATTTCTGTTGATCAGTTGTAGATTTCCACTCAGAATCATAGGAAACTACGTAATCAGTACCAAAGTTCAACTTCCTCTTTTCACTCAGCATCTGTCATCAGTCTGCCTATATCCTGAAGCTGCATTTCTTCCCTATTTCTAAGTATTCTATCCTTTTTCATTTATTGTTTTATATTTTTTGAAAGAACAGAAATATGGTGTACTCTTAAAAAACTTTTCAGCAATGCAGAAATACGTATGGGAGAGTATTATTCTTTGATTGATATGCTTAAAAATAGTCACGTGATCATATTTATTCTTCAGAAAATTTACTAACAATGTAGGGAAAAAGGTGAAAAATAGTACATATTGGAAAGGGATATTTAAGATTCTAATCTTGCGACTGGGAAGAAGGGGGATCACTAACTTCAGCCAGTGCTGTATTCATCCCAGCATTCAGGCATACCTGGAAAACTAGTGGTTTAGGGCAGGTATTTATCAATTTATGTGGGGGAATGAGGAGACTTCTAATAAATAATTTTAAGGGAAGCTAACTGAAAAAGACAGATCATTGATATGGAGAAAATACTAGAGTCAAGTAATTTCACTCAAATTAGCTTCCTGCGCAACATGAGAAAATCATAATGTTGTGAAATTGTAGGGGGAAAAAAAACCAAGCAAGAACTAAAAAGACTTAGAGTTTAAGGTGTCTGTGGATTTTTAGAATTTGTGTGAGGAAATGCAGTTGCAAATGAAGTTGTTGGCTTTGTGTAGAAATCGGCACCTGAACTTTGACATGTGTAGCTGCCGTGTGGCCATCTGCATCTCAGGAACTGGGATCATTGCCATTTGCACTCACAATGCTTGAGGAGGGTAGGAGTGATCCACATCTACACAGAAGGCACTGTCATCAGTGTTTGAGATTATCAGAGCTAACTGTGACTTCAGAAAATCATTCCTTGCATCACTGGCTTTAGTGATCACCAACAGGTGAAACTTTGAGGCAGATCAAATTAATGATTTCTCAGTTGGTATATTGAAAGAAGGGCTCATTGAGGGAGCAAATAAAACTGTCTTCCCAGGCAGGGCTCCCAGATACTTGGAAATCTATGAGTAAGGGATAATAAAAGACAATACATTTCTTCATTACTTTGACCTAAATGAGAAAATGATTTGCTATTGTTATTTAGTCACTAAGTCATGTCTGACTCTCTTGCGACCCCTTGGACTGTAGCCTGCCAGGCTCCTCTGTCCATGGATTTTCCAGGCAAGAAAACTAGAGTGGGTTGCCATTTTTTTCTACAGGGATCTTCCCAACCCAGGGATCAGGTTCATGTCTCCTGCATTGGCATGCAGGTTCTTTACTCCTGAGCCACAGGGGAGCCAAGAAAACGATAGGTTGTATCTGAATGGACCTGAGTAGAAACTGGCTTTGCATTGGCTGGTTTTCCTCTCATCTTCCCCTGTTCTTAAAGCAGTCAGTGGTGATGACAAAATACAACTCTTCTCTCCTCACAAAGCTTATTATGTAATACCAGAACAAAATGTTAAAAAAAGACAGTTTTGACACACCCCCATGGAGAATGATAAACTGCAGCTTGGATGCCAAAGTCAAACAGGGAATAGGAGGTTAGGATGAAGGAATGACAAATAATAGAACTCTATTCCTATTCAACATGTGGACAGGCTAATTCCCAAGATAGAAAATTATACTTGATGAAACCTTGGGGAAGAATTATCAGAAAATGATTATATTTCATTCTGGATTGCCTGGGAAATAAGCCAGCTGGAACAAATCCATTCAACTCTTTCTAGTGGAAGTGCTGTATCCAAAAAAAGTTTCTATGATAATGGTGACCTTCTATTTTATGCAGGAAGATTGAAACTTCTTATAAAACTCATTGTGAGGTGCTGGGCAGCTATCATTTCCGTAAAGGTCCTATAAAAACTGAGCACCAAAATCTTGATGTCCATGGAGTTTGTGTATCCTTTGATAAGAAAAGTTTTGGAGGAATGAGGTCCCTTCACTGAAACATAAACCTGTACTTTGTTCCATCAAATCTTCCAGGCCTCAACACTGTTCTCTGGGAATTATTGGAAGATGGAGGGTAATTACCTTCTCTTATAAGTGCATAGCTTTATACATTTCCCCTTTTCTCAGTTAAATCATTCCTTAATCCATGCCACGGGACATTCAGAATTTATCCCAAGCTCTAGGGTAAGACAAATGGTCACCAAAAGCAGCCTTAGCTTGCACAGCCCTGAGAAAAGACCCCTAGAAAGGTAATCATTAAATAGCTGTTTCTCTGGTTTTCCAAGTTAAGAGACATCTAACATGGATTGAAACACTAGTGTTTGGATGTCAGTGTATCCATCACCATGGAATGAGCTGTATTGGTCTGTGCCAACAATAGCGACCCCATGCTCCTTTGGTAACAGTCATGGAACCCAATGGTAGCTAAAAAGGAGTCTTTATGGAAAGCATTTTTTTAAGGTTTATCTTATGAATAGAAGAAAGGATGGTGTGTCATTAAAATTTTGATGGTTGTGGGCTTCCCTGGTGGCCCGGTGGTAAAGAATCCACCTGCCAATGCAGAAGACATAACTTTGATCCATGATCTGGGAAGATCCCACATGCTGTGGAGCAGCTAAGCCAGTGTGCCGCAACTGTTGATTCTGTGCGCTAGAGCCCAGGAGCTGCAACTCCTGAGCCCCTGGGCCACAACTACCTGAAGCCTGTGAGCCCTGGAGCCTGTGCTCAGCGCCAGGAGAAGCCACCACGATGAGAAGCCTGCACACCGCAACTAGAGAGTAGTCCCCACTCTTGGCAGCTAGAGAAAAGCCCACACAGCAGTGAGGACCTAGCACAACCAGAAATGAATAAATACATGAAATGTTTAAAAATATGGTACCTTATAATGTGGTATCTTATAATCTCCTTTCCTTAGTTATAAGAGAAAGAGCTGAGACATTTTAAAGTAACTCAGGCTCTATAATCTGGGATTCCTTTTCTACCAGAAGAGTGATTCGGCAATCCAAAGGAGAAAGGGTATGAGTTAGCTGGTTCTGGTGCTTAGTGTATCACCAGAATAACATCAAGTTGGAGCCAATGAAGTGGTCTCTTTGGAAGCTAGAGGTCCTCTTACAAGCTGATTCAGATACTGGCAGAGTTCAGCTCCTTGTGGTTGTAGGGCTGAGGTTTCTTCCTGGCTGGCAGTTGGGGATTGCAAGTCAACTCCAAGAGGTCACCTACTTATTATCCTCGCACAACATAACAATTTACTGCTTTTAAAAAGCCAACAGAAGTACATGTCTATGACATCTATACCCTCTTTTAAGAACAACTGCTGACTTAGGATAATATTCCCTTTGATTAAGTCAAAGTCAACTGATTGGGGAACTTAATTACATCTATATGATATCATTTTAACATCTAATGGAACCTAATCCTGGAAATGAATCATACTTATAGGTATCTCACACATTAAACAACAAAAATATCATATAGGGCATGCACAGAAAGGACCAGAAATCTTGGGGAATATCTGAGAATTTTGTCTTTCACAATGTTGAGTTTACTACGTATCTGAAGAAACTTGAGACTCAGAGAATTAAGTAATTTGCTCAGGTTACACGATTAATAAATGCAGGACTATGATTAGAACTTTAGTCTCCTTGATTCCCAAGTCTATACGGTTTCTGTTTGTAGCTTTTGCTGAAGGAATTTATAAACATCTAACTGAAATTCTGTAAAGAAACATTTTCTTTAATTACCAATTCCACTAAACCAGAAATAAAACATGTCATTGTTCTTTTTATTTAACATACTGTCTTTTACATCTTTATTTTAGATAGATCCATTTTTAGTCTTTTATAGGTTTCCTTTATGAATTTTTTTAATGCAATTTTTAACAGAAGTTGGCTTCTCAGTTGTGAATTCTAATGGCAAATGTACTTTCAGAAGCTGATATCTCATATTTTAAAGTGCTGTGTCGTTGATTAACCTTTAAGATAAGATATATTCTCAGTTTTTAAGAAAAGTTTCACATATTTGTCCACATGAGAAGCAAGGTAGTTAGCAAACAGTGATTATCACACAGGCCTAGATTGAAATTATGGCATTACCACTTCCTAATTTTGCTGTCTTGTGAAGTAAGTTACTTATCTGGCTTAATTTCTTCATCAACAAGTAAGAAATGATTAGGGTCAAAAATAAACAATGTTAGATACAAGTTAAAGTAGTAAGGGCAGATTTTAATCAGTAATAGGGAAATAGGGCAGTGTCTAGTGTGAATTGAAGTCAACTTTGGGCTTCCCTGGTGGCTCAGAGGTTAAAGCGTCTGCCTGCAATGTGAGAGACCTGGGTTCGATCCTTGGGTTGGGAAGATCCCCTGGAGAAGGAAATGGCAACCCAGTCCAGTATTCTTGCCTGGAGAAACCCATGGACAGAGGAGCCTGGTGGGCTACAGTCCACAGGGTTGCAAAGAGTCAGACACGACTGAATGACTTCACTTCACTTAATTTGTACAGAGGTGACCCAGCATTTTAAAGGGAGTAGGAGGCTGTAGGAGGGATGTGGGCAGGGTTCAGTAGAGTCAGGGAAGTGAAAAATTGTAAAAATCAGGGAGCAAAGATTGGTCTATCTGACACCAATATGGTTTTGCTAACCATAGCTTACAGAAGGTAGGTATCTATCTTCCCATGGAGACTAGGAGACAGGGGCCCTAGCTTCAGATATTGATTAGAACAAACAGTAAATTTTGTTGGCAATTTTTTTTTTTTAAAGTTTTTGCAGGCACACATTATTAGTGAAAGTAGGTCATCCTAAGGATGTGTCCGTGAGCTGATAGAAACTTCGTTGGTTGTCAAGTCTTTATAGATCAATGTTTAGGCCTAGTTGACAAGGAGTCAGAAGAATTGAGCTTAAGTTTGTTCAAAGGGAGAATATTTGCATTAATCACAATGTGGTGGTTTAGTTACTAAGTCATATCTGACTCTTGCGACCCCATGGACTGTAGCCCTCCAGGCTCCTCTGTCCATGGGGATTCTCCAAGCAAGAACACTGGAGTCGGGTGCTGTTTCCTTCTCCGGGGGATCTTCCCCATCTAGGAACTGAACTCAGGTCTCCTGCATTTTGGGCAAATTCTTTACTGACTGAGTTAAGAGGGAAGCCCATTAATCACAATAATGTATCTAAATGTCTGATACAAATAAGCTATCTGAAATATTAGCTATTTTAAATCACACTTGTCATTTCTACTTTATTAGCAATTAAGTTTTGTTTTACAGTTTTAAGAGACTTTTGCAATTATAAGCAATTATTTCATTTAAAAGCAATTTAAAAATTTAATTTTATTAGCAAGACACTGTAACAAAAGAGGACTTTACTAAAGAGTGTGCTCAGTCATGTTCAACTCTTTGCAACCCCATGTACTGTAGCCCTCCAGGCTCCTCTGTCAATGGAATTTTTCAGGCAAGAATACTGGAGCAGATTGCCATTTCCTACTCCAGGGAATCTTCCTTTTACCACAGTAAGTATACATAAAATAGAAAAACAAAACACACCGTCAGTCAACAAATATTTTTCTGCTTCAGAGTTGAAAAGAAAGAATAAAGATAATTTAATAGATACTTCCCAAATATAGTTTTTTACTCCACAATCCTTTATAATTGTGATGACTGTACTAGTAATTCTTTCCATTATCATTTTATTAATGGTATTCATTTTGATTGATTTATATTTTTTTACCCATAAAAATCTTCCAGTTACTCTGTTGCTTTTGAGAATAACTGTTCTTTTTGAAATAGTTGGTACCTTAAATAGGCTAATCTTTACAGAATTAAAAACCCTGTATGTTTTAAGAAAAATGCAGTCATTTTCATACAGCAAAGGGGAAAAATATTCCTGAATTCTAGTCTCAAAAGCAACATGTGATGATGAGCAGTGCTGGGTAAATCATTGCTTTCCTCCTCTTGCTCTCTATCACAAAATAATAACTTCCCAAGAGGTTGGGGCAGATATTAATGTTTCCTGTTGTTCCTCGATCCAGATTAAATCCCCCAAAAATACAAAACTATCAAGCTAAAGTTGAAATTCAAGCATACAATTGTATAGTGTACTTGTCACATTGTTTTAATACTTACTTTAGCATCTTAAACTCAAGGAAATCTCTCTGTGAATGATTTTGTACCTTTTTAGTACACTCATATTGTGTAATAGAGTCATGCTATCACAGAATAAATCATCGATTTATTTTTCTGGAGGAACTTGGGGTCATCTAGCTGAACTTCTCTTTTTGTAGGTAAGGTAACTGAAGGCAGCAAAGGTTAACCTCTCTGAGCTCTGTTTTTTAGTTCCCAGTCCCCTGCTATTCTTGCCCTCTCCTACTGGGTTATCTGTTGCTCACTCTTTTTTCTCTTCTTACCTGAGTTTTGTTTGGTTTCTCCATCTTAACTTTTTTTTCCTTTGAACCTTCTGAGGAAAGAAATCAACAATGTTTGTTTACTACAGAAAACATTTTAGACTGCAACAATTTAAAATGCAGAAGAAATGCCTTGAGTTATAGACCAGGGTATTGATCCAGTCACACTCAGTCAGTTCAGTTCAACTGCTCAGTCGTGTCCAACTCTTTGTGACCCCATGAACCACAGCAGGCCAGGCCTCCCTGTCCATCACCAACTCCCGGAGTTTACCCAACTCATGTCCATTGAGTTGGTGATGCCATCCAACCATCCCATCCTCTGTCGTCCCCTTCTCTTCCCGCCTTCAATCTTTCCCAGCATCAGGATCTTTTCAAACGAGTCAGCTCTTCACATAGGTGGCCAAAGTGTTGGAGTTTCAGCTTCAACATCAGTCCTTCCAATGAACACCCAGGACTGATTTCCTTTAGGATGGACTGGTTGGATCTCCTTGCAGTCCAAGGGACTCTCAAGAGTCTTCTCCAACACCGCAGTTCAAAAGCATCAATTCTTTGGCACTCAGCTTTCTTTATAGTCCGACTCTCACATCCATACATGACTACTGGAAAAACCATAGCCTTGACTAGATGGACTTTTGTTGACAAAGTAATGTCTCTGCTTTTTAATATGCTATCTAGGTTGGTCATAACTTTCCTTCCAAGGAGTAAGTGTCTTTTAGTTTCATGGCTGCAGTCACCGTCTGCAGTGATTCTGGAGCCCAGAAAAATAAAGTCAGCCCCTGTTTCCCCATCTATTTGCCATGAAGTGATGGGACTGGATGCCATGACCTTAGTTTCCTGAATGTTGAGCTTTAAGCCAACTTTTTCACTCTCCTATTTCACTTTCATCAAGAGGCTCTTTAGTTCTTGTTCACTTTCTGCCATAAGGGTGGTGTCATCTGCGTATCTGATGTTATTGATATCTCTCCTGGCAATCTTGATTCCATTCACACTGCAGAAGTATATTTTCTGTGGAAGATCTAAACATAAACCCTAGAAAACAGTGCTTGCATTAAATGTGAAAAGTAAGTGGCAATGATACTGAGCCCTTCACTGTTCTTCCTGTTTCTGAACTTTTTCCGGTTCTCTTCCACAGGACAAACAATTGCCTTTCAAACATAAAATATTGAGGATATGCTATTTTAAAAATCTTAGGAGACTAAAATAAAAGAAACCAAAAACAGACCTCATAAACTGATTAACTGAACAATATTCCCTTCAGGTTGGCTTGTCTATTTTCAGGCTCGCTTCTTTCACCCCACCCTAAAGCCACCAGTTTTCTTGCCATTCCCTGACCTTTTCCTTAATCCAAAGGAAACCTTGCATCTTTTCACTTTGTGCTTGCTGAGATCTTGTTTATTTTTGCATGCTTTAGCTTTCCTGTTTTTGAATTTGGATGGAGTTCTTTCTTTGATCTTCCCTTCTCTAGTAATATTTAAAAATCTACATATTAATTATTTTTTAGCTATGCTACCCTTAATTTTTTATTTTGCTTTTTTCAAAATTGTTAGTATGAAAGTTGAATATATACAAAATAATATCTATGACCTATGATTCAATATAAAGAATAACAATGCAAGCTCCCTTTTATTCACTATCTACTTTAAAGGGAAAAGGAACATAGGAAACTGTCCAAATTCTTAAGATCTCTGAGGGTCCATTCCAGATTGCATCCTTCTCCACTCACAGTGATAAAAATTCACTAAGTATCTTAATTAATACTTTTAAAAACATTTACCATATATGGTTATATCTCTAAACAGAATATTATTCGCCTTGCATGGTTTTGAAGTTGACAAAAATGGAATTGTATTGTATTCCAAAAAACTTGCTTTTCTCTCTCATCATTCTTTTCCTGACATTCACCGACTTTTATGAGTGGGCATGATTTATTCATATATGTTTTATTATGTCCATAGTATAAATATATTGTACCATATAACTACACCAAAAGTTATTTATCCAGTCTCCAGCTAATATTTTTACATGGAATAAATGCTACAAATGATTTCATTCTATATCTATTTCTAATCTCCTCTGACCTGATATTGAACCTGGTTGGTTTTGCTATTTGAAGCCTTTTGTATTTCCATACAAATTGTAAATTTTTTTGTTCTATTTCTGTGAAAAATGTCCTTAGTAATTTGATAGGAATTGTATTGAATCTGTAGATTGCATTGGTTGGTATAGTCATTTTCATGTTATTGAGTCTTCCAATCCAAGAATATGGTATATCTCTCCATCACTTTGTGTCATCTTTGATTTCTTTCATTAGTATCTTATGGTTTTCTGGGTGGGCTTCCCAGATGGCTCAGTGGTAAAGAATCTGCCTGCCAGTGCAGGAGACACAGGAGACGTGGGTTTGGCCCCTGGGTCAGGAAGAACCACTGGCATAGGAAATGCAGCCTGCTCTGGTGTTCTTGCCTGGGAAATTCCATGGACAGAGGAGCCTGGCAGGCTACAGTCCATGGGGTTGCAAAGAGTGGAGCATGACTGAGTGTACACATGCATACATGCAACACGCCACAGCTGTTTCCTGAGTACAAGTCTTTTGCCTCAGTTTCCTAGGTATTTTATTATTTTTGATGTGGTGGTAAATGGGACTGTTTCCTTAATTTTTTGATCTGATATTTCATTGTTAGTGTATAGGAATCCAAGAGATTTCTGTGTATTAATTTTGCATCCTGCAAGTTTACTGAATTCATTGATGAGCTCTAGCAGTTTTCTCATAATATATTTGAAAGTTGATATGAGATTGAAACTTAAATTTTCTCACCATAACAATTGCAACCACAAAATCTTATGAGCTGAAGGATATACTAACTAACCTTATTGTGGTAACATTGTGACACACACACACACACATATACACACACAAACATACATGTAAAGTCACATATGCTCATATATATATAATAATCTCATTGTACACCTTAAACTTACATAATATTTTAAGTCAATTATACCTCGGTAAAACTGGAAAAAAACATTGCAGAACATATGTATTCTAGATATTTGCTATTTGCTTGTCCTTCTGCCTTTCATCCTCTACAAACTCATATTTCAAGTTTAGGACCAATTTAAGTTTTCCCCAGTGAGATCACTCTAAAATCATCAGAGTGATGTGTAGGTGTTACTCATTTCACAGAGGAAATTGGGTAAAAATATATGTATCAACTTAAAAATTTTATGAAGCATTTTACTTTCCGTGTATCCTTTTGCCTCTGCCATCCCCAGACATTTCCTTATCTTAGCTCAATTTTTACACAGTGCCTAGATGCATGGTCTGTCTCCAGTTCTTCCCAGAATGCTTTTCTAACATTTCTTTATTAGGCCACTCTGATCTAATTTCCACCTTCCAAATTACATAACCACACAAAGTTCCATTTCTCTTTTCCCTTTTAGTTTCACTCTGGAAGTGCATTGGTTTAGGTCTCTCCGTGAACATATTTTAATTGCATGAACTTTAGTTAAAGAGGACTTATTTCTCTTCTAAGAAAATGCCAACTCTAAAAAAGAAAATCCTAAACACAGTAGTTTTAGTGTATTTTTTATCTTGAAATGGAACCAGCTGAAGGGAAAAAGGTATCCTATATACTTGAAGAGAGCATGCATGATCTTATTGGCTATAATAGAGAAAGTATCAGATATTATGAAATAAGAAAAGTTTCATTTTCTTTCTAAATACTTTCTGAAAGAAATTCATTTCCAGGTAGCATACGGTCATAATGAATAACTTCAAAGATACATGCTTAAACATTAAGACTAATTTGATATTACCAAAAGACCAAAAGCAGAATGGCCACATATTCCAAATATATGTATAATAGTAGAGTAGCAAATTCACAGAAGACACACATCTGACAGACTGACTCACACAGTATGCCCATAAACATAGACACACACCCAAACACACACATATGTGCTCCACACCCCATGCAAATGCTACCTACCGTTCAACCATGCTACATTTTTTCGGCTCATTGGGTTTTCTTTTTCTGTTACCACTAGTTATTTTTTGAACAATTTCTGTCATTCTTCCCAATATTTTCTTCTCATGGAAATTCTCACAGGATTGACTGTGGCTTCACAGTCAATGTCCTGTCCTGGTTTCACTCTATTCCTGGGTCTGGCAGGTTGTCTGTGGCAGGACAGTGAATCTAACCGAGGCTTTCACTGTGTAGGTACATCTTTCATGCTAGACCCACAGCCTCTCCTCAGGCAGAATCATGAGGGTGGCCGGAACTATCACTTCTATGTATGTAGTACTTGTCCACTTTATTTCTCTTACATCAAAAAGTGAATTCATATCAAGGTTTCTTTTGTTCTGTGTTTAAATATTTGTTCACTTATATCCAAGGATCCAAGTATATATACTTTTTAAAGATGAAGTGCAATGCAATGCTATAACCAGCAACAATGGCACACATAAAACTCTAACCATCTGTTATTCCCTTAATTAAAATACACCAAGAATAAAGATACCACAAGCAATTTACAGAAATATAAGAATGAACTTAGGGAAGACAAAATGAGCTGTGTGCACATTTACATGAGCATTTGTTGTTTAGTCGCTAAGTCATGTCTGACTCTTGCAACCCTAGAGACTACAGCCCACCAGGCTCCTCTGTCCATGGGATTTCCCAGGCAAGAATACTGGAGTGGGTATCTATGCCCTCCTCCAGGGGATCTTCCAGACCCAGGGAATGAACCCAAGTCTCTTATGTCTCCTGCATTGACAGGCAGATTCTTTACCATCCAGCCACCAGTGAAGCCCTTATTTGAGCACAACACTCATCTTTTTGCAGCCTTTTATGAAACGCATGGAGAAGAGAACAAACACCTTCAAGATATTAAAAATTAAATTGAATCATATTCTCCACAAGTATAGGATGTTTACACTGGACTTCACGTTGCTTTTCACTATTCTAATAAGATTTGTCCCTGTATGTGGCTTTACTTACAGTTCTTTCCAATTGCTATATGGATGTAATTAGAAATTGGTAACTTTCATTTTCTAAAGTTTCACATAAATGTATTGCTGGAAAGTCATGTCTTCCAAAGCAAGTATCCTTTATCTACTAATATCTTCCAAACTATTTTCACAAGGAGCTACTGTAGAGATCTCTCTCTAAATACACAAACAGAAAGTTACTGTTTATGTGTGTCAGGCATACTGTGTTCTCATGGCCTTATGCTATTATGAAGGTACCACAGACAGATAGCAGAACAATCCAGCTTCCAGTTTGACCAAAACACTTTAAAGAAAAAAACATTATTCAGTCAGCCCAGCTGAGTGCAACACAACTCAAGGAATTCAGTTCAGTTCAGTCATTCAGTCATGTCCTACCCTTTGCAACCCCATGGACTGCAGCACGGCCAGGCCTCCCTGTCCATCATCAACTCCCGGAGTTTACTCGAGTCAGTGATACAATCCCACCATCTCATCCTGTGTCATCCCATTCTCCTCCCACGTTCAATCTTTCCCACCATCAGGGTCTTTTCAAATGAGTCAGTTCTTCACATCAGGTGGCCAAAGTATTGGAGTTTTCAGCTTTAGCATCAGTCCTTCCAATGAACACCCAGAACTGATCTTTCGGATGGACAGTTTGGACCTCATTGCTCTCTAAGGGACACTCAAGAGTCTTCTCCAACACCACAGTTCAAAAGCATCAATTCTTCAGCGCTCAGCTTTCTTTATAGTCTGACTCTCACATCCATACATGACCACTGAAAAAACCATAGCTTTGACTAGATGGACCTTTGTTGGCAAAGTAATATCTCTGTTTTTTAATATGCTGTCTAGGTTGGTCATAACTTTTCTTTAAAGGAGCCAAGAGTCTTTTAATTTCATGGCTGCAGTCACCATCTGCAGTGATTTTTGAGCCCCCTCATAAATGTCTGTCACTGTCTCCATTGTTTCCCCATATTTGCCGTGAAGTGATGGGACCAGATGCCCTGATCTTAGTTTTCTGAATGTTGAGCTTTAAGCCAACTTTTTCACTCTCCTCTTTCACTTTCATCAAGAGGCTCTTCAGTTCTTCTTCACTTTCTGCCATAAGGGTGGTGTCATCTGCATATCTGAGGTTATTGATATATCTCCCAGCAGTCTTGATTCCAGCTTATGCTTCCTCCAGCCTAGCGTGTCTCATGATGTACTCTGCATATAAGTTAAATAAGCAGAGTGACAATATACAGCGTTGATGTACTCCTTTTCCTATTTGGAACCAATCTGCTGTTCAATGTCCAGTTCTAACTGTTGCTTCCTGACCTGCATACAGGTTTCTCAAGTGGCAGGTCAGGTGGTCTAGTATTCCCATCTCTTTCAGAATTTTCAACAGTTTATTGTGATCTACACAGTCAAAGGCTTTGGCATAGTCAATAAAGCAGAAATAGATGTTTTTCTGGACCTCTCTTGTTTTTTTGATGATGTTGGCAATTTGATCTCTGGTTCCTATGCCTTTTCTAAATCCAGCTTGAACATCTGGAAGTTCATGGTTCACGAATTGCTGAAGCCCAGCTTGGAGAATTTTGAGCATTACTTTACTAGCATGTGAGATGAGTGCAATTGTGTGGTAGTTTGAGCATTCTTTGGCACTGCCTTTCTTTGAGACTGGAATGGAAACTGACATTTTCTAGTCCTGTGGCTACTGCTGAGTTTTACAAAGTTGCTGGTATATTGAGTACAGCCCTTTCACAGCATCATCTTTCAGTATTTGAAATAGCTGAACTGGAATTCCATCACCTCCACTAGCTTTGTTCATAGTGATGCTTCCTAAGGTCCATTTGACTTCACATTCCAGGATGTCTGGCTCTAGGTGAGTGAACACACCATCGTGATTATCTGGGTTGTGAAGATCTTTTTGTACAGTTCTTCTGTGTATTCTTGCCACCTCTTCTTAATATCTTCTGCTTCTGTTAGTTCCATACTATTTCCATCCTTTATTGAGCCCATCTTTGCATGAAATGTTTCCTTGGTATCACTAATTATCTTGAAGAGATCTCTAGTCTTTCCCATTCAATTATTTTTGTCTATATCTTTGCATTGATCACTGACGAAGGCTTTCTTATCTTTCCTTGCCGTTCTTTGGCACTCTGCATTCAAATTGCATTCTGCATTCATCTTTCCTTTTCACTTTCCTTCTTTTCACAGCTATTTGTAAGGCCTCCTCAGACAGCCATCTTGCTTTTTTGCATTTCTTTTTCTTGGGGATGGCCTTGATTCCTGTCTCATGTACAGTGTCACGAACCTCCATCCATATTTCATCAGGCACTCTATCAGATCTAGTCCCTTAAATCTATTTCTCACTTCCACTGTATAGTCATAAGGGATTTGATTTATGTCATACCTGAATGGTCTCGTGGTTTTCTCCACTTTCTTCAATTTCAGTCTGAATTTAGCAATAAGGAGTTCATGATCTGAGCCACAGTCAGCTCCCAGTCTTGTTTTGGCTGACTGTATAGAACTTCTCCATCTTTGGCTTCAAAGAATGTAATCAATCTGATTTCAGTGTCTACCATCTGGTGATGTCCATGTGTGGAGTCTTCTCTGTGTAAAACACATGCATTTTTCCTTCCTCTGATTAGCTTTTGATTGAAAAATGGCACAAGAAAAACATGTCTGCCCCCCCTCCATTTTAAGTTCTGTTTTACAAGAATACAAAGAGGCCCGCATTTCAAAATCTAAATATTTAAAAGTTACAGGTCTAGCTAGTAAGCTGTTAAAGAATTTTGTTTTCCTCAACAAAAATACCTTTATACTGACAAAATGAAAAGTATGTGTAAAGCTCTAGATTTTACCTTTTTAAGTATATAAATTCATCTTTATCATAATTTGTGAATACATTAGAAACCAACATGAATCTCTTTATTAAGATGTGTAAATTATTATGGGCATCTGCTTTACACTTTTACTTGAGATTGCTAAAAGAGGTCAATATCTTAGTGTCATTACATCAAGTTTTTACCTCATTGGAAAACTGAAAGGTCTCTCGATCCCTCCAGGTCACTATATTCTCTACAGACCTGCTCTCACTCACATGTTTCCTGGATTTCCTTATAAATTTTAATAGGCATCTGGCCAACAGAACACTATTACTCTGCTTGTTTCTTTGTTGGTTGACACTGTATTAAGTATTACATATACTTAATATAAGCTAGTATCTGAGCACATGTTATACAATGTATTCTTTTTTGTATACTCACATTACATATAACCCAGAGAATGCTTTTGCTGAGATGCACAATGAAATGAAAACTCAGGAGACACCAGAAAATCTCTGTCTTCCACCTCATGTCTAAGCTTAGGTAAAGAGACATAGGTTGTTCCAACTATTTAAATTGGAATTTTTAACTGACTAGGATCTCTTTGAAACACACAGAACTGACTTGGTAGAAGTGATATGTATGTTTAACTTGATGCTGCTTTGCTTTCCATATTTCAAAGATGGATATTTTTAAAACATCTATCAACTACATGTGACTGAAAAAGATATACCTGTGTTGTGGGGTATCCTAATGAAGCACATTGAATACTTACATTTTGGCAAGAATGAAATATTGTTATTCCTGATATTTTTGGAAAACCTGAACCAGATTTATGGTTTTGTTGTTGTTGTAGTAGTCATTTATCTATTTTCTTCTAAAAAGAAAATTGATAGACAGGTATAATACTTGGAGTAACAGGCAAATTTGACCTTGGAGTACAGAATGAAGCAGGGCAAAGGCTAATAGGGTTTTACCAAGAGAACACATTGGTCATAGCAAACACCCTCTTCCAACAACACAAGAGAAAACTCTACACGTGGACATCACAGGATGGTCAATACTGAAATCAGATTGATTATATTCTTTGCAGCCAAAGATGGAGAAGTTCTATACAGTCAGCAAAAACAAGACCAGGAGCTGACTGTGGCACAGATCATGAACTCCTTATTGCCAAATTCAGAGTTAAATTGAAGAAAGTAGGGAAAACCACTAGACCATTCAGGTATGACCTAAATCAAATCCCTTATGATTATACAGTGGAAGTGACAAATAGTTTCAAGGGGTTAGATCTGATAGAGTGCCTGAAGGACTATGGACGGAGGTTTGTGACACTGAACAGGAGACAAGGATCAAGACCATCCCCAAGAAAAAGAAATGCAAAAAGGCAAAATGGTTGTCTGAGGAAGCCTAACAAATTGCTGCAAATAGAAGAGAAACGAAAGGCAAAGGAGAAAAGGAAAGATATACCGATTTGAATGCAGAGTTCCAAAGAACAGCAAGTGAGAGATAAGAAAACCTTCCTCAGTGATCAATGCACAGAAATAGAGGGCAAAAATAGAATGGGAAAGACTATAGAGATCTCTTCAAGAAAATGAGAGATACTAAAGGAACTTTTCATGGCACAATAAAGGACAGAAATGGTATGGACCTAACAGAAGCAGAAGATATTAAGAAGAGGAGGCAAGAATACACAGAACTATATAAAAAAGATCTTCATGACCCAGATAATCACGATGGTGTGATCACCAGCCTAGAGCCAGACATCCTGGAATGTGAAGTCAAGTGGGCATTAGGAAGCATCACTACGAATAAAGCTAATGGAAGTGATGGAATTCCAGTTGAGCTATTTCAAATCCTGAAAGATGATGCTGTGAAAGTGCTGCATTCAATATGCCAACAAATTTGGAAAACTCAACAGTTGCCTCAAGACTGGAAAAGGTCAGTTTCATTCCAATCCCAAAGAAAGGCAATGCCAAAGAATGCTCACACTACTGCACAATTGTACTCATCTCACACACTGGTAAAGAAATGCTCAAAATTCTCCAAGCCAGGCTTCAACAGTACATGAACCATGAGCTTCCAGATGTTCAAGCTGGATTTAGAAAAGGCAGAGGAACCAGAGATCAAATTGCCAACATCCGTTGGGTCACAGAAAGAGAAAGAGAGTTCCAGAAAAACATCTATTTCTGCTTTATTGACTATGCCAAAGCCTTTGACTGTGTGGATCACAACAAACTGTGGAAAATTCCCAAAGAGATGGGAATACCAGACCACCTGACCTGCCTCCTCAGAAATCTGTTTTCAGGTCAGGAAGCAACAGTACAGCCAGACATAGAACAGCAGACTGGTTCCAAACAGGGAAAGGAGTACATCAACGCTGTATATTGTCACCCTGCTTATTTAACTTATATGCAGAGTATGTCATGCAAAATGCTAGGGCTGGATAAATCACAAGCTGAAATCAAGTGTTCCAGGAGAAATAGCAATAAACTCAGATATGCAGATGACACTACCCTTATGGCAGAAAGTGAAGAAGAACTAAAGAACCTCTTGATGAAAGTGAAAGAGGAGAGTGAAAAAGTTGGCTTAAAGCTCAACATTCAAAAAACTAAGATCAGGGCATCTGGTCCCATCACTTCATGGGAAATAGTTGGAAGGACAGTGGAAACAGTGACAGACTTTATTTTTTTGGGCTCTTAAAACACTGCAGACAGTTACTGAAGCCATGAAATTAAAAGACGCTTGCCCCTTGGAAGAAAAGTTTTGACCAACCTAGACAGCATATTAAAAAGCAGGGACGTTACTTTGCCAACAAATGTCCGTCTAGTCAAAGCTGTGGTTTTTCCAGTAGTCATGTATGGTTGTGAGAGTTGGACTATAAAGAAAGCTGAGCACTGAGGAATTGATGCTTTTGAACTGTGGTGTTGGAGAAGACTCTTGAGAGTCCCTTGGACTGCAAGGAGATCCAACCAGTCCATCCTAAAGCAAATCAGTCCTGAATATTCATAGCAAGAACTGATGCTGAAGCTGAAACTCCAATACTTTGGCCACCTGATGCAAAGAACTGACTCCTTGAAAAGACCCTGATTCTGGGAGAGATTGAAGGCAGAGAAGAAGCGGACAACGGAGGATGAGATGGTTGGATGGTATCACCAACTCAGTTGGCATGAGTTTGAGTAAACGCCAGGATTTGGTGATACACAGGGAGGCCTGGTGTGTTGCAGTACATGGGGTTGCAAAGAGTTGGACACGACTGTGCGAGTGAACTGAAGTGAAAATATATTAGTTGTTTTATGTGGTAAGTCACTTCAGCCATGTCCAACTCTTTGTGACCCTATGGACTGTAACCCACCAGGCTCGTCTGTACATTGGTCTTCAGGCAAGAATACCGGAGTGGGTTGCCATTTCTTCCTCCAGGGGATCTTCCTGAATCTCGTATGTCTCCTACATTGGCAAGCAGATTCTTTACCACTAGCACCACCTGGGGAGTCCAGTTATGCCATGAAATTAGCTTTAATCTTAGTAAGTTATTTGTTGTTGTTGTTTAGTCGCTAAGTTTTGTCCTAGTTTTTTTTTTTTTTTTTGTGACACCATAGCTGCCAGGCTCCTCTATCCTTGGGATTTTTCCAGGCAAGAATATTCCAGTGGGTTGCCATTGCCTTCTTCAGGGGATCTTCCTACTCAGAGATCAAACTGCTTCTCATGCATTGGCAGGCAGATTCTTTATCAATGAGCCACCAAGGAAGCCCAGTAATTTATTTACACATTAATTACCTAAGTGTATTCGATATTATCTTTCAGAATATATCCAGAGAGTTTATGCTCAACATTTTAAGAAACAGTTGCTGCCAAATTCAAGCAAGTGCAAGTTGTGACTCAGATTACTACCAGATGTGGAGTAGCAAAAATATCTTTTATATATATGTGTGTATGTATCCATATCTGTGATTTTAAAATTAAAAACCATAATTTAAACTTTGTCCAACCTCACCATGCAGTTTTCTCATAATTTTCTGGAAGGGATTGAATCTTAATTGTAGAGTGCAAGTGTAATCCAAGCTAAATATGTTCTTTCTAAATGTGTTTCAGTACTAAGTGGATTTACTGTTGTAATATTAGAAGCCTCAATGAAAGCTCATGATTGAGTGTTAATGCTGAGAGTAAAGATGCTAAGCTCTTCTGTATAGTGCTCTCCAGAATAAAATATACAACAGACAGAATGAGCAGGGCAAAATAAAGTGCTCTAAAAGCAAATAAGTATTTATCAACAACTATGAAGCTGAGTAATTATAATTTAGGCTGCTAGAAGGCAACAAGCATCTCAACTCTCTGACTATAAATGGAAATGAGGAATTATTATTGACGTGAATAATAAAATCAGAATAAGTAAAAATTATAAATCCTTACAGTTCTGAAAACTTAGTTATATGATAAATATCATCTAATCATATCAGTTCATTTCAGTTCAGTCACTCAGTCATTTCTGACTCTGCAACTCCATGGACTGTAGCATGCCAGGCCTCCAGTCTATCACCGATTCCTGAACCTTGCTCACACTCTTGTCCATTGAGTTGGTGATGCCATCCCACCATCTCATCCTCTGTTGTCCCCTTTTCCTCCTGCCTTCAATCTTTCCCAGCATCAGGGTCTTTTCCAATGAGTTAGTTCTTCGTATCAGGTGGTCAAAGTATTGGAGTTTCAGCTTCAGCATCAGTCCTTCCAATGAATTTTCAGGACTGATTTCCTTTAGGATTGACTGGTTTGATCTCCTTGCAGTCCAAGGAGCTCTCAAGAGTGTTCTCCAATACCACAGAGTCTTCTCCAACACCATCACAACACACCACAACACCACCACCACTACTTTGATCTCCTTGCAGTCCAAGGGACCCTCAAGAGTCTTCTCCACCATTCAAGAGTCTTCTTCAACACCACCACATTATATATTATTTAATCTTATAATGTTATTTTTAAAGGAATCTGAGTCCCCCCAGTCTTCTCATTTCTTATACAGAGAAATTGTGAATCACAAAGATGAATTAATTGACTTGTCCAAAGTCACAGAACCAGTAGTAACAGACCAAAGTTTAATATTCAGGTATCTTAACTCCTGTCACATGGTCTTTGAAATGTTCCATGGTGGTGCTAGCGGTAAAGAGCCCATCTGCCAGTGCGGGAATCATAAGAGACATGAATCAGTCCCTGAATTTGGAAGATCACCTGAAGGAGGGCATGACAACCCCCTCTAGTATTCTTGCCTGGAGAATGTCATGGACAGAGGAGCCTGGTAGGTACAGTCCAGGATGTTTCAAAGAGTCAGGCATGACTGAAGCGATTTAGCATAGTACAACACAATACAAAGAGTGCTGTAAAAGGTTGACAAAAGATTGCTTTAGGACAATGCCTATATTTAAGGGCAGAGTTTGTCAACAGATAGACCTCTGTCTATCTCTTCAGGTTTTCCTGCTTAGCAATTCTATGACCATGGCAGTTTTCTTGACTCTCTGAGCATCCCTTTTGTTTCCTATAATATGAAGTTAAGTATAGATATTACCCCAAAGCAATTTTTTTGAGGAATATATGAAATTATTTATTCAAATGCTTAACATAGTTATTGGTACATGGTAAGGACAGCATAAATATTATTCATTATTGTTTGTTATTGTTTTGTCATCAGAACATTCTAAAATTTCAGTATGTGCCTTTAAAAATCATTTATCTTAGTGAAAGAACTGAAATTAAGACATTAAGCTTTTCTCTGCTTTCCTGTCCACCTTAAGGTTTCCTGTTGATCTGTGTAATCTGAAATGCCCATGCATAGAGACATGAACATGAACAACTTGTCTTTTCAGTTTAGTGCTTTTAGTTAGTCATTACTATTAAAAATCACCTTTGTGGTATTATTAACTATATTCATAATATTGAGCACAAATGAAGACTATATTATGCCTGGTTAGTAAATTTGGCTGTGATCCCTGTCTTTCCTTTCAGCTGCTAAGCAGTTTGTCTTAAAGTTTCCACAGGTTTCTTTTTCTTCATTCTTATTAATAGTATTCTAGACCACACGCCTGAATCAACTCAACAAATGTTCCAGCTGGCTCATCAATTTTTTGGCTTCTTTCATCTCTTTTTAGCCTGTTTAACACTTTGAAGCCAACCTCGTCCAAAGAAATGAGTGCAGAGTCAGTTCATAATGCTTATTCTGACATTCAAGGTTTGCCATGCGTTGCACTCAAATGCTTCATTATACTTTATAACTTAGTTCTGAAACATATAGCTTTCAATTCCAACAGGCTTTTGCATCACTATCTCCCAAATACTACAGATACATTTTTATGTTTTGACCTTTGGGTATACTCTTTATCCTGCCTATAATTTACCTAAACAAAGATTTCCTTGTAATGAAGTTCTATATTTACTATGATATTAGAGTGCTTTAATGCCTTTATTATTTTATAACATCCACAAATTTTGTCAGCTCCTTAATTGATAGCAACAGCCAGAAGACTGGCCCTCAACCAATGTTGTTCAATTGACTTATTGAAAATAAGGTAGTAAGTTCAGATATGAAATATAAAACCTATTGCAGAGTATAGTGTAGGATGTGAGGGCATGTGCTTTTCTTAGTATAACAGAGTCTCTTTTCTAAATGAATCCTCAAATTTTCATAAATACGCATTTCCAGATTTCATTTCACTTCAGGAATCATTTGCTAAGAGTTTCAAATCATTTTCAGATAGATTTCAAGTCTCAATCTAGCACATTTTCTCTTCCAGAGACCTGTAGTGCTTTTCCCACTCTATAAAGAGACACATAATGTGATTTAGGGGATTTGAAAGCTGATGTGGGTGTACTTCAATACTTAGCAAGGGTTATAAGTTGACCTTGAGCTTTGGAGAGGGTATTGTTATGAGATGGAGCATACACCTTTTCCCTTTTCCAATTGTAGAACAAATGGCTTAATGTTTCCCTAGGATATTTTGGACTTAACATATGCTGTGAAAGATGGTGCAGTGGAAATGCAACCTGACTTCTTCCATCCCATCTCAGGAGACCCTGCAGGCTGCTATTAAATAGTCATCCAAGTGTTAGTCTTAAATGTGTACTGCCCGTGAAGTCTGAGATGAAGTCTGGCTAAGCAGTTCATGAAGAATGTTCTGGATTCTTTTCTTGACATGTGAATTCTTCACCATATGTTTTCTGTTTTATTTCTCCTTCTCAAATGTTATTAGCAGGAAGACATAATAGACATAATAGATTTATTTCAATAAATTAATTTAAAAAACAGAAAAATAATTTTGAATTTTACAATATTTTTATACCTCCAAAAGTAATTTTGTAACTCAATAACAACTAACATAAAATTTGCTAACTAGTTTGAATATAATTTCCTAAATGGATAAGATGTATCATCCTTGGAAGAAATGCTTGATAGAGCATCAGAAAAGACCAGAACAGAAAACCTGGAAGCACATTTTCCTCTTATGTCCATTTCGTATAAGTCCAGTTTAGTTCAGTTGCTCAGTCATGTCCAACACTTTGCAACCCCATGGACTGCAGCACGGCAGGCATCCCATTCCATCACCAACTCCTGGAGGTTACTCAAACTCTTGTCCATCGAGTCGGTGATCCCATCCAACCATCTCATCCTCTGTTGTCCCCTTCTCCTCCTGCATTCAATCTTTCCCAACACCAGGGTCTTTTCCAATGAGTCAGTTCTTCACATCAGGTTTCCAAAGTATTGGAGTTTCAGCTTTAGCATCAGTCCTTACAGTGAATATTCAGGACTGATTTCCTTTAGGATGGACTGGTTTGATCTCCTTGCAGTCCAAGGGACTCCCAAGAGTCTTCTCCAACATCACAGTTCAAAACCATCAATTCATTGGCAATAGATCTCCTTATAGTCCAACTCTTACATCTGTACATGAGTTCTAGAAATACCATAGCTTTGACTGGATGGACCTTTGTCGGCAAAGTAATATCTCTGCTTTGTAATATGCCGTCTAGGTTGGTCATAGCTTTTCTTCCAAGGAGCAAGCATCTTTTAATTTCATGGCTGCAGTCACCATCTGCAGTGATTTTGGAGCCCAAAACAAAGTTTCTCACTGTTTCCATTGTTTCTCCATCTATTTGCCTTGGAGTGATGGGACTGGATGCCATGATCTTAGTTTTTTGAATGTTGAGTTTTAAGCCAACTTTTTCACTCTCCTCTTTCACTTTCATCAAGAGGCTCTTTAGTTTCTCTTCACTTTCTGCCATAAGGGTGGTATTATCTGCATATCTGAGATTATTTATATTTCTCCTGGCAATCTTTATTCCAGCCTGTGCTTCATCCAGGTGGGTGTTTCACATGATATACTCTGCATATGTTAAATAAGCAGGGTGACAACATACAACCTTGATGTGCTCCTTTCCCTATTTGGAACCAGTCTGTTGTTCAATGTCTGGTTCTAACTGTTGCTTCTTGACCTGCATGCAGATTTCTTAGGAGGCAGGTATTGGTCTGGTATTCCCATGTCTTGAAGAATTTCCCACAGTTTGTTGTGATCTTCAGAGTCAAAGGCTTTGGTGTAATTAGTAAAGCAGAAGTAGGTGTTTTTCTGGAACTCTCTTGCCTTTTGATGATCCAACAGATGTTGGCAATTTAATCTCTGGTTCCTCTGCCTTTTCTAAATCCAGCTTGAACATCTGGAAGGTCACGTTCACATACTGTTGAAGCCCAGCTTGGAAAGTTTTGAGCATTACTTTGCTAGCATGTGAGATGAGTGAAATTTTGCAGTAGTTTGAGCATTCTTTGGCATTACCCTTCTTTGGGATTGGAATGAAAACTGACCTTTTCCAGTCATGTGGCCACTGCTGAGTTTTACGAAGTTGCTGGCATATTGAGTACAGCACTTTCACAGCATCATCTTTCAGGATTTGAAATAGCTCAACTGGAATTCCATCACCTCCACTAGCTTTGTTCATAGTGATGCTTCCTAAGGTCCATTTGACTTCACATTCCAGGATGTCTGGCTCTAGGTGAGTGATCACACTATCATGGTTATCTGGGTCATGAAGATCTTTTTGTACAGTTTTTTTGTGTATTCTTGCCACCTCTTCTTAATATCTTCTGCTTCTGTTAGTTCCGTACCATTTCCGTCCTTTATTGAGCCCATCTTTGCATGAAATGTTTCCTTGGTATCGCTAATTATCTTGAAGAGATCTCTAGTCTTTCCAATTCTGTTGTTTTCCTCTATTTCTTTGCACTGATCACTGAGGAAGGCTTTCTTATCCCTGCTTGCTATTCTTTGAAACTCTGCATTCAAATGGGAATATCTTTCCTTTTCTCCTTTGCCTTTCGCTTTTCTTCTATTCACAGCTAGAAGAGAAGGCCTTTTTAAGGCCTCCTCAGACAACCATTTTGCCTTTTTGCATTTCTTTTTCTTGGGGATGGTCTTGATGCCTGCCTCCTGTACAATGTCACAAATCTCCGTCCATAGTTCTTCAGGCACTCTGTCTATCAGATTTAATCCCTGAATCTATTTGTCACTTCCACTCTATAGTCATAAGGGATTTGATTTAAGTCATACCTGAATGGTCTAGTGGTTTTCCCTACTTTCTTCAATTTAAAAAATATCATAATTTAAAATCTTCAATTGAACCAAAATTGAAATTTTTAATTTCTTCACTTTATTTCATATAACATGGAGTGTTATTATGCTGTTTACACATTTGTTTTCTGTGAAGCCCCTGAAGTTTCCCACAGAAAACATAATGAATAGTTGCTAAAGAAATAGATTAAAAAAAAAAGATACACAGCCGTTTTGTTAGAAATTCTAACATCAGTATTGGAAATCTAGACCTGAGTAATTTTGTTTGTTTTGATAACATGCAAGACAATGCTATTTTAGGAAAAAGGAAGTTTACAACCTGGCTAAAAGTTTTAAGTTCATTTTGCTTAATTTCTAAAATTCCACATATTGAAATTTGCTTTACATTGAGAGCCTTTCATGACCTATTTACATTGAAAGATGAATTCATATATTCAAGTATAATGTCATTCAGAAAAGATTATAAGTCATTTATATTTTCATAAAGAGATCCCACATGATCACCATCCAAATCAACAAAGAGCATTACCAGCACACCAGAAACTTCTTGCTACCTTTCCCCATTAGTCCTGTTCCATCCTCTTCAAATTAACCATTATCCTGATTTTAAACATCTTTGTTTTGAATTTTTTCGAAGCAGGTGTTGTTGTACATTATGTACTCTTTTGTGTCTGGATTGTTTAAGTTAACATTTTATTTATGAAATTTTGCTATGTGATTCCTCTAGCAGTAGTTTGTTCATTTTATCTGCAGCAGAGTAATTAATTTAATAGATTTTTACACATAGTTTATTTCATTGTTGATGAATATTTGGATTGTTTCTATTTTTCAGCTATTGCAAATAATGCTATTATTATTGCAAATAATAAAGCTTCTTTGTGTGTCTTTTGACAAAGGTGCATGTACGTTTCTGTGGGATATATGTGACTATGACTATGAGAATAATTGCTAGTTCATAGAATATCCTTATGTTCAGCTTGCTTAGCAGGGACTGACTGCCAAATAATTGGGAATCTTTCGTCTTGAGTGAATAAAGTGCTCTTATATTTGGGTTACATCTACCATCTAAAATTTCCCCTTGAATTCCTTAATGCTGTTTTTTGTTTTTTCGTTACCTTTGGGCCAATACAGAGTTTAAGTTGTTTTTAATCATTTCATTTTTGTCCTTTATTAGCCTTTTAATTTTGTAAAAAAAAAAAAAACAAAAAAACTCATCTTTAATGATTACCCAGGAGATTACAGTTTGAAATGTTGGTTTAATAGAATCTAAGACAAATTTGTACTTTTACCACTTATTATACAGAATACCATTTTGTCTCCTTGTAGCCACTATTCTTTTGTATTATTCTTGACATGAACTATAATTCTACACTTTAAACTCCCAAACCAATATCATCACCATTACCTTCATCATTTTAGACAAGGGTGTGCTTTGTATACTGTTCATTACTTTCTGAACCTTTTTTTGTTTTTAGCTGAAATAGGTTCTTTCTGCTTAAAAATCTCTTTTAAGTATTTCTTTTAGTTTTAGTCTGTTAGTGGTAATTCTAATTCTTTTTTTACCTGAAAATGTTTTTATTTCACCATTTAATATTGCTAAATATATATTTCTAAGCTGACAGTTATTTTCTTTTCAACAAAAAATGTCTTTTAATTGTCACTGGCTTCCATTGTTTCTGTTGAAAAACAGAAATCTTGTCAGTCTTATTTGTTGCTCCTTTGACAGTAGGACATAAGGTTTTTTCTTGTCATTTTTAAAATTCTCTCTTGGTATTTGGATTTCAGAAGTTTTACTGTGTTGTGCCTAGGTGTTTCTTTCTTTGTATTTACCCTGATTTGTTTCTACTGGAAGTAGCAAATAGATGCAAGAGATTAATTTGACAGAGTGTCTGAAGGACTATGGATGGAGGTTCATAACACTGTGCAGAAGGCAATGACCAAAACCATTCCAAAGAAAAAGAAATGCAAGAAGGCAAAATGGTTGTCTAAGGAGGACTTACAAATAGCTGAGAAGAGAACAGAAGCAAAAAGCAAAGAAGAAACAGAAAGATATAACCAACTGAATGCTATATTTCAAATAATAATGAGAGAGAAGAAAGCCTTCTTGTTTCTTGAGAGTTTTACATCTGTGACTTAAATATCTTATTACTTAAAACTTTTTTGTACCTATACCTCTATTTCTTTTTTCTTCACCCACCCCCAACTTCTTTCTTATTAGTCAACTGGTCATTTTGATTAGCCCATATTAGCTATATCATATATTTTCTGTCCTTCAACACTCTCCATGCATCCGTCTGAATATTTATTATTTATCTGTCTACTCTGTCACCTCTCTTCTGTTGTACTTAATCTCCTATTAGCAATTTTTTCAATATATTTAAGTATAATATTTTATTTTAAAAAAATTCCATGTAGTTCTTATTTAAAGCAGACATAGTTTGTGTATTAAATTTCAGCCTTCTAATCTTTTAAAATATATTAATCACTCTTATTTTAAAATTCATGTGTAAGAGGTTTAACACCTAGATCACCTTTGGAATCTTTGGAATTTTTTCCCCTCGGTGTTTTCATTCATTTGATTCTTTATTTTATATAATCGGTAATCTTTTATTGGGCTTCCCTGGTGGCTCAGATGGTAAAGAATCTGCCTGCAATGCAGGAGACCTGGGTTTGATCCCTGGGTTGGGAAGATCCCCTGGATGAAGGCATGGCAACCCACTCCAGTATTCTTGCCTGTAGAATCCCCATGGACAGAGGAGCCTGGCGAGCTACATTCCATGGGGTCACAAAGAGTCAGACATGACTGAACGACTAAGTACAGCACAATCTTTGATTGAATATTAAACATTGCTTATGAAAGTTTGCACAGATTGTTAGAAACACTGGACAGCATTATTCCTTACCAGAAAGGAATTCCAGTTGCTTTCTGACATGTAGGTTGTGTGTGTTAGTGCTCAGTTCTGGCTGACTCTTTGTGACTCCATGGACTGTAGCCCACCAGGCTCCTCTGTCCATGGGATTCTCCAGGCAGGAATACTGGAGTGGGTTGCCATTCCCTTCTCCAGGGGATTTTCCTGACCCAGGGATCTAACCTGGGTCTCCTGCACTGTAGGCAGATTCTTTACCACTGAGCCACCAGGAAAGCCTGACATGTAGATAGAGTAGGAGTAAATTACTATAATTCAGTTTGAGATTGAATTTGTGCAATTAGGATCAAGTCTTTTGTTGGGGTAAGTCCGTGTTCAGATCTTCCCTTATTCATAAGCTGTAGCACTTCCAGAGTCTTATGTTGAAATTTAAGGTGTATGCCAAAGTCACTCTCTCTTGGCCAACTCTAATTGGTAATTTGTGTTAACCCCGCTCCATGAAACTTCCCAAAGTGTTGTTCTTAGCCAGCATTCTCCTTGCCTTCTTAATCTCTTGACCACAGAGCTGCTTATAAATAAGTGAATGCCTTAGCAACACAATGCTTTCTGTTTATCTTAGTATACTTTCTTTTTTTCTGAAATAAATTGGCTCAGAATTTCTGGTTGATTAGTAGCCCTGAGTTCTTAACTTTTGGTTCTCCAACTCCATGAGGCTGCTGAAAGCTGACCTCATATTATAATCCTTTTAGTTGTTGCTTCCTTCTTGGTTTTATAGCCTCTCTGCTATATGCAACTTAGGAATCAGCACATGCCTGAGGGATATAAAAAAGTATAGTTCACTTCTATGCCAAGCTCGCTTCAGTGAGCTTTTGTTCTTTCCAGAATTCTAACCTGCTCAAATCGTAGTTCCTTTGGTTGCTGTTTTCCACTTGTTTTTGATAAGTGTGTTTACTTCAAGTTACTCCACCATTATCAGATGCAGTGAATTACAATCAACTTATACAGTGAAATTTAAAATAAGCAAATATTATTTTAATGAGTATTTATCAACCCACTGAAGTGAAAGTTAAGTGTTGGTCATTCAGTCATGTCTGACTCTTTGTGACCCCATGGCTGTAGCCCACCGGCTCCTCTGTCCATGGGATTCTCCAGGCAAGAATACTGGAGTGGGTTGCCATGCCTTTCTCCAGGGCATCTTCTCGACCCAGGGATTGAACCCAGGTCTCCTGCACTGCAGGCAGATTCTTTACTGTCTGAGCTACCAGGGAATCAACCTACTAACATATCATATGGATATATATTTACACCTAGAACTGTTCTGCTTTCAAGCAGGTTACTTCTAGACATCTAGAACAGAGTGACAAAATTTCTTTCCTCCAATGAATTGCACAAAAATTATTGTTTTGTTGTAAGATAATCCAGTTTTAATAAGAGATGTTGACACTCTGTCTTCCAAAGAGATTGTACAATTTTGCATTCCCACTAACAGTAATGAGAGGTTTATTCCTCCACATTCTTGCTGGGATTTCTGTTGTCAGTATACTAAATCTTGAACATACATTTTAATTTTTAGATATTAAATATAACATCTTCCCCAGCTTTGAGATATAGTCAACATATACTATCTTATAAGTTTGAGGTTTACAATGTGATGGTTTGATACAAGCATATATTGTGAAATAGTTACCAAAATGAGGCTAATTAACCTTCCTCACCTCCCATAATTATCTTTTGCTTGTGTTGGGGGAGAAAATTTAAGATCTACTTTCTTGGCAACTTTCAAATATATAATAAAATATTTTTTAACTGTAGTCACCATGCTGTGTGTTAGATCTCTCAGAACTTATTCATCTTATAATTGGAAATTTGTACCTTTTGACCAAAATCTCCACATTTCCCCTATCTTCTAGCCTCTGGTAACCATCAAACTACTCCTTGTTTCTATGGACTTGACAGTTTTGGATTCCACATATAAATGATATTATACAGTACTTATTTTTGTCTGACTTCTTTCACCTAGAATAATGTCCTAAAGTTCCATTCATGTTATTGCAAATGGCAGAATTTCCTTTTTTATACCTGAATAATATTTGGTGTATATGTATCATTCTATCCATTTCTAACTTGATAGCCATGTTTTGACTATTTTGAATAAAACTGCGACAAACATGGAGGTGTTTGGGAGTTTGCTCTCTCTTTGAGATAGTGGTTTCATTTCCTTTTGATCCAGAAATAGGATTGCTGGACCCATATAGTAATTCTGTTTTTAATTTGTTTGGAAACCTCTTTAATGTGTTCCATACTGGCTATACCAGTTTACATTCTCACTAATAGTACACAAGGACTCCCTTTTCTCCACATCCTTTCCATCATTTTTTATCTCTTGTGCTTTTTGATAATAGCTATTCTAAATCAGGAATGTATATTAAAAAAAAAAAAACTGTGATTAATGTGCTTTACAGTTTTGGAAGTTTCTATTGTTATATCCAGAAGTTCAGAGATGCTCTCCTTAGTCATGTCCAACCTATTACTGAGCACCTCAAAAGTATCCTTCATGGCTACTGTGTTTTTGATCTCCAACATTTCTGATTCTTAGAATTCTCATCTCTCTGGTTACATCATATATCTAGAATATTAACTAGTTTTCCCACTAAAATGCTGAATGCATTGATAATACATCTTTAACATTTCTGGTTTGTTAATTCCAGCATTCCTACCTTACTTGACTCTGATTCACATGCTTTTTCAGTCTCTTCAAATTGTGTTTTCACCTTTTAGTATACCTTGCAAATTTTGTTGAATTTTTCTCAGACATTCACTGTGAGAACTTGGTCGAGTCCTGAAGGTCAAACTCACAAAACTGTGGGCATCTCCCCATGACTGGTCCTCCTGAAGCTTTTAACTGTCTTATCCATGCTGATCATCCAGCATTTTCCTACCTGGTGCTGATTCCTGCAAAGGTTACTGCTCAGGGGTTTCCCTTCAAGTAGGTTAGGATTCTTTGTATTTGTTGTTTTTATCTCCAAACTGGGGGCTAGTGGTTTGTTCTGTGACCTCACATCTCTGACAAGTCTAAGAAGAATTATTGATATTTTAGTATTTCAGATTTTTACCTGTTATTGGCACTGATTGGTGATTTCTAGGCTCCTTATATCCTGGGTCAGATACTGGAGGTGGTACAATTAATTTTAATAATTTATTGAGTCAAACATATTCAAGAACATTTTCATTTCAGCCTGTGGCACTTGCCTCATTTTGAATGCTGAGTAATCTCATGTGACTAGTGACTCATATATTGGGACAGGGTTCTAGGAACCCCTTTACTCTTGTTCAGCTCAAGAGTAGCAGTCTTTCTGAGTGAGAGAAGATTTTTGAAAGATAATCTGAAAGCAGAGCTCTCCTGAGGTACTTTAAGTATAATTTTCACTATGAGCACTTTGATCATATTTGCTAAATTTAGATACAAATCCTGTGAAAGGTGTGAAGCGTTTGTACTCTAGGGTGTTGAAGTGGCATACCCATTAATGTGTCATTTGTGATGCTTTTTGTAGAACTGATGAGACTTAAGAACCCAGAAATCACAGAAGTGGAACTAGTAGAAATAATAGCATGAGCAGGTTTATCAGAGCGGAAGAAAATTGGGAATATATAGTGAAAAGAAATGCTTCCATTTGTCTGGGTCCAGTCTACCTCTCTAACCCCAGTATAGGTGATCCTCACATGTGGGAGCATTTTGCTTCCAGAGCACATTTTCAGTTGGCCTGTTTCGTCAGGAGATCAAAACCCATTATTGTCAATTTGAGTGTATACAGCTCCCATTTCCCAAGAGTTCAAGAAGTAGATAACAGTTTTGCTTAGAATGGGAAAAGCACATCAGTGAATAAAAAGGAGAGGTCATTTAACCTAAGGAAATTTGAACATTTTAGCCTATTAGCTTGGCTTTTGGAAATTTAAAAGTCTTTTTAATTGTACAAAATTTCAAACCAGTGTTTGAATTCAAAGTTAAACCCTTTTTTGACAGCATGTTAATAAGTTTTACGTTGCTCTGCTTGGAATATAGACTGACTAGAAACAAAGTGGTAAAGATATTATTAATAGGCCTTTAACACTTTCAGTTTCCATAGTATGTGCTGCTATAATGTGTTTCTTTCCTAACTGTTTTCCTTTTGGTAAAGAATCGGGCTCTAATATACAGAGGCCACAGATGAAAAACATTCTTCAGCTGGAGTCTAGCAATTTAAAAACTGACAACTGTGTAAATATTAGTTTCTCACATTACCAGTATATATATTTTAAGGAGCTAAGGTTTGTGCATGCAACAACAACCACCATCCTTTGTGAAAATACTCTAAGGCTTCATCACCCAAGGCTAGTTAGCTGTGTGTCATTACAGGTAATGCTTTGTATATTTGCATATTGTTAATACCCATGTTTTAGAGAGCTTCTGTCATATGAGTCAGAATGGGAAACTTTGTATATAGTAATGTATTTTTATAATGATAGAACTTACTGAAGTAATATCTTTAATGTCATTTATAAGACAAATATTGACCCATCTTTGACTTCCTCTCAAAGTCCAGAGAGGTTTCTTGAATATATATTTTTTCATTTTTCATTTAAATATAGTTCTTCACGTTGGAACCAAAGTCACTCGTAGCACCGGATTTGAGGTGGAGAGAATAAGAAGGAGAAAGGTGAGTAAAAGGTGATCGTAATTTTTTTTCAAGTTAATCCCAGAAATACTTGGAAAGCACCACTTTTATTTCACTCCCTGCCTGGGCATCAAACATAAAAGAGAGCTTTTGCCCTTGGTGTTTGCAGTCTAGCAAAAACAGACAAGAAAACACATACCTAAATTATAAAAGTATAAAAGCCATGCTTTGGAAGCAGAGAGAATCGAGGTTTTGCTCCATGGGCAATATTAAGGAAGACTTCTCAAAGAAGATGATACCTAATTTGAAACTTTGAGTTTCTGTAGCTTATGACGATGGTGGAAAGGGGTGGGAGTTCTTGAAACTGTCAATAAAAGTTTTCTTTGGGGAATCTTGCTCTCTCTTTTACCTAAATGATGCTGTAACTTGGACAGAACTGGGGAGCAAGGCAGGTTCTGGTTTGGAGAAAGAGGGTAGAGAAGCAAAAGGAGGATGAGAATCAAAGAGGATTTATTAACAGATGAACTGGGGGAACAAACAGAATGTATTTAATAGTATCTGGAGAGAGTCCCACTGGGCACTGCTCAGTGGAAACAGATCAGTGTTTATGTCTGTGGGTAGGGAGAAGCTGCAAAAGTGAGCAGAAAGGAGTCAGTTTATGAGGTTTTAGACTACCTAGTTTTTTCAGGAAAATAGAAGGGATTTTGGATAATTTTAGTGCAGAGTACAGGCTGAGGAGTAGAATGTGAAGTTGAAAAGTTGGCAAAGCTAAAATCGTAAAGGACCATAGATGTCATGATAAATCACTTGCATCATATCTGGTGGTTAATGAGAAGTTTATGAACAGTTTTGCTTTTTGGAAAACCACTCTTATCTTACTTTGGAAGGTGATTTGAGGGAGAGTAAGACTGGAAGCAGGTAGATAGATTAGGGATTTACTTGGACAACTCTAGTGAAAAATGGTGAGACTGGAATTATGATAGGACGGTTGCAAAGGAGTTGAATGGATTCAGGATATGTTGTGATGCTGTCGCAGGAGTTTGTAATTTTCTCAGTTCTGTCTCATTGCAACCAAAATTGGAAGCCACAGACAGACCAGCGTTACAGCCCTCAGAAGGACTAGTATGACAGCCCTCGGAGGGACCAATGTTATGACTCTGTATTACAGCTTAGTTTTATTTAGAAAGTAAAGGAAAAAACATCCTCTAGGCGTGAGGGCATGCCAACCCAAAAGACACGAAGAGAAGAGAGGCCCCCAGCTCAATTTTGGCTCCTCTCTTTATGTTTTTTTTCTCTTCCCCATGAGCCTGCCCTATGTAAACTGGGCTAGCCAGGAGGCTGTTTGTTTTACCTGAGGTCCTACTTGAACCTCCCTTAGTTCTATTTTTGCGGGCTTTTCCCCTCTTTGTCTTTTAGCCACTGCCATTCTGGACTCCTTTTTCCTATTCTACCTATCAATGCCAAAAAATAAAAATTAGAGCTTAGAGACTAATAGGTTAGAAATTTGTTGTGTGTGCTAAATGTGCTCTTTGCTAACGAAATGTCACTTTTTGTGGTACAATCAGTGTGAAAGATACCAGGCTCATTGAAAATTTGGATTTCAAGTGGTGTGAACTTACTATATTTTAAAAGACCAAGAACACATCATAGAAATTCTGTAATAGATCTTCAGAATACATAACTTGTATTCATTTTTTCATTTGCTTATTAAATTTTAGTTTTTCATGGATAGAGCTTGGTGCTTGCCTTTATTTTGATAGACTCAGTTTTTAAAGGATACTGATATGTGGAAGGACTGTGTCATGGAAATCTGGTGTAGGAGCTGCTTTTGTGAGGCAGAGTGGTCAGCTTCATTGAAATTAATAGAAACAACCTGCTTTCTTTTTATAATTAGCATTTCTTTTTCATGCAGTATCCATCCTTTCTCTTATGATTATGTAAAATGGACTGGGCGCCATTTTTTTCTTTTGAGCAACATGATGACAAATGAAATATGACCTAGATGCTCTGTGTTCCAAAGGACTTTTGGAGAGCCAGGTGTGATGCCTTGTGGGGAGCCGAGGGTTTTTGCTGTCCATTTCTCTAAGTATCTATAACTGTGTAGAACGCAGCTACAGAGATAAAGCAGGATTGGAGGAACTATGTATCATCCCATGAATATAATTGCTGTAGAATAAAAAGGAGCCAATTTGGCAATCTCCTTTAAATAATGTTTCTCAATTGGTGGCAATTTTTAAAAGGCTTGTTGAGACCTGTACTGCAAATGTAGTTTAAATGGAAGCGGAACAAGTGACTTTAACTCTTTTTTTCTTACTTGGACTCTGTGTTCTGTGTGTACATAAGCCTGTTTGTGCTATGCCTTGGGTAAAAAGAGTAGTGCCAGCATAGCATTTCAAAGAACAGTTTGATTCAAAACCAGACAGATATGGATTTAAATCTCAGTTTATTGTTTATCAACATATGATGCTGAGGAATTTACCTTTTAGAGGTCATGGTATGAATCCCTCACTTTTTCAGTTGTTGCTGAGATATTTTTGAAGCCAATGTAGACGTTGTATAATCTTAATATATACTTTAGTATCTGTATTATATATAAAGTATATACTTCTAAAATATAGGGTCATTTTCTCATATAAGCACAGTACAACTATCACACCTATCAAATTATCTTTTAAATTTTGGATTAATCTTTAAAAGGACCATATATAATATTTTACTGTTATGTCTCTCAAATATACTTAGAACAATTTCTGCTGTCAGTTTTTTTTAATGCCATTGATTCAGTAAAGAAAATGGTCCTTTGTATTTATTGTAATATAATTCAGCTACAGTCTTAACTGCATTTAGGTTAGACATTTCTTTGTGGCAAAATACTTTGGTGGTGGTGTCTTAAACTCATATTGTGTGTAGTCATCCAGTGTGCGATATCTGCTTGTTATAACAGAGAGGTTGAGAATCATCATTGGGTTCAATTGGTGGTATCTTGATCCCAACTAACATTTGATCTGTTGGTATAATGTACTAGCATAATCTGTCGATAAACATTGCCTGAATCAATTATCTCATTAGTGGTTAAAAAATTATAATTTTAAAAATTTCATCATTGCATATGTATTGATTGGGATTTGTCTGTAAATAATTATTTTCATTTATAAACTAAGTTTATTTGGTCACTGAATAATTTATGCAAGAAAGTTAGGATAAATGCTTAATGATTTTCTTTTGCATGTCAATTTTAAGAATAAGGTGTTGGTGCTATTTACTCTGTATAAAATTAGTTGGATTTTTGGATTTCTGTCTTTCCTTGTCTCTTTAGAAAAATCTCTGTGAACTAAAAAGTTTGTTTTAGTCCTAGTGTGTTGGATTATTTGCATTAATTAAGTAATTTTTATTTGGCTACTCAAGTGTTCCATCTTTGGCCCCTTCAGCTGGGTTGTATGCTGTTTGGACTAGATGCAAATTCATTGGTGACTTCCTTTTTCAGTAGTAATAAGATAACACAGTCTCACCTTGTGTATTTCCTACCCCAAGTCTGTAATTAACCATTTCTCCAATCAAATATATTGACATATATATTGCAGATTATCCCACTAAATATGTGTTGTTATAATTTATTAAACCAATTCTCTACAATTGGGTATGTAGGTTTTTTTTTTTTCCCCCACTTCTTATGCACCTGTGTTGTCTGAAACACAATACCTTGAACTTAATATAATTGGTGATTACATTTCAACTATTTTTCAGGGATAGAAATTTAGGAATCAAATAGTCATTATCACATAACAGGACCACATTTTTTAGAAACATTTTATGCAGTCAGTATTGTGTTAAGCATGATGGAGAAAAAAGTAAAGCAGGGCCCTTGCTCTTAAAAATCAAATATTGCGGTTTGAGTGATAAAAATGCACCATATCTATTAAAGTGAAGCAGCAAATATGTTAATAATGAAGCTTTGTTCTTTCCAAAATTTCTTAACGGCTTTGTAAAAACGATGGAACCCTCCCAAATTGTCTAATACTGAAACAGAGGAATTTATGGATGACTGAGTATTCATTATATATATATGAGTCCTGGCAATCAAGGGAATAAAATAGAAAAAGCATTGGCAGAGAGAAATTGGATCACATGAGTAAAACAGGCAGGGAAAGCTTTGTAAAACTGTTACAGTAGGGAAAAGAGTTTGAGCTTAACTCAATTGAAGACTGGAGATTTTTTAATTTTATTTTATTTTTAATTGGAGGACAATTTCTTTACAATATTGTGTTGGTTTCTTATACATCAACATGAATCAGCCATAGGTATACATATAAGGGGCATAAGTGTACTGAGGGTTGGAGACTTTTTTAAGAGCTGGAATGGGATGTGAAGAACACAGGTCATTTCAGTTTGCTAATTGACCTTGTCCTCAGGTAAGCTTCTGGGCTTCCCTGGTGGCGCAGATGGTAAAGAGTCTGCTTGCAGTGTGGGAGACCTGGGTTCGATCCCTGGGTTGGAAAGATCCCCTGGAGAAGGAAATGGCAATCCACTCCAGTATCCTTGCCTGGAGAATTCCATGGACTGAGGAGCCTGGCAGGCTATAGTCCATGGGGTTGCAGAGTTGGACATGACTTAACTTTCTTTCTTTTCCTAAGGTAAGCTGTGTTTTCTAGTATCTTCATGATAGCAAGAGTTTTACAGTTTGGAGCAAGGGGTTCCTTGAAGTTAGGCACCTACCATCACCCAAAGACTGTTAGAGCTTCCTGGATGATTATATTTTAAAGAGATCATTTCCAGGTACTTGCAAAAGACTTTTCCCAGTCTTGAAACTGCAAAGAGACTTTTGAAGGAGATCTATCCATTACAGGTGTAGCAGAGCATTTCTAGAGTAAATGTTCTAAGAAAAGGGAGGTCAGGGGACCAATGGTCAGGAAGAAATTTGTCAGGCTTGAGGGGAGCATTAGGCTATCTTAGTATTTGGGAACATAGCATTTTTGAACTTATTTAATGATGAGTTTGATGATTATAAAGTAAATCTAATTTCAGTCATATATTCTGTAATAGTCTTTGTTGATTTATTTCTTCATAATCCAGTATGATTAATACTTTATGTAGAACACAAAAGACAGTGGGAACTAATTGCAAATTGAAAATTTTTAGAAAGTTAATGAAAGTGGTATTAAGTGTAAATTACAAACAAAGCTACTGATAAAATTATAGCAGACATGGGGCAGTTTACAATTGAAAAAGAGAAAATCTATATGAGTATTTAATTGAGTTTCCACAGAGAATGATTTGAGTATCAGTAGGTTAAGGAAGACTTACTGAAAATTTGATAGAGTCAATAATGAAAACAAAATGAGGACAGAGTAAGTCAAATGCAAAGAGATAAGTGTAGATTTATCTTATCAAAACATTTTTTAGAAAAACACCCTGGGAAACACTTGAAATATAATTACTCTAAAATATTAAATGTAATAATCACAATCTGAAATTTTATAAATTTAGTTTGATGCATAAAGGTTATATTCTAATAAATCTTTTTGCTCACTGTTTAATTTTTTTCTATATTTTATGTGGATTAACTTTTGTCCATAACAATCATTCAGACAAGGAAGAACTCATTTTCTAAGATAGAAAATTTTAACAAATACTGACATTTTGATAATAGATAAATGATAATGAAACAGAAGGCTAGAATACTTTCTCTAGAAAATAAATGAAGCTATGCTCTTCATTGTATATCTGCACAAAGCACTACCGTATATTGGTATTGATATAAGTGCATTCATGGAAGAATGTGCACAAGTTCAGAATTGTGACTTGATGGGAAGGGATTGAGTTGAAGGAAGTAGGGCCTATTGGAAGTAGAGAGAAGGGAATCCTGAAAAATATCTTAACATCTTATTTCTTAAAAATAAATTGCATATGTAAAAAGTTAGCCTCTGTTAAATCTGAGTGATAAATTGAATATTGTATTATTTGCTTCTATTTTTCATTTTCAAAAGAGGAAAAACATAAACTTGTCTATTGCCTGTCTTTTTTGCTCACTAGAACATAATCTTTTAGATGTTGTTCTAAAAGAACATGGTAAGGGATGATGTTTCATTTGCTTTTGCCTTCTTCTCCTTGTTTCAACCAAAATATGACATGTAGGATGCTATAACTCCTTACTCTATTGAATTTTAAAGTCTTTAAGTTGTGGATTTAGGATTTGTAATAATATAAGCGATTTTGGCATTTAGGACACCAAAATTTCTCTACTTGATATGAACCTAGTTATTGGTAAATTGCCTTATGCTGATTAAATATAGAACAGTAAGGATGATTGTATTATATAGGGTATTTAATTTTGTTTCTTTTAATAATTAAAAAAAAACATGTACTAATCTTCTTTCCTTCTTTGCTTTCTTCCTTCTTTTATTTTGACTTCCAGTCATTCAGAGAAACCAAATGAAGTTGTCCAGGTACTAAGTAAATAGCAGTAGCATTTTTATTCAAACAAGAGGAAGAATAGTTCTAATTTCTATTAATTATAAAACAATGTATCTTTAATTCAAAGAGTTTGAACTGACTCTCAGTCAGCGCTGCCTCTGGAGCACAGATTCTACCCTGGGGTGGAATGGAGTCCTCATAAAGACCTCAGAAGTCACACTTAGTGTCTCAGGGTTTTAGTGACAGCTCTTGCCATAATGAAACAAAGGTTTTTCACTTCTCTCTTGTATCCTATAAGGGATTAACATACATCTGGACTCAGCACACAATCTTTTGCACTCACATCTGTCTGACTGTCTATCTAGTTAACTCTACATAATAAATAGCTCCTCACCGTGAAACATTGATAGATATTTATTTGAAGAAAATTTGATTTATTGCTGCTGTCTTCAAGAAATTCTTTCTTTAGAAACTTGCTTATGAACTATTTTGAACAGATGACTAGAAAAACTGCAAATCCCATGTGCCCTAGATTTAATAAATGAAATTTCCTTACTCTTTGAATATAGGAATAAATACTTACTTATGTGGTTTTCACTTCTCAACTCACTAGATTGACAGCCTCTTAGAGTTTTGTGAAAGCTGTGGATCTTCTGTCCAAAAGATTTGCACATATATAACATTTTATATGCAGCATTAGAGCATTTATGGAGTTAACAAAGTCTAAAATTCCTCCTATGAAGAGCCTGTCTGGATAATCCATTGTGAATAGACTTGGGGTTTCCATTGACATAGTTGAATTGGGTGAGTCCGTAATAACATAACTCCAGTTTTGATTCCTGGGTCTGGAAGATCCCCTGGAGAAGGAATAGGCTACCCACTCCAGTATACTTGGGCTTCCCTTGTGGCTCAGCTGGTAAAGAATCCACCTGCAATGTGGGAGACCTGGGTTCGATCCCTGGGTTGGGAGATCCCCTGGAGAAGTGAAGGGCTATCCATTCTGGTATTCTCGCCTGGAGAATATAGTCCATGGAATTGGAAAGAGCCGGACATGACTGAGCAACTTTCACTTTATAAGACTGCTGGGCACAAGATTAGGGGTTTTTAATAAGTGGGTAGTTTTTAAAATAATTTTATTTATTTTGGCCATGCTGGATCTTCACTGCTGCATGGGCTTTTCTCTAGTTGTGGCACGTGGGGTCTACACTTTAGTTGTGGTGCAAGAGCTTCTCATTGTGGTGGCCTTTCTTGTTGAGGAGCACGGACTCTGGGGTGTGCAGTCTTCGGTAGTTGTGACTCCCGAGCTCTATAACACAGGCTCAGTATTTGTAGTATAGGGGCTTTGTTGCTCCACAGCATGTGGGATCTTGTCGGACTGGGGATTAAACCTGTGTCTCCTGCATCGGCAGACAGATTCTTTACGACTGAACCACCAGGGAAGCCGTAAGTGGGGTAATTTTAAAACAAGTTTTAAAGTAAGTTATTGATCCTGAATTCAAACTGGAATTTTTTTCAAGTAGTGTGAGAAACTGTCTTGTGTATGCATACACATGCAGCAAGCATTGGGGGCTATGTGTATGTTCTATCAGGTTATCCTCTGATAGAATAGGGAGAGTGGGAGAGAGAAGACAAGTTGTTTGACATGACATTGCTTTCACCAGGCTCAGCTCAGATGAGCCATTGTGGTAAATACATTGAAGAAAAAAAAAAGTAGATACTATTTTTTATAAAAACTTTCAAGTATTTCTTTCAATATTTCATAATAAAATGTCCCTATCCCCACAATATGCTTAACTTTTTGCTGAATTTCCCTTCTTGTATATATTATGTATAGTAATATATTTATTGTATAATGAAAGCCAATAAAAGCAGGAATGAACATACACATTGTCTTTATAGGCAAGTTGTTAACCAAGATGCACTTTTACCATCTTAATAGCTGAGTATAGTCTCAATTGTTCTTGATACATAAAATGATTCCAGGTGCATCAGAAACTCCTTTTGGAGCTGGATAACAGAACACTCTAAACTTCCTCCTATGTAGAACGTGATGTCTATTAAAGGATAATAAATATGTGTACATTTGAAGCTTATGGACACACTGCAAAAACCTAAATACTATTTTCAGTATTATTTAGGAGGTTGACAAGTAAGATTCTTTTCATGATATTTTACCATTGAAGTTGTTTAGAATTTAATGATACATGGTGATAATTCAAAACAGACCAAATTGTATAGTTAGCTTATTTTTTTTCCTGCAGATTATGCATCCTATGATTATTTATTCTATCCACATAATCCTTACTACATCACTATTTTGTGTGCCAGGCATTGTATTACCTGACAAAGCTGTAAGGCAATATACCTCAGTCTGGCTCTGTACTTACGAGACTGCTCTTTCATGTTGTGTCCCATCAGTTAAGTATGAAAAGTGGAAGTGTTAGTCCCTCAGTTGTGTCCAGCTGTTTGCCACCCCATGGACTGTAGCCTGCTAGGCTCCTCTAGTCCATGAAATTCTCCAGGCAAGAATACCGACATGGGTTGCCATCCCCTCTCCAGGGTATCTTCCTGACCCAGGGATCAAACACAGGTCTGCTGAATTGCAGGCAGATTCTTTACCATCTGAACCATGAGAGAAGCTATAATTAAATATATGGGTCTCAGTTCTGCCATCTGTGAAACAGAGTCAGATTACACAGTTCCTGAAATACTCAGTCTCTAAAGTGCAGCACTTAGCATTTAGTGGTAAAAGTGATAAGAATTGTTGGAATGTGTGTGCATTTATGGAGTTCATAAGCAGAGCATGGATATGGGAAGCATGAGCCCTCTTAAGCTCTAACTACTGTATGGCCTCACAGCATTAAGGAAGTCCCTGAACCTTTTATTTTACATCAACCTCAGTTTTGTCTGTAAAATGAGAGAGCTGATCCAGATGATTCTAATTTTTTTTTGGTCTGAGTGTTGTTTATTCTGCATCTTTATGCAAATTCTTCAAAATTTTAATCATATTAATACTGTTCATTGTATATAGGTATATTAATTTGTTTAGTTGTTATAGAGATAATAAAGAATGGGAGTTTTGTGATAACAAGTGTAGATGCCAGAGATCCTGGAATGCAAAGTCAAGTGGGCCTTAGGAAGCATCACTATGAATAAAGCTAGTGGAGGTGATGGAATTCCAGTTGAGCTATTTCAAATCCTGAAAGATGATGCTGTGAAAGTGCTGCACTCAATATGCCAGCACATCTGGACAACTCAGCAGTGGCCACGGGACTGGAAAATGTTAGTTTTCATTCCAATCCCAAAGAAAGGCAATGCCAAAGAATGTTCAAACTAGTGCACAATTGCACTCATCTCACACTCTAGTAAAGTAATGCTCAAAATTCTCCAAGCCAGGCTTCAACAGTACGTGAACCGTGAACATCCAGATGTTCAAGCTGGATTTAGAAGAAGAAGAGGAACCAGAGATCTAATTGGCAACATCTGTCTGATCATTGAAAAAGCAAGAGAGTTCCAGAAAATCATCTACTTCTGCTTTATTGAATATTCTAAAGCCTTTGACTGTGTGGATCACAACAAACTGTGGAAAATTCTGAAAGAGATGGGAATACCAGACCACCTGACCTATCTCCTAAGAAATCTGTATGCAGGTCAAGAAGCAACAGTTAAAACTGGACATAGAACAACAGATTGGTTCCAAGTCAGGAAAAGAGTACATCAAGGCTGCATATTGTCACCCTGCTTATTTAACTTATATGCAGAGTACATCATGAGAAATGCTGGGCTGGAAGAAGCACAAGCTGGAATCAAGATTGCCCAGAGAAATATCGATAACCTCAGATATGCAGATGACACCATCCTTGTGGCAGAAAGTGAAGAGGAACTAAAAGCCTCTTGATGAAAGTGAAAGAGGAGAGTGAAAAAGTTGGCTTAAAACTCAACATTCAGAAAACTAATATCATGGCATTTAGTCCCATCACTTCATGGCAAATAGATGGGGAAACAATGGAAACAGTGAGAGACTTGATTTTTTGGGGCTCCAAAATCACTGCAGATGGTGAGTGCAGCTGTGAAATTAAAAGACGCTTGCTCCTTGGAAGAAAAGCTATAACCAACTTAGCATATTAAAAAGTAGAGGTCTGTCTAGTCAAAGCTATGGTTTTTCCAGTAGTCATGTATGGATGTGAGAGTTGGACTATAAGGAAAGCTGAGCACTGAGGAATTGATCCGTTTGAACTGTGGTGTTGGAGAAGACCCTTGAGGGTCCCTTGAACTGCAAGGAGATCCAACCAGTCCATCCTAAAGGAGATCAGTCCTGGGTGTTCATTGGAAGGTCTGATGTTGAAGCTGAAACTCCAATACTTTGGTTACCTGATGGGAAGAACCGACTCACTGGAAAAGACCCTGATGCTGGGAAAGATTGAAGGCAGGAGGAGAAGGGGATGACAGAGGATGAAATGGTTGGATTGCATCACCGACGTGATGGACATGAGTGGGTAAACTCTGAGCGTTGGTGATGGACAAGGAGGCCTGGTGTGTTGCAGTCCATGGGGCCGCAAAAAGTTGGACATGACTGCACAACTGAAATGAACTGAACTGAGTGTAGATGAAGAAATTGAAGTTCATTGAGCATATTTCCTGCTTCATAATTGAAAACTTATCTACATTTATTATATGGTGTTAAACATCACTGGAATTGATCATCTTGTCTATTTGGGCACAATTTATACAGAACTTAATTGTCTAGAGTAAACATACTTTTATTTTTTTTTTACATTATGCTTGTAAATAGCTGTGCCTCAGTCATAATGACAGCATTTGGATACTGCGATAACAAAAATAGCACACATTGGGTGGCCTTAAAAAACTCACTTAAAAAAAAGAACAAAAACACATTTTTTCTCACAGTTATGGAAGCTGGAAATCCAAGATGGAAATGCCAGCAGATTCAATGTTGGGTGAGGGCCGCTTCCTGCCTAGGACACAGCTGCCTTCTAGTTTTCTTCTTATAGGACTGGGAGATCAAGTTCTAGTCTCTTTTTTGTCTTCTTAGAGGGCACTAATCCTATCCTGGGGTTTCACTCTCATGACCTCATCTAAACCTAATTACCTTCTGAAGTCCCCACCTCCTAATATGCCACGGGGAATTAGAGTTTCAGCATATGAATTTTGGAGGGTCACAAGGATGCAATCCATAACCAGGCAACTAACTAATACTCTTTCCCTAAACTTGTTTTGGTCTGATTTCTATTGAAGGCTTCAGTCCAAACTTACCATCTTCCTGATTTGACAACCGCCAATCTTACCAGAGTTGCAGCTAGCCAGTCCTCATTCTGCGAGTCTCTTCCCTATCCTACGCCCTAGTCTTATTTGCTGGCTGTCCTTGATCCTGGCTGTCTTTGATCTCGTTGTCTTAGTCAGCTCAGATTGTCATAACAAAATACCACAGAAAATTTATTTTCTCACTGATCGGGAGACAGGAGGTCTGAGGTCAAAGTGCCGGCAGGTTAGGTTTCTGGTGAGGCCTTTTTCCTGGACTTGCAAACAAGCATTCTCTCTGTGTCGTCACATGGCCTTTTCTCTGTGCACATGCCCTGGTGTCTTTTCATATACTTATAAGGATTCCACTCCTATTATATCTGTGTTCCACCTTTATGACCTCATTTAACTTTATTTTATTTATTTATTTATTTTTTAATGTTAGCTAATATATATATATATTTTTTTGTCATACATTGATATTGCCCTCTCAAAGGCCCTTATCTCCATCTATGGTTGCATTTGAGGTTATGACTGAACTTAAGAGTTTTGGAGGGAAGCACAATTTAGTCCAAAGACTCTCTAAGCTGTCTGCTGTCTCATGTAACTTGTTCAGTCTTTAACCTGTATTTTCAGTTTTACTTAGAATTGTATTCTTTGCCTGGACAACTCCTGACTCCCCTCTGTCAAATGTGAGGGAGGTACTAGTCCTACGAGTTCTTATCTGCTAGTATCTCTCTGATCTGCACTTGCCTGTTTATTGTCTTTATACTTCACTGGACTGTGAACTTTTAAAGAGCTAGGAGTACATCATTTTTAAGTATAAAACTCTAGAACAGTGATTGCATGCTAGAACAGTGATTGCATGTAGGTGTATTAAGCAGTACATAAAAACTTCTCTAATTAATGAACTAGTTTAATTTCCTATAATATTTTGTAGAAGAGTAGAAAATTGTGTATCTTTATCCTTTATTGTTGTTGTTCAGTCATTAAATTGTATTCCACTCGTTCTCAACCCATTAACTATAGCATGCCAGGCTCCTCTGTCCTCCACTATCTCCCAAAGTTTGCTTAAATTCAAGTCATTGAGTCGGTGATGCAATCTAACTGTCTCTTTCTCTGCTGCCCCCTTCTCTTTTTGCTGTCAGTCTTTTCTAGCATCAGTGTCTTTTCCAGTGAGTCGACTCTTCACATCAGGTGGCCAAAGTATTGGAGCTTCAGTATCAGTCCTTCTAATAAACTTTTAGGGTAGATTTCCTTTAGGATTGATTGATTTGATCTCCTTGCTGTCCAGGGGACTCTCAAGAGTCTTCCAGGGCCACAAGTTGAAATCATCAATTCTTCACCGTTCAGCCTTCTTTAGGGTCCTCTCTCACATCTTTATATTACTACTGGAAAAACCCTACCTTTGACTGTATGGACCTTTGCTAGGAAAGTGATACCTCTCAGTTTTCTATGCTATCTAGGTTTGTCATTGCTTTTCTTACAGGGACATTTCATAGCTGAAGTCATAGTCTGCAGTGATTTTGGAGCCCAAGAAAAAAATCTGTCACTGCTTACACTTTTTATCCATCTCTTTGCCATGAAGTGATAGGATAGGATGCCATAATCTTAGGTTTTTCAATGTTGAATTTCAAGACAGCTTTTTCTCTCTCCTCTTTCACCCTCATCAAGGGGCTCTATAGCTCCTCTTCACTCTCTACCATTAGAGTAGTGTCATCTGCATATATGAGGTTATTGATATTTCTCCCAGGGGTCTTGACTCCAGCTTGTGATTCATCCAGCCCAGCATTTTGCATGATGTACTAGAGTACTCAGTAGAAGTTAAATAAGCAAAGTGACAATATGCAGCCGTGTCCTACTCCTTTCTCAGTTGTTAACTATTTGGTTGTTTCATGTCCAGTTCTAACTGTTGCTTCTTGGCCCACCTACAGGTTGATCAGGAGATAGGTAAGGTTGTCTGATAGTGTCATCTTTTTGAGAATTCTCCACAGTTTGTTGTGGTCCACACAGTCAAAAGCTTTAGCATAGTGAGTGAAGCAGAAGTAGATGTTTTTCTGGAATTCCCTTGCTTTCTTTATGATCCAATGAATGTTGGCAATTTGATCTCTGGTTCCTCTGCCTTTTCTAAATCCAGCTTGTACATCTGGAAGTTCTTGGATCATGTACTGCTGAAGCCCAGCTTGAAGGATTTTGAGCATAACCTTATTATCTTGTGAAATGAATGCAATTGTGTAGTAGTTTGAACATTCTTTGGTATTGTCCTTCTTTGGGATGGGATGAAAACTGACTTTTTCCATCCCTGTGGCCACTGCTGAGTTTTCCAAATTTGCTGATATATTGAGTGCAACACTTTAACAGCATCATAGTTTAGTATTTTAAATAGCCCCACCAGAATTCTGTCACCTCCACTAGCTTTGTTCATGATAAGTGTTCCTAAGGCCCACTTGACTTCACACTCCAGGACATCTGGCTCCAGGTGTGTGACCACATTATCCTGGTTATCTGGGCCATTAGGACCTTTCTTGTACAGTTCTGTATATTCTTGCCACCTCTTCTTAATCTCTTCTGTTTCTGTTCAGTCATACCATTTCTGTTTTTTTTTTTTTTTCCTCCATGCCTTGACCTCTCCAATTTTTGTGAAGAGATCTCTAGTATTTCCCATTCTATTGTTTTCCTCTATTGTTCATTTAAGAAGGCCTTATCGCTCCTTGCAATTAAGAAGACCTTATCTCTCCTTGCTATTCTCTGGAACTCTGCATTCAGTTGGGTATATCTTTTTCTTTCTCCCTTGCCTATCATTTCTCTTCTTTCCTCTGCTATTTGTAAAGCCTCCTCAGACAACCATTTTGTCTTTTTGCATTTCTTTTTCTTGGGGATGATTTTGGTCACTGTCTCCTGTAAAATGTTATGAACCTCCATCCATAGTTCTTCATGCACTCTACCAGATCTAATCACCTGAATCTGTTTGTCACCTCTATTGTATAATCATAAGAGCTTTGATTTAGATCATACCTGAATGACCTAGTGATTTTTCCTATTTTCTTCAATTTAAGGCTGCATTTTGCAATATGGAGCTCATGATCTGAGCCACAGTCAGCTCCAGGTCTTTTTTTTTCTAATTGTATAGAACTTCTTCTTCAGCTGTGAAGAGCATAATCAATCTGATTTTGGTATTGACCTTTGGTGATGTCCTTGTGTAGAGATGTCTCTTGGGTTTTTGGAAAGGTTGTTTGCTATGACCAGTGTGTTCTTTTGACAAAATTCTATTAACCTTTGCTCTGCTTCATTTTGTACTCCAAGGGAAAACTTGCCTGTTATTCCAGGTGTCTCTTGATTTCCTACTTTTACATTCCAATCCCCTTTGATGAAAACAACATCTTTTTCTGGTGTTAGTTCTAGAAGGTCTTTGAGGTCTTCAGAGAATTGGTCAACTTCAGCTTTTTTGGCATCAGTGATTGGGGCATAAACTTAGATTACTGTGATGTTAAATGGTTTGTCTTGGAGACAAACTGAGATCATTCTGTTGTTTCGGAGGTTGCACCCAAGTCTTGCATTTTGGACTCTTTCGTTGACTGTAGGGATACTCCATTTCTTCTAAGACATTCTTGCCCACAGTAGTAGATACAATGGCCATCTGAATTAAATTCACCCCTTCCCATCCATTTTAGTTCACATATCCCTAAGATGTCGATGTGCAGTCTTGCCATCTCCTGTTCAACCACATTCAGTTTGCTTTGATTCATGGACCTAGTAATATTCCTTCCAGGTTTCTATGTAATATTGTCCTTTACAGCATCAGGCTTTACTTTTACCACCAGATACACTCACAATTGAGTATCATTTCTGCTTTCACCCAGGCACTTTATTCTTTCTGAAGCTGTTGGTAATTTTCCATTAGCATATTGAACACCTTCTGACCTAGGGAGCTCATCTTCTGGTGTCATATCTTTTTCCTTTTCATACTGTTCTTGGGATTCTACTGACAAGAATACTGGAGTGGATCACATTTCCTCCTCTGTTGGACCACATTTTATTAACATTCTTCACTATGACCTGTCTTGTCTTGGGTGGCCCTGCAGGGTATGGCTCAGAGCTTCCTTGAGTTAAGTAAGCTCCTTCGCCATGACAAGGCTGTGATCCATGAAGGGGCTCTTTATCAAAGATATTAGCAATTTAATTTGTGCCTAACTAAGATCCTTCAACTTTGAAGAACATTTATGAAGAGGTTAAAGTACAAGAAGTACTTCAAAACACTTATGGAATAGAAGTGAGAAATCTCTAAAACAGCATTTTAGAAAAATGACTACATCAAAGGGCACTGCAGTAAATGAATTAAGTTGGGCTGAAGCAGAGATGAGGGAATAATGTGTCTCTGAAGTGGTGTGAGCACAGAATGTTCTTGATAGCAGGTGTGTTCAGATTGTGAAGCCTGGATGAACAGCAGCCACCATGGATGAGTGATGTGAGAGGAATAAAATATACAGGAGGCTTCTTTAGGAAAAAAGCAGATAAGGGTTGTTTCTAGTTGTTTTCAAATAAGGGTGGTTTATTTCCTCAAGCCATTTCTTGATACTGCTGGAATGCTTTTCTAAATAATTTGCTTGCTCAGTCTTTTCTTTTTGGTTTTGGACCAAAACGTTAGCCTCCAGATTTTGTAAATCCAGCCTGCTGATTTAGTCCATAATATTCCACTTAACACCATAAAGAATTTAGTTCCTGAGGCTTCTAAAAAGAAGAAGGAACTGTGGGTATAACTTTTTTTTTCTTATAATGATTTCACAGCACAGTGATCTTTTAAAAATTCTTAGTTTAGATAATGTTACTCACCTGTTTACCAGCCCAATGGCTGTCTCCTTTGATCCACATTAAAAGCCAGAGTCATAAGATTTCCTTTGCAAGGCTCACCATAAGCTGAGCTTCCTTACTTCTCTGACTCAAGTCCTATTGCTCTTTCTCTTCCTTTCTAGCACATCAACCTGCTTTGTTTCATTGTAAAACACTTGTTACTTTCAGGCATACTATCTAAACCTGTTTATGCCTTTTGTGTGTTGTCTAATCTTTCCCCTTAGAACACAGATTCTATCATGACAGAGTTTGTCTGTTTTGTTAAATCTCTAGTGCATAGAAGAGTGTTTGGCATGTAATAGACACAACACAAAATATTACCATTGAATGAAGAAATATGATGCAAAGTAACACTCAGAGTTTGTTCTAGAAATAAAATAAGATGCTAACTTTAGCAGAGTGTTGGCAGATACAATTGTTTTTAGCATTGGATTTTTCACTTTTGTAAAATCATGTTGAAGAAAATTGATTTTGTTTTGCTTTTCTTACACTACTCTTCATGTTAATAGGATAGTCCTTGGGAATGTAAGCAATCCATGATCATATTTCTTCACTGAATTTGCTTTGGTAATAGTCTCTGTGTTTCCCACAGTAATACCTTCATGTTTTTAAGTCCTGAGGGGTGCAAATAGAAGAGGAGAGGAAGAGGATAGGGGAAAATATAAGGAAAAGAGGAGGAAGATCAGACAAATGTTCTTTGTTGCTCTGTTTTACTCATGCCAGCACTTTCTTCGTGTCTTTGTAAGGAATGTCTTCCTGTCTCCCTGCTGCAGAAGGTGGGCTGAACTCTACTCCCCTTAATAGAGACTTCAGTTTGTGAGATGCAGAGGAAAGAAAGAAAGGCATAGGTGGTTTATAGAGAACGCAGAATCATTTTCCTTTCTGAATTACAATTTGTTCTTTGGCTCTAGGAAAATAAAGCAGTGATTTCACTTAGAATGTTATTTTCAAGGCATGCTTTTCACAGCTTATGAAAATCTTTTTCTACATGTAACATACATTTTTATAGAAGCTGGCTTCGAAAGCTCAGCAGGAAGGAAAGACTGGATGCTCTCTCTGTAGGCTTGCTTCTTGTTACTGTAACAAGATGATCAAGGACAACACAGCAAGGGGCAGGGCCTGCTTGGGGGAAACAACTGCTCAAAGAGAAAAAGTATAAACCATCAATTATGTATTAGAGCAGGGCGTTCAATTAATGATCACAGCAGTTGCAGCTTTGTTTACACACAAAAATTTAGTTTCCCCACACTGTGGCCAACCTTGAAAACAAGGTTCTTTAGTAAGAAAGAATCTGCTGTAATTACTTTTCAAATTAGAAATTCCTTTGGGAACAGGGGTCATTCCACCTATTTGATAACACACTGCTCAAGAGAGATTTATTGACCCTGATATTGGGAAACCTCTTGGAGACCCTGTGCTACCTTGTTAAGCATGATACTACTCTGAAAGTCCTTTTTCTTGGCACTGGTACATCATCCAGACACAAATCTCAGATGATCGTTTTCTCATTATGGAGCTAAAGAGGGAATCAGATGTGATTGAAAGAAAACAATTGAACCAGTTGGCAACCTTAGCTATCCATAGACACATCATAAAGATAATATCTGGCAACATTACTGAGTTTATAGTGCTCTTCTCACATACTTCATTTTGGTCAGTCTTCTAAACAGTGCTATGTGTTAGGTACAAGAAAATCATTAAGTAAAGAAATATTCATTGAAACCAGGTTCCTCTCAACTTCTGTAAAATTGTTCAGGTGGTCTTTATATATTGATCATTTAAATATTTTATAAGTTTAATATAATGTAGTTTAACTAATGTATTTTCTTTGATGATAAATAGAATTTATTATATTACTCTAAAAATGTACCTTTACACAGTCAAATTTTTGTATTTTTCTATCCTTTATACTAACTAAATTAGCTTACTCTTTATCTGGCTCCTTTTAGCTTCAAGGTCACAAAATCAAACCTTTCTATTTTTGCCTTTCCTTACATCTCTTCACCAACTCTATTTTATAAGCCTGCATGTTCATCTGAAAATGAGAGGCCAAACCAGTTCCATTTTTTCTAATATCATTATTTACTCTTTATTTATCTTTTAAGATCTGTATATTAGCAAATAATAGGATATACATAATTTTTAAAATAAAAGTTTCAAACAGGTAAGAAATTCTTCTCTACAATTCTACTTTTCAAAAAACTTAGAAATACAAAAGGTATTTAAAAACAAATTCCATATTTTGTCTAAAGTTTCAGGAAACCATATGTATATATATTTTGTTGTCCATGAACTATGAACATTCAAATGGTTTTCTTAAGTATGAATATAGATGTTATAGGGTGCTTCTAAAATCTCCACTGGATATGTCACATAATATTTATTATACTTATAACTTGTTGCTTTTCTAAATGGAAAACTTATAAGTTCTGAATCCCCAGTATGAATGTTTACTGAGACCCAGGCTCTAAAATCATCCTTGACTTAATGTATTACCTACTCTTTTACTCACTATTCATGGTTTGTACCCTCATATATCTAGATATTTTGCTTTATAGTATCAAATTTTAAATTTTGGACAATACATATTGACTTAAAAAGAGGTAGATAGGCACTTATTTCCCTCATATCAAACCTTTACTATCCATATTTCTAAAGCAGATTGGGAGATGATTAAATTTAATGCCTTTATCATTTAGAGCTGAGACACACAATATATTATGCTTTTGATTCCCTATAATTTTGTGATTTACCTGTAGTAAATAATTACTTTTTATTATTTGCTATTTTTTAATGTAACTTTCAACAATTCAATCACAATCTACCAGGGAATCAAAAATATCCTCTGTATATGATCCAAACCATCAGGTCATCTATCAGTTTAGTTTTTCTAGGAGCCTTCCTTCATCCTTTGCTCTGGAATGGTTTCTTTTTAAACCTTCTGGAACTTCCTCACATTAGCAACCTTGGAATTATCTAATTGTCTCTTACAATTATTGGATTTCTTGTATTCTTGTTACAAGGAATTGTAATTGGTCGATTAGACCAGCACTGAGGTCCAGGCCAAGACCCTTTGTCTCAGCCAGGGAGCCTTTCTTTCTGATCAGATTTATGCAGCCAGTGATCAAAACCGAGACTGGAACAGCACAGACTTTAATTCAGTGGCCAAAGGATGGAGAAGTGGGAAGTAGATCAAATTCTCAATGCAATTTAGGCAGAGAAACCCAATATATAGCACAATCTGGTAAAAGGGAGTGTATGGGAAAGAGTAGGAGGACTATTCATGAGTTATCTGAGAACAAAGGCATGGTTGGAACCTGGAACTGATTGTTGTTGTCCAGTTGCTAAGCCATGTCCAACTCTGCGACCCCATGAACTGCAGCATACCAGGCTTCCCTGTCCTTTTATCTCCAAACTATCTCCCAGAGTTTGCTCAAATTCATGTACATTGAACCGGTGAATCTGTCTAACCATCTCATCCTCTGCTGCCCTCTTCTCCTTTTGCCTTCAATCTTTCCTGGCATCAGAGTCTTTTCCAGTGAGTCAGCTCTTCATATCAGGTGGCCAAAGTATTGGAGATTCAGCTTCAGCATCAATCCATCCAATGATTATTCGGGGTTGATTTCCTTTTGGATCAACTGATTTGATCTCCTGGAACGGATGCAACTCTCCTTGTGAGTCCCTGTATGGACTTTTCCAGTTGTGGCAATTGTCAACTCTTGTGATGCTGGTGGATGTGTCATCTGGCATGCCAATGTATTTCAATGAACATCTAATGAAGTTCAAGGTCTGCCGTCTTAGGCCCTGTTGACTCTAACCAGTTCTTGTTTTACTCTCTTTGCAGCTTCCTCATGAATCTTAGAGTAATTGGTTTCCTTTCAAGAGAGGGGCAGGGCTATGACTCTGGAGCAACAGCCTTGGTACCATTGTGACACAAAATGCTATATTATAATACTATTCTGATAACTCCTCAAAGTTAACAGAGACCCCCCAAATTAAAGGACATGGTGCCCAACTGCCCTCACTTCAGATATCAGTTGTACTTTTGGGGTCCCCAGGTCACTTGCAAATTTGTCTACAGATTCAGGAGTTCCCAGGATGCCCTCAGATTAAATGATTTGCTAGGATGAATCACAGAACTCAGTGAAGTCCTTTTTGTTAACAACTAAATGTTAATTATAGAGGATAAAATGAGCAAGATTTGGGTGAGCCCCCAACCTAGAGCTTCCATGCCCTCTTTCCATGGGATTCCATGGGAATCATTGTTCATCACTGTTCAAGCACATCAAAGTGTTCACCAACTGGGAAGTTCCAGGGAGCCTTGGTGTACAGAGTGTTTTTTTCTGGTTTCATTATGTAGACATAATTGATTGAATCACTGACCACATGATTGAATTCACTTCCAGTACCCTTTTCCTTCCTGGAGTTTGGGCTGTCTCAAAGTCTCAACTCTGATTACATAGCTGGCCTTTTTATTGATCAGCCCTCAGGACTCATCTCATTAGCATAAACTGATGTATGATCTAAGGGTTCATGATTAACATAGGCATTCATAATACTTGAAACATTCCAAGGATTTAGTCTCCCTTTCAGGAACCAGAGAAAAAGGTCAAATTCTTAATTGTACACCACCATGTCTTTCTCTTTTTTCCTGTTTTTATATTATTTTTGTGGAATGCATCTTTCAGAAGCTTTTCATGGTTCATATGGTTTTTCTGAGATATAATCCAAAACTGTATCTCTCTATCATATTTTATGGATAATTTGGCTGAATATCAACCTCAAGATTGGAAATAATTTTCCACCAAGGTTTTCAAAGCATTGACTCACTGTCTTCTTGTTTTCAGTATTAAAGTTAGCTGAATAATCGGATGCCTTTTACAAAACTAATTATTAGTGTGGTAGCTATTATCTCTCTGGAAATTTTGAAATATTGTGAGTTGAAGTATTGTGAGTTGGTGTGGGTCTGTGGGGTGGTTTTTTTTTTTTTTTTTGGTTGCTGTTCATTTTCTTTTTGTTTCTTTTTGTTTTTGCAAGTCATATCCTTATTTTACTCATGCCACTTGTCCAAAGCTGCTCTCGTGTGGCTGCTCAGGGTTGTCTTTACTGTGGTATCTAGGCTGATAGGCCTGCCAGATACCCCAACAGAGGAAAAAGAAATATGTTAAGTTAGGAAATGACTTTGCTTCTACTGGAGAGTGCTACCTCTTGTCACTTCTTGTTGAACAAATCAAATCACATAGTCAACATTTCTGTCCACAATATAGGGAGGGCCACAGTGGACAAGATACAATTTATCATGACAGATCCTGACATAATCACACTAATTTTAGTTTTTTAATTTTATTGTGGGTCAGTCAGATATTTTAGAAATGTTTCATTTTCCAGCCTGGGAGATAAATCTGTTTGGGGAGTTGCCTCAGGAATTGGAGGGTTTCCCTGGTAGCTCCGCTGGTAAAGAATCCGCCTGCAATGCAGGAGACCTGGATTTGATCCTTGGGTTGGGAAGATCCCAAGAAGGGAATGGCAACTCACTCCGGTATTCCTTCCTGGAGAACCCTGCAGACAGAGGAGGCTGGCTGGCTATAATCTATGGGGTCACAAAAAGTCGGACACACTGGGCAACTAAGCGCACACACACACAGGGGATTGGAACATTTCCCACTTCACTATCGAGGTTTATAATGAATCCTCATATTTTAGTATAACTGCTTCACACTCAGCTGTGTTTAGTATCTCCACGTCCAGAAAGTTCCTAAATCTAACTTTCATAGATTGAGTTTCCAAGTGTCTGCCATAATGGATGATAAGTAGTCCTGTGCTGGGTGGAGTTGGGGAAAAAAAAATCTTATGATGCTTATATGTATATAGGTTTTCAAGAAATTCTGCTTTGAGACAAAACTCACACCTTTTCTTCAGAGGTTCAGGAGTGTCCAGTCCCCGAATGATGCTGTGGCTATGAGTTTGCTTCTGATTGGCTTACTGATCTGCAAACGATTTAATATATATATATATATTTTTTTCTATTATGATAAACCAGTTATCTCTAGCTGTTCTTCTTCCTATTTTCTAAAACTTTAAGCCACCATATTTTTTTTTAAAGAAACTACAAATTATATTTTAACGTTTTATTATTTATGTATTTATTTTTACTCAGCTGAGTCTTTTATGCATGCGGGCTTTCTCTAGTTGCTGCGAGCAGGGGCTACTCTTTGTTGCAGTGCACGGACTTCTCTTCATGGTGTCTTCTCTTGTGGAGCACAGGCTGTAGGCACACGGGCTTTGTTGCAGCACGCAGGCTCAGTAGTTAAGGCTTAGTTGCTCCATGGCATGTGGAATCTTTCCAGACCAGTAATTGAACCCATGTCCCCTGCACTGGCAGGCAGATTCTTATACACCGTACCACCAGGCAAGTCCTGCTATCATTTTTTTGATACCTTTAACTTGCTGCCATTTTGTCCTCATTCTTCTTCCTTTGGTCCATATGACTTTATATCTTTTAAATAAATAGTTTTATAAACAGAAGTTTGATCCATCACATTTAATTGAAAGCTTTGTGCTAATAGCCATATATTATCATTGCAATGTTTTTGTATCGTGTGGCATCACATTTGTATCTAAAGCTGTTTGCTTTTTTTTTTTCTTGCTTTGTATTCTGTGTATCTCTGCTAAGTATTCAGAAGATGTTCATTTGTTAGATTACCCAATATATTATGTTCTTTATTCTTCTCTTGGAACCCAGGCTTATATCTTTGCTCAAATCTCTAGAGTACCCATACTTGTCATAGATTCATAGAGTAATGAGTTGTTGAAAAGACAGATTGTATTTTTGCTTTTATATACCTCTCATTCTTTACCATAGGATTATTTTTTTCTTAGATGCCTTCAGCATAATACTGTATGTTAAAATTATTCCCTTGACTAATAGAAAAAATAAAATTGTGTTATAAAATCTTTCATTTCCTTGCTAGGTACCATATATAATTTTATGTCATGTTCTAAGGGCAGTAAATTGCAGTGTTTGGAATTAACTTTGTTCATAAAAGCAGAACTGTTTGGTTAAAGGATTTTATGAGACAAGGTACTTAATACTCACATGGTGCTTAAAAGGTCTGGTGTTTTTTACTGCTCTCATATTGAGTAACTGATCCCATAGTAACTGAAGAAACTTTACTGTGAACTATCGAAGAGCGACTAACCAATGGCTATGGTATACCATCACCTTGGTATATGATGATGCTATCATGGCCTTTATTATATAGTCACAGAATAAGCTTTTTCTATTGTTTGAAAATGCAGTGCTACTTCAAGCATGTTTAGATCCCAGTGACTGCTCCTTGACTCTTATCTGAGTTTTAGATGACATACATAAATGAATATTTTCAGGGAAATTCCTCCTGGATGTTCTAGAATTCATAATAAATGGGTGGAAAAGCAATATATTCACAATTTTCTTCCTTTCTTGAAGGAGCACACTAAAGAAGTATACATTATAGGGATCCACACTCTAGGCTGGTTGTCTCTATAAAATATATGTATATGTGTGTGTGTGTGTGTGTATGTATATATGTATATATATATATATATATATATATATATATATATATATATAAATGTTCACTATAGCTGAAATTTTTCCTGTTTTGAGACAAGTATTCTGTAGATTGTCTTATAATTGGTTTGAATATTCCAGTTAACTGACTATCATTCTGTGGGTTATATACTGAGTTGGTCTTTTATGAATAAATATGAAATATATTAATTTTTTAATTTCTAAGCATGACATAAAAACTATGTCCCTTCACATTCCTTAGGGGCTTCCCAGGTGGTGCGATTAGTGAAGAACCCACCTGCTAATGCAGGAGACATGAGAGATGCGAGTTCAATCCCTGGGTTGGGAAAATTCCCCTGGAGGAGGGTATGGCAACCCACTCCAGTATTCTTGCCTGGATAATCCCATGGACAGAGGAGCCTGGTGGGCTACAGTCCATTGGCTCGCAAAGAGTCAAACATGACAAGCAACTTAGCATGCAGTTCACATCCCTTAACAGAAGAATTTTTATTTATTCTTTAATTAATAAAACTCTAAATCATTATGAGATTTCTCAATTTGAATTTAGGTTTATCTTCCTTCTTTTCTTGATCATAGGCTTGAGTTGTATCTCTGCTTAAAGTTGAGAGGGAAAGCATGGAACCTATGATGAATGCATCTCTCATGTTTCAGCTATTACCAGATTTGGAGTCACACAGACTTGAGAAAATATTGTTCTTGTTATAAACAAGTTTGTATTGATCATGCTGGCGTGTGTATGCTCAGTCATATCTGACTCTTTGTGACCCCACGGACTGTAGCCTGCCAGGTTCCTCTGTCCATGGAATCTTCCAGGCAAGAATACTGGAGCAGGTTGCCATTTCCTACTCCAGGGGATCTTCTCAACCCAGGGATTGAACCCAAGTATCCTGTATCTCCTGCATTGGCAGGTGGATTCTTTACCATTAGTGCCATTGATCATGGAGAAGTATCAATTTGTCAGAGTTTGTCTTCTGCTGATGGGTTCTACCTCTGTCAGTGTGATTAATTTTGTGTAGGAAGTTTGTGAGTTTCTTTGGGAATAGTGTTCCATTTCATCCAATTCCCTTTCATTACTGAGGAACATTTCAGAGGGTATTGGTTTATTCTCCTTCAATCTCACTGGTGGTATATGTCCAAGTCATTCTTGGGTAAATTGTCTACACTGTAGACTTGATGGTTCTGGGGTTTTCTAGTGCTTACTGCCTCTACTGAAGTTTGTGCCCATTTTACAAAAGTGCCAAGTTCATTTTCTGTAGGCTTTGAGGGAAGGCTTCCAATAATTAATATTGAGATGGGGAGGAGGATTGTATTTTTTCACAAAAATGTTATAATTGTTTCCTTTATTCATTTTTTTAATCCAAGCATTTCCAAGAAGTTTCAAGTCCTAGAAATTTATAGACTAGAAACGTATACTGAGCTCACTGTTTACCAGCTGATCTACCAGGAAGCCCTCAATGTTTACATACTACTTCAAATTGCAAGGGTTATATGTCAAGAACTATCTCCCTATGGTCAGCCTCCCTCTAATTGCATTAATATCACAGAGTGGAATTCAGGATTCTACAGCACATGAATCATCCAGCCAGGGATGAAGTGCTCATCTTCCTTTCTTCTTAGCACCTCAGATGTTGATGAGGGCTTAAGCTTGACCGTGGTAGCTCATCTGGTAAAGAATCTGCCTGCAATGCAGGAGACTCTGGTTTGATTCCTGAGTCAGGAAGATCCCCTGGAGAAGGGATAGGCTACCCATTCCAGTATTCTTGGGCTTTCCTGGTGGCTGAAACAGTAACAAATCTGCCTTTAGTGCAGGAGACCTGGGGTCGATCCCTGGGTTGGGAAGATCCCCTGGAGAAGGGAAAGGCTACCCATTCCAGTATTCTGGCCTGGAGCATTCCATGGACTGTGTATTCCATGGGGTCACAAAGAGTTGGACATGGCTGAGCAACTTTCACTTTCAAGCTGGACATTCCTACCACGAAACTTGACTTGAAGAGATGGGAAGTGTTTCCTTACTGTATCCAGAGGGACACTTTTCCTCACCACTGACACTTAGTTCCCATAAAGTGGAAAGCATTTATATTTACGTTATATGTCTCCTCCTTTTTTGTTCCTTGCTCCCCTTCAGTTTGTTGGGAAGTGGAGTGTAAAGTCGCAGTGGGGAGTCAGGAGAGAGGAAGATGTGGATAACTTTAGTAGAGCAGCTTTTATTGACCCATGTTAGACCCTTAGGGATTGTGTCTAATTGATTATGTTTTGGTAGTCTTTAAGTGTGGAATCATTGGCACTGTTGATTTTAATCTTTCATCCCTAGCAAAAGCATTCTAGATTTTAATTATTACTGTTAAATAACTGCAGTGTCCTTGTACATTGTGTCTAAACTGGAGGTCAGCAAACTGTGGCTCGCAGACTAAATCTGCTTGACGACTTTTTATTGGAACATGGCCACACTCGTTTGTTTATTGTACGTGGTTGCTTTTGAGGCATGGCAACAAACTTGGGTGGTTGTGACAGTGACTGTATGGCTTGCTTAGTCTAACGTGTATTTTTCTGAGCCTCTATGAACAAAGTTTGCTGATCCCTGGTCTAGATAATTTCTGTGTGTATATTCTGGAATTTGTCACTATTATTACCACTTTTATAATTTAATACAGCATAAAATTATTGTGTACACCTAGAAGAGGCACATATGTGTCTTAGATTACAGATCTCTGTTGGTAATTTTTGTAGAGATCACAATACAGAAAGAAGTAGAGGGGAAAGGCTATCGGTGTAAAATCAATGATTGGGACCTGTCTACATAAAGGTAATATTGAATGTGGGATGATAAGAATAAATTAGAAATATCTCTGCTTCCATATTACCTTTATGCAACCATTTGAGGTGATGATGACTGAGCATTCAATTTGATTCCCGGATTTTGACACCTATACCAATGTGGAAACTGAATAGATACTTAGAAAATCTAAAAGTTATGTGAAAACCCATTAGAAGCATACATATTACCCATAAGGGGCTCTACAATCTTCTCAAATTTCACACACAATAGCAATATAGTAGGTCCATGTTTGTTTAAAAAGCACAAAGATTGTCTTCAAAAAGATTACTCTACCAATGATAACCAATTGTTATCCTGAAAATTCACCATTTCCAAATAAGACACCTATATTCAAAAATAAAATAAAATATTCTCTCTCCTCCACCAAGAGAAAAGACCAAATTCAATAGTTTAATAAGATTATCCAGGTCTCCCCTACTTTTAGAAATTTTATTCTGCTATTATTTTAAGACTCAATGGCTGATCTCTGCTACTGATGATCAGAATTCCAAACATCAATTATTCTCTATTCTCAATACTAACCCTAATAGTAGTTTAGTGAATGTGAAGAAGTGACCTCATGGTCTGTTTATGGCTTACAAATATCTAGCTCTAATTCTGGTTTCTTGCTGCTAGCCACTGGAAAAACTGCTCTAGTGGCCATTGTTAGAATAATGCAGACAATCTTCTGTATGAATGAAGCTGTTATGTGTCAGGTGGTACACCTAGGAGCCAGTTGCTAAGGACCTACCAACCAGGCCTGTCCTATTCCAAGGTGTGAGTTCATTCAAGCTTCAGTTTTTTTTTCTTTTCTACTGTGCATGTTTCCATGGGAACCATCTTGCCCTGAGGCTTTTGCCTGAAATACAACATGTTATGGCTGACACAGTACTCAGTATTTTATAAGATGGATCTAAAAATGAGATCTATATTATATAGTATAGTGAAAGAAAATAGCTGAAATCACATAGACATGTGAGTCCTGCATATGTGACTGTTGGAAAAGTAAATTTCTGTGAGTCTTGCTTTCTTTACCTATAAAATAAAAATGGAAAACTCATATGTTATTTTTGGAGTTAAGATGGTTAAGTCAAAGGGCATAATGTACATAAAGCATTTATCTCAATGTATAATCCATAGTGCACAGTCAATATAAGATTAGCTCCCTCTATTCTCACGGAAAAGCAATCTATATTCAGGAAGAACAATCTCATTGTGTAGGCAGTTTGTGCTTTCAGGGTTTGAATAACAAACACGGGTTTGCAGAACTTTTTGAAGGTGGGAAATTCTTCTAAGACTTGAAAAGTAAAATTAACATCTAACATATATTGACCTTTAGTTAAAAGTTTCTCTCTTGAATTTAATATTATGAAGTAGCAAATGACACCAGTATTCTTGCCTGGAAAATTCTGTGGGCAGAGGAGCCTAGTGGGCTACAGTCCATGGAGCTGCAAAGAGTTGGACAAAGCTGAGCGACTGCACATAAGGAGCAAAGCCTCAGGTTAATGAATACTGCTATAGCTGGCAGGGATAGTGTAGTTCTCTATAACTCTACCTGGAAAAAATTAGAATTTTTTCTGGTTCTTTGATGTATTTAACAGAATCTACTGTAGTTCAAGTCACAAAGGATTTGATTAAAAGATATTGCAAAAGTTACAACATTTCAGGAGAGTTAAAGAACCAGGCTTAGAGGCTGATGGTATTGGTTCAACAATGAAGAGCCTTTGTTGTTGTTGTTGTTCAGTAGCCAAATCATGTCCAACTCTTTGAAACCCCATGGGCTGTAGCATGCCAGATTCCTCTGTCTTCCACTGTATCCTAGAGTTTGCTCAAATTCATATCCACTGAGTCAGTGATGCTATATAACTATCTCATCCTCTGCCACCCCCTTCTTTTACCTTCAATCTTTCCCAGAATCAGTCTTTTCCAGTGAGTTGGCTCGTCACATGAGGTGGCCAAAGTATTGGAGCTTCAGCTCCACCATCAGTCCTTTCAATGAATATTCAAGATTGATTTCCTTTAGGATTGACTGTTTTAATCTCCTTGCAGTCCAAGGGATTCTCAAGAGTCTTCCCTAGCACTACAACTCAAAAACAAGCATCAGTTCTTCAGCAGTCAGCCTTCTTTTTGGCCCAGTTCTCATATCTATACATGACTATTGAAGAAACCATAGCTTTGACTATAAGGACCTTTGTCAGCCTACTACCCCCAAAGAAAAGCTTACTATCCTCCAAACTTAGAATTTAGGAAATTCTCTAAACACAAAATGGATCTGAATACCCTGGATGACTAAACATGGCAAATATCCAATAGAGGAGCAGTCTGTGCTTGGAAAGTATATGAAGTTAGTCTGGTTTGTAAATAAATTATATATACTGAGCCTGTAGACTTTGAAAATTCTTGGGTGCTTAGGACCAGACATCAGCTCAGTGATGACAGTCACAGTAAATTGTATTTTTTTCATAAATCTACATTATAAAATGCTGGCATTTTGGAGAGAGCAGTAAGTCTTGTCTTCATATTCTACTCTGATTCCCAGAGTTTCGAACACATCAATAAATAAGAACGGGGTCATGAGAGGGAGAGAAAGAAGTGTAACAGTATCTGCTTTACACATATGAAGCCAACTGGAGGATGTAGTTTTAGACAGCACTAACAGCTGCCTTCCTGATGCTTTATTTCTCTTCTAAACATATTCCAACCATTGTATGACTGGATAATTTCAGGTCTTCTTTTCCAGAACAGGCTGTTTGCCCCAACCAGACTGAGGAGAGTGGAAAAACAGAGGGGCTCTTAGTTGCATTTAAGGTATACTCCATTTCTTCCTCCAAATTTAACATTTTGGATTAGAGGCTAGGGATAGGGCAGAGAGAGGACAGTAGTATTACTCTAGAACAATCTCGTGAAAGTATGATTACAAGGTAACGGTGATCACCCTCTAATGTGACACTACTTTTATTTGGTGGTCATTGCTGAGAGATGAATTGGAACCACATTTTATAAACACTTGAATGCCAAAGAAGGGCTTCCCTGGTGGCTTAGATGGTAAAGAAATCTGCTTGCAATGCAGGAGACCCAGGTTTGATCCCTGAGTGGGGAAGATCTCCTGGAGAAGGGAATGGCTACTCACTCCAGTATTCTTGCATGGAGAATTCCATGGCTAGTCTGGTGGGCTACAGCCCATGGGGTTGCAAAGAGTTGGACACAACTGAGTGAGTAACATTATGACTACTGAATGTCAAAGAAACTATCTGAACATCATGGCTATTATAGGTTTTCCTTTAATGCCATGTGCACTCAGCCAGGTGTTAACGTATTGATAAATATATGTTGTCCAGAAGAATGGTCTTAGATTATTAATCTTCAGTGTTTCTGGAAATAAAAAGCTGAGTAAATTTAGCTTCCAAAAGGAATAAATTGAGAAGAGAAGGTCACCAAATTTCAGGCCACTTTTGTCAGTAAACTCACCGGAGACAGAAATCATGAGTTAAACTTCTTTCCTGACTCTGCTCAGCACTTTGTGAGATCTGTTAGTTAAAATTCCTGATAGTTGTCACACCTGTACAGATTTTTATACTTGTACTAAGTATGTGTAACTTTTACATCTGTAAGAGGTAGTAAGTTTGAGAACATTCCCCTTATAACAATTCCCCCTACAGTGCACACTATTTGAGAGTGATTTCTTGGTAAGCTCATTTGAGATAGAATTGGAGTTGTTGTGAGCCTGAGTGTCAGATAATACTGGGGTTAATGGAGAAGAGCACGAGTCTGTGCTCTGGGTGATAAGAATTTCTGTTTTGAATCCTGAGTGGGAGAAGGGTGTAGGAAAGAGAGAGATGAGAGAGGAATCTGTGTATTTAGAAGGCAGGTGGCCCACTTTCTTAACTTTATCTTTGCTAGTAAAATTTACTGTCCTTTTTGTAAACTTTGCAGACCTCTGTATTTGAGATGAATGTAAAAGCATAAAGTGAAAGAGAAACATATGTGAAACTATAGAAATTGGATGCAGGGGTAATCCTCAGGGCTTAGCAGAAATTTGATGAGGCTTAAGTTTTTCTGCACAGAGTTTCACAATAAGTTTACCTTGCTTTTTAAGGCTGGAAATGCACCAGCTAACATTTAGGTTGTATGTGTGTATAGGCATACCTATTGTGGTAGAGTTTTCTCTTACCTTCTGATATTGTGTACACGAAACAAGATGGGTTTGCCTTTTGTAGAATTACTGAATGGAGCCAGAAACTTAACACATCACTGGCCATGGTCCTTGTCTCTGCATCTCTATAAGATGGACATAGATAGTGACTCAGCAGGGATTTATAAGCATTCATCTGCCATTACTAGAATTTATACAGTCTTCTAATATCTCTTGCTGTCACAGAGATATCAGTGATGGGCTTGTTGCATGGGGAAATTGCTCTGTGGGCCTGCAGGGCAAGGGGAATGAAATGGATTTGATATCAGAGAGTGTGCCAAGTTGGAGTTTTGTTTGTTTGGTCTGTTTTCTGATTAAGGAATACGATTTTTGTGCCTATATTATTTAAAAGATACATGTTTCCAATATGCAAGCTTCCATGGATTGTATGGAACACTACTACACATGTAGAGGTGAACACATGGGCAATGACTTCCTTTGTGCCTCAGTCCTGTACTCAATCTTGGTCAATCTAATCCTACTTAACCCACTATTTAACACACCACCTGTGTTTTCAATTTTCTAATGTGTTTTTTTAAAATTCAAATTTCTTTTTTATATCATTGCCTAGTGAGCTTATAGAATTTCCAGGTTTATTGAATTAATAGCAATTCTGATTTTAAGTTTATCATATAATTTATAAGTACCATAAAAGCAAAGTTAAAGAGTACTTTTAAAATTATCAACTAGAGCTTCGTTCCTTTAGTTAGCATTCCTCCCTCCCTTGTCCCCGCCTCCTTTCCTCCCTGTCCTTCTTAATTTATTCTCATATCAAAACACTTCCTTAGGAAAGAGACTTTTCATGCTACTTGGCGTGCAGTGTTGGATTGACACAAAATAATTATTTGTTGAAGTGAGTGACAGGGTAAAATTAATTTTAAAACAATTTTCCTGCTGGTATATTTTTTAAAGATTTTCTTCATGGATTTTCTTAACCTTCACTTTCACTTGTGACAGAATTCATACATACAAATACTTCAATGGAATATAGTTTTGTCATATGTATTAAACTTGTGGGAATCTATATTTCCATACTTTTCCCACAAAAAGAACAATGTTTATGATTTAAGTAGTACTGATTATTCTCTCCCTAGTCCAGGAAGGAGGGATAGGAGTTGAGACTCTGCTGTCTCCTAGCCAGTCTCTTATGAAATTTTTTCTCTAAACCCACCAAGGTAAGTGTGATTCTCCTGTTTTAAGATAGATTAGCTAGCTTTATATAGTCCTCAATCAAATAAATAATGATATTATTCCTAATTTAAGAAACTGTATTGTATTATAAAGAATGAAGGAGGAAAGATCTATGTTTTATGCTGTGGCATACACCTTTTTAAGAGCTTTTGAGTCCTTGTTGTGTAACCTAATTCATCATAAAATCAGACTTTATGTTCTCTGTGTATATCTACTACATGTAGATGTACATTACATATATAAAAAATGAGTATATATTTGTGATAGTGTAGATATGTTAGTGTGTGTGCTCAGTCACTTCAGTCGTGTCTGACCCTCTGCGACCCTGTGGACCGTGGCCTGCCAGGCTCCTCTGTCCATGGGATTCTCCAGGCAAGAATACTGGAGTGGGTTGCCATTTCCTTCTCCAGTGATGAAGTATGAAGTGAGTGAAGTGAATGAAGTGAAGTTGCCCAGTCATGTCCGACTCTTTGCGACCCATGGCCTGTAGCCTTCCAGGCTCCTCTGTCCATGGGATTTTCCAGGCAAGAGTACTGAAGTGGGTTGCCATTTCCTTCTCCAGATATGTTAGCAATATACACATATTAGTATTATACACATATGATCAATAATTTCATTGCACAAATGGCACGTGAAGAAAATTTCAACAATTCTTCAAGCACATTTAGAAAAACTGAACATTTGAATGAGCAAGCTTTGCTTTCAGCTTATTCCCTGGCCTCACCCTCAATCAGGTATGTGTTGATAGGGCAATCTGATGATGTATGTGGGCCACTTTTTATACAACCCAAGAACTATAGAGACTTTCCTAACTTTTGGAGATTTAGGGAGACACAGTTTCCCACCCTGTGCAAATTTACTGACTTCCTGTAACCTCTGTCCCCCAAACAGTTTGGTTCCACTCTTTATCTCTTCTCAGCTTTCCCAGGAACTCCCACAACAATAGCACTGCAATCTCTCCTGCCACTTTACTGAATGTCAGTGGGTAACAAGGGAGGGATCTGTTCACAGCCCCATGCTGCACTTCACCCTCATCCCCAGGCTCTCCGTCTATTCCTGCTGTCTTTGAGCTCTAGCTCAGGCATGTTGCTGCATATTCTCCCTGGGAAATGTAGTCATTCTTATGTTCTTAATGTTTTCAGTGGCAAGTAATCCCTTTTATTGCCTGAAAAAAAAATTGATATCATGATAATTTCTTGCTCAGAGGAGAGAAAAGAAGTCATTAAGGACATTTGTCTGTTGTAACTGAGTCTCCTTTGGTTCACAGTATGACCTTGATTCTTCCCTAATTTTCTGGAGAGTTTGTTGGGAATCTTCTTGTCTCTGTAGATGTCTTTGCCTGGTTCATGTTGGCAGTGTTTTCAGGATTATTGCAGGATTATTTCAGGATTATTCAGGATTATAGCAGTTAGCTGCAGATGTGAGGCTGAAGTATCAGGTCTATGTTGGGTCTCTGATCACAATCTTTTAATAGACTTAATTTTAGAAAAGTTTTAAGATCACAGTAAAAGTGAGTATAAGGTACAGAGGTTTCCCATATCCCTGTCCCCCTACCACCATGCATAGTCTCCTCCATTATCAATGTTCCCTATGAGAGTGGTACATTAGGGAAGTCTATGAACCCACCTTGACAAAGTAACACCCAAAGGCCATCATTTACATTAGGGTTCACTCTGGGTGTTGTACATCTTACACATTTGGAAAAATGAATAGCATATGTCTGATATCAGTATCATGCAGAGTAGTTTCACTGCTGTATAAATCCTCTTTGCCCCATCCATTCATTCTTCCCTCCCCACCAAACTTTTGCAACCACTGGTCATTTTTATGGTCTCCATATCCAATACTTTGGCCACCTGATGCGAAGAGCTGATTCATTTGAAAAGGCCGTGATGCTGGGAAAGATTGAAGGCAAGAGGAGAAGGGGACAACAGAGGATGAGATGGTTGGATGGCATCACCAACTCAATGGACATGAGTTTGAGAAATCTCCCTGGAGTTGGCCTCCAGGGAGGGCTGGCGTGCTGCAGTCCGTGGGGTCACAAAGAGTCAGACACAACTGAGCAACTGAACTCAACTGATTGTTACATTTTCCACAACGTCATCAAGTTGGTCACATAAGTATGTAGACTTTTCAGATTGTATACTTTCACATAATAATAAACATTTTAGTTTCTCTATTTTTTTTTCTGATCACATTTGTTCATTAGGAGTTACTGTGAAACAGTTCATACTGAGTAAAGAAGATTAATGATACCATAGTTTTAAGGTGTTTTTATATAACACCACAAGTTATTTGAAAAGACCCTGATTTTGGGAAAAATTGAAGGTGGGAGGAGAAGGGGATGACAGAGGATGAGCTGGTTGGATGGCATCACCGACTCGATGGACATGAGTTTGAGTAAACTTTGGGAGTTGATCATGGACAGGGAGGCCTGGCGTGCTGCAGTCCATGGGGTCACAAAGAATCGGACACAACTGAGCAAATGAATTGAGCAATTATTAATTAACTGGCCATTTAATGAAAAAGATAAACTATTTGTCTTTGCTGCTGCTGCTGCTAAGTCACTTCAGTTATGTCCAACTCTGTGTGACCCCATAGATGGCAGCCCACCAGGCTCCGCCATCCCTGGGATTCTCCAGGCAAGAACACTGGAGTGGGTTGCCATTTCCTTCTCCAATGCATGAAAGTGAAAAGTGAAAGTGAAGTCGCTCAGTCGTGTCTGCCTCTTCGTGACCCCATGGACTGTAGCCTACCAGGTTCCTCTGTCCATGGGATTTTCCAGGCAAGAGTACTGGAGTGGGGTGCCATTGCTTTCTCCAGATTTGTCTTTAAATGTCTTTAATTGAGTCAAGTGTTAACTGTTGAGGCTTTGACTTAAACTCAGGTTCCCCTATATTTTATGTGGCATTAGTCAGATAAACTCTCTGAGCATTATTTCCATGTACAGATTAGAATAATAACTCATAATGTGCAGGGATATTATAATTACTAAATGAAAAATATACATGAATGTCCAAACATCCCATACTGCTCCATACAGACTAGTTGTTAAATTGCTGCATGAATAGGTAAAATAAACATAAATGAATTAACTGAGTAAACATAGAAACCATTTTTAAATAAAGATAGGCTGTTTCACTTTTTAATTAAAAAATTTTAAATAGTATACTTACAGTGTTGGGATCATATTTGAAATCAAAACCACAACACTGAATTTGGTACCATTTTTTAAAAAAATGTTTGAAATATGCTCAAATTTACAGAAAAGTTGTGAGTACTGTACAAGAACATTTCCTTCCTGAGCCAATTGAACTGATTTTCTGATGCTCTACCATCCCAGAGTACTCATTGGGGGAATTTATATTGATTCAGCACTGCCATCCAACCCATAAATCCTATTCAAATTTCATCAGTTATTTCAATAAAGTCACTTTCATGACAAAAGATCCAGTTTAGAATCACATATTGCATTTAGTTGTAAAGTTTCTTTACTATCCTTCAGTCTAGAATAGTTTCTTACCATTTCTCTGGCTTTGGTGACTTTGACCCTTTTGAAGATTACAGACCATTTTATTTGTTCTTTCCAGAATGTCCTTCAGTTTTTGTTCTCATCATATTTCCTTATAACTGGATTCAGGTTATGTACCTTTAGGAGGAATATCACAAGGAGTGTTGCTCTGCTATTATTATTTCAGTCTACCACATGGGCATGTAATTTTGATTTGCCCTATTAAAATAATACTACTTGATTATTGATTAAGGAAGTATTTGCCTGGTTTCTAACTCTTTTTAAAACAATATGAATTTTGTGGCGAGGTACTTCAAAACTATTTAAATATCTTTTCACACTTTAGATTTATATATTTTTGTTTATATCTCTATAGATTTATGACATCTTATTAAGTGATTTATAATCCTGTGCTTAATTTTTTTAATGATAGTCATGTGGTGGAACTCGCTTCTGTGTTCTTTTGGTATGACTGTCTTTCTCTAAGCACTTGTTTGCTGTCTGGCACAGCAGTGGATTCCAAGTCTATTTCATACGTTCTCTGGTCTAGCAGTGGAATTATCTGTGTCTCCAAGGAGCCCTAATTCCTTTTAGAGGAGAACATATTCAAAAACCACAATCAGTATGCTAGATATGCTCTCTGCCTTCAGGGTATTCCTACTTTCAGGTTCTTAGAGCTCTTGTGTATATGTATGTGTGTGTATTGTATGTGTGTATAGGTGTGTGTAGCTGTGGGTATGGGTACATGAATTTTGTGCACACTTCCTTTCTTGAGCTACAGTTTGCTTGGGGTAAGTTATATTTCCTTTAAGATGTATTCTGCATCTCTCTATAAAGATTGTATGGCATGAGTTCCTACTGACATTTCTAATTTTAATTTGGTACCTTAAGTTTCATTTCAGTTTTTTTTTCCTTTCCATTTCTTCTCTGAGAATGAGAATCCTGGCCCCTAGTTCCTTGACATATTTAGTCAAGCAGTTCCCATATATATAACCAGTCTCCCATCTTCATGGTCACTTCTCCTCTGAACCTGATCTGAACCAGGCTTTGGTTAGTTTCACCTGCCTTTGGCTCTCACAGCATTGGGCTGTTACTGCCTAATGGAAATACTTTCCCTACTCTTCTCAGGCTCTGAAATCTCATACCAGACTGCCTACTCATATGAATGCCTTGCTTGTTCCTTATGGGCTCTGAATTCTCTGTCTGGCTGCCCCCAAACATAGAATCCTTCCTTACCCTTCTCAGATACCCCCTAGCTGGTCTGGAATGCATGCCATCCTTATTCTGCTTGGGCTCTGACTCCACACAGAGGTCTGTTCTCTTTGTAGATGCCTCAGTGGCTTTACCGTCTACACTTGGACTTCAGTACTGTGTACCCAGATGCTCTCAAGTGCAGACTCCATCTTCATCTTGCTTGAGATCCAACCCCCTGCCTGGACCGCCCCAGTGCACAGACACTCTCTTCTAGCTCTGACTTGCCACGTCACATAGCCCAGCTCCTCCCCATCTACATAGGTAGATGTCTCTGTCATCCTGCTCAAAACTCCAACATCTTAGCACTGGGCCCCCATGGCATCCCCAGCCCTAGCGTAGATAGATATACTGTGCGCTGCTTTGCTTAGCAGTTGGACAGTGATTAATTCAAGAAAGGAAAGGAAGTGGAAGAGGAAGAAGAGGAAGAGTCCTTGCTCACTTTTAAAACATCTCTTTCCTTTACTTGGTTAATATACAGCAGAAAATATACATGGAAAATACTGAACAATTTCACAGAAATGTAAGCTCATAGATATCAAAAACATGTATCTCTATATTCTCAGGATCTGGTGTATGGCCTGTTATGTGGCAAATACTTAAATTTGATGAGTGAAAACTTTAAGAAGGGGATGAGTTTACAATTTGTTTTAAACTCCACTTCTACATTTTGTATGAGTTTAAAGAACTTTCCCCCTCTTCTTTATTCTTCTAGAAATATATGCATATCCAACTCTTTGTGACCCCATGGACTGTGTAGCCTTCCAGGCTCCTTTATCCATAGGGATTGTCCAGGCAAGAACACTGGAGTGGGTTGCCATGCCTTTCTCCAGGGGATCTTCCCAACCCAGGGATTGAACCCAGGTCTCCCACATTGCAGGAGGATTCTTTACCATTTGAGCCACCAGGGAACCCATATGCTGATTAAATTGTGTCATTTAAACTCTAAAGCACTTTGAATCTTTATTTCTTCTTGTTTTTGCCTCAGTAGTCTCTCTGTTGGATCATTGCTACAGTTTTACAAATGGACTATAGTATTAATCTTCCCTTTGCCCCAGGTCTGTGTCCATTTATTCCTCTTCATCCCTCTGCCACTATCCTACTCTAAACCACTGTTGTCTCTCATCTGAGGAATAGCTTCCTTAAGGGAAATGGGTCATATTGAGTCTCTGCTGACCCTTTTGCTTTCACTGTTTCCTCTTCCAGTCTTGTCTAGAGGTAGCAGTGTGAGACTTATTACCTCATCAGTCTTATTTCATGTCTTGTGTTCATGGACATTCACCTCAGATGACTGACCTCTTAATAATTTCTTAAACACATTACTTCCATTTGATGCCTTTTCACTGGCTGTCCTGTCCTCTTGGGGTTAGGGTTATGTCCTCAAAGTTTACCTTTTCTTCCAACTTTACCTCCTTGTTTTCATATCGGACGTTACTTTATCTGTGTGAGGTTGTCATGTTTATTTCCTTTACTTTTAATAGTCTGTAATTATTTTGATTTTTATATCTTTGTTATCACTGCTCAGTATTGTAGAGAAAAGACTCCCTCATGGTAAGACCCATGCCTATCTTGTTTTCCATTCTAAGTAGACAGGTTAAATGTTCAATAAACATCTGCTGAATAATAACACTGACACATTCACCCAAATCAAATGAGGCTGGGTGAGACAGTTTTAAAACTACTTGTGCACTATAGGAATAAATGTTTTGCACATTTTTGTCAGCCTTTCCAAATATACCCTTAATGCAAAATTTAAAACATTATGTCATTTCCAAAAAAAAAAAGACTCATTGTACCTCATTTATTTTGACATTTATTTGGGAAATTATGGATTTTAATTTATGAAAAAACTATGCTAATCAAATGTTTCCATTTAGCTTACAATATGTCTGCATATACAAAATGGTTGACTTTTTTAGCTTAGTTCAGGGTTTCTCAAGTTTTCCATTAACTTACAAATACATAGAAGCCAAACCAAGAACTCAAGTAAGCCTGTAAAATGTCAGTGTGTCAGTTCTAACTGTCTGCCACCTGAGTAGGTGCAAAAATTTTTGAATAATTAGCTCATATATGCTTGGGAGAAATGTAAGAAGGAAGCATGCAGAGTTTATATTACTGTGCCCAATTATTGTATGTCTGCCTTTGGAGTGCTTATGGTCCATAGCAATTGATGAGGTCCCAAAGAACATAAAAAATTTATTATAAAGCAGGTATTTGCAAACTATGCCCTGCGGCTCATTTCTATTCAGCCCTCAAGGTAAGGATTGTTTTCACATTTCTAAAGCCCTATTTAAAAAAATATGAGACAAGATGTATGTGATCTTCAAGTTCCAAACTATTTACTCTATGTCCTTTAAAGAAAAATGAAAAAAAAAAAAAGCTAGCTTATGTTTTATAGCATAACTGAGGCAAAATAAGGGGAAAATGGAACAGATTAATCTAATTGTAGATAAGAAAACAAATTTGGGTATGGACTGTTCACAGGTGAATGTTTAATTTTTCGGTTCCTTTAGATTGTGAATTTACGGTTATTTTTTCCAGGTTTCCCCTTTGCTTATGATAGTTAGAGGCAGCAGTGTCTCAGAAATTATATGCGATGCTTCAGAGATTTAGCTTGAATATTAAAAATGTGTTCCAATTCCTCAGGATAGAAACTCAGGAATATTACTTAGTAAATAGGTAATATAGATATTATTATGTTAGGCATAATTTTTTCTAGCATAACACTTATCACCATGTGATAGACTTATAACTGTATTATACTATAAGATTTAGTAAGGTATATGTTACATGAAATAAATGAAACATTTTAAGGTGTATAGTTTGATAGCTTTATACATAAATGTATACACTATGAAACCATCACCATAGTCAAGACAATAAACATATTCTTTCCCTCCAACCATGATAAGTGAAAAATGCCCACTCTAAACCCTAAAGAAACCTAAAAATATTAAAAGAAAAAGCTTGGCAAATAAGTCAAGAGTAGATGTTAAACAAAGTGCTAAATAACACTCAAGTGATTAAAAAACAGCAGAAAAGAGGGGGAAAGGAACAAAGAGCAAATATAAAATACAGAAAATCAGTAGCAAGAGGTAGATTTAGGTCAGCCATATTAAGTGGTCTTGTAAATGATACAAACTCTCTAATTAGAAGGCAGAAAAGCATGAGTTGATAAATGTCTAGACATAATTATATACTTTCAACAAAAATTTGTTTAAATATAAAAACACAGATGAGTTAAAAGGATGGAAAAAGAAAAACCATGTCAACACTAATCTTAAGAAAGCTGGAACTGCTATATAAATATAAGACAAGTTAGATTTCATGGCAAGGGTATTACTAGAGATAGGCATACTTCATAATGATAAAGGATGATTTTATCATTACATAAAAATCCTAGATAAATAGATACTTAGTAATAGTTGTTTGAAAATACATGAAGAAGGAAAAGGAGAAGTAGAATACTGAACAATTATTGGAGCCTCAGCATTCCTGTCTTAGAAATTGATAGAAATAATGCAAAAATTAAGGATAAAAGAATATTTGAACAGCACTGTCAGTTAACAGGATTTGATTGATAAATGTTTAGCATTCCATTCAACAGCAGCAGGAGATATATTATTTTCAAGCACACACTGGAACATTAAGCAGGATAGACCACATTCTGGAAAATAAAACAAGTCCTGATATAGCAAAATGAAAGAAATAATTTTATTTCTGTACACTGGTAATGAACAATCTAGAAATGGACTTAAAACAATTCTATTTATAATAGGGTACACTGAAAACTAGACAATATTTCTTGATTACGTAGATTTATACCTTTGACCAAATCCATTTAATTTATATAAATAAAATAAAATAAATTAGTATATTTAAAACTGATGCATCTTACTTCTGTAAGTTATATTGCAATGAAGTCTGTTTAAAGTAACACAGGGACACTTTGTAACAACTTACTGCTTTTTATAAATATTATATGAATTTTCATCACTAACCCTCTGACATAAGACATTCTAAGATTTTTGAAAGTTTGATTCTCTGGGGATGGGGGTAATAGATGAAGCTGAATTCTTTTTTTTTTTTTTCATTTATTTTTATTAGTTGGAGGCTAATTATTCTTAAAGCTGTGTGAATTTATAATTATTATACTATTAAAATACATATTTTAAAATGCATAATATCATGCTTGTGTTTAGCAGAGAGAATGTAGTATGAAAATAAATGTAGTATGAAATCACAGTGACAGACTGATGCAACTTGCATTGGGGATGGTATGAGGGAGATTAGCCTGTGCAACATTGTTAAGAGCTGGATTACTCTATATACTGTAAACCCAGGTGCTTTGTCCTTCTAACTGTACTTGGCGAAACCTATGTCAGGATTTGTCTGCTCGTAGTAGATGATTTTCTGTTTCCTTTCTACTCTGTACTGCTCCATACCTACTTCTCTCTTCAGGGTGCAGGCTAAGGTAAGCTCTAGACCTTCACCAGTGAGCTGAGCCAAGTATCATTAAGCACCATTTTGGTGCTTATATCTGTTGTTCATACCTCTTTTCATTCAATATCTCATACAAACCTTCTGAGAATACTGTTGTTTCAGGAACTCTGGTTTATAATAAGGATTTTTTAAAAAATTGCTGCATGTAAATAGATCATAATTTTGTAGTAAGGCCAACAGAGACTAATAACTGCCATGTAATCTGCTCTCGTAAACTTTAGAAGTTCTCCTGATGTCAAACTCTTGCTCACATTATTTTTGTGTCTTGTTATTCTCTTGTGAATGTTTTTGAACAAGTCTTTGGCCTGAATTCTATTTCTTTCTGACTCTTGGTCTTTCTTTGACTTTTATTCCAGATTGTTTTCTCCATCTGATTATTAAGTTATATTCTGATATTAAGCACTTCCTTTGGAGCCCTGCATGAATTTGGTTGACTGTCCCTGGGTGTATTTTGGTCAACCTCAGATTTAACCCATTTCTTCTAGTTTTGGTTTAAAATGAATTATAATTGACTATTCCCTGTGGAGTAAAAACTGAAGACAATGTCACTTGCTTTTCTTTTCTTATTTTTTTCAAAACATTCTTTTTAGGCTTGTCAGTACATGGAATATTATAATAATCTATGAAGAACACTGATTTTAATTCCAGGGGTTTCTCTCTCAGGAAACTTTCTATATACTCTGTATTTCATGAAAATGTAATACTTTGTCTCCTAAAAACTGCTCAGCCTGACTGCTGAACACAGTTTAAAAGCCATCTGGAGGGTTTTGGACTGAGAGTGGGTGATTGGTTGTTAAGACTTTATTGATTTTACAACTTAAAGAATGATCGGATCTTTTTTTCCCTACTCCTAAGCAATCTTCTATTTTGTTTTTCTGGACACAAATTGTACCAGAGAAAAGCAATAAAATGGGAGTGTCTAACATAGTTACTACCAGGATCTTTAAGAAGTCTTTGGAGAATTATGCTCCACAGAGGCATCAGAATACAGTGTTTAGACTGGCTGTCTAGACAGTAGGAAATGAAACTCTGGCAGTCCCAGCAATGTAATAGACTGTTTATGTATATAGAGTTATGGTGTAGTCACGTGCCACTTAATGTCCACATAGAATGCTAAAATAAAGTTAGCTTGTACCACTTTTGCCATACTGACTCACACGTGAAATCAGGACCCATAGTTTCTGACCTTATCTAATGCTCAGAATATTGTTGTGTGCCCATATTTCCATATAGCATTGAGTAACTTTGTTCAGAAAAGTTCGACTGCATAAGGTTAAGTAATCAAGTATGCTTAAACATTTTACAGCCATGGAAATAATTTTTTTTCTCTTCTTTACCCAAATGGAACTGAGATTAATGACCTGAATATATGTGGCATATTTTAGATTTGAGGTATAGCAAATAATGACTTTTTATATTTTATTTTGTAGAACAACTCACACTGGAAGTCAGTGAGTGACTCAGCTATGCAATGTTGTAGAGCTATGTGAATATCCAGGAGAAGTTCTTACTGGATGCCAAGAGAGTTCTTGTAAAACCATGTTTGTATCTTTTACTTTTCTTTTGAATTTCTGTTTTTATGGAAGGATTACTTTTGTTTTTTAAGTCCAGAGGGATTTGACCCATGTCTATTCTGAGCAGTAAATATTGAAAAATAAATTTCTATCAGTAAATAATCACCCTGTTGACTGATAGTTCCTGAAAGCTATAAATATTTTTAATAATGTGACAGCTATATTTTTTAAATAATAAAATTTTAACTTTATTTGCCAATCAAAGTATTGGCTTTTCTTTAATTTTGTTATTAAGACAGATAATCTATGAGTCACTTGCTCCTGGAGTGTGTTTTTTAAATTACTTTATAAAATATTTAAGATTATGAAATTACTCGATCATTCAGAAACAGTTTTCAGGTTATTGACCACAACAAATAAAACAGAAATTTTAAATTAGTAGAACTTTTCAAATGAAATCATTTGAACCACCTCACTAAATGAATATTTTGTCCATTTGATATTTTAGCTATAGGAATCACAGATTGCTGATTAAGTCTTTAGGTTGCCGTATAGTCAGCTGGGTTTTCTTTAGATAACTTAAAAATAGAAATCATATAGGCAGGAGTCTGCCATTTGACTTAAAATGATTATAGTAGACTAAGTAAATATGATCTGTATCATAAGAAGTTGTCATAATCATGGTCACGACGGGAGACTCCTGAATACTCACAGACAAGTCTGGCTCAATCTCTTATAGTGTCTCTGCTCCTTTCTCCTGGGTCCTGGTGCTCACAAAGTTTTCTTTTCTTTTTTTTTTTTTTAAATTTTATATTTTTTTCCATTTATTTTTATTCGTTGGAGGCTAATTACCTTACAATACTGTAGTGGTTTTTGTCATACATTGACATGAATCAGCCATGGATTTACATGTGTTCCCCATCGCGATCCCCCCTCCCACCTCCCTCTCCACCTAATTCCTCTGGGTCTTCCCAGTGCACCAGGCCTGACCACTTGTCTCATGCATCCAACCTGGGCTGGTGATCTGTTTCACCCTAGATAATATACATGCTTCGATGCTGTTCTCTCAAAACATCCCACCCTCACCTTCTCCCACAGAGTCCAAAAGTCTGTTCGGTACATCTGTGTCTCCTTTTCTGTTTTGCATATTGGGTTATCATTACCATCTTTCTAAATTCCATATATATGCGTTAGTATACTGTATTGATCTTTATCTTTCTGGCTTACTTCACTCTGTATAACGGGCTCCAGTTTCACCCATCTCATTAGAACTGATTCACATGAATTCTTTTTAATGGCTGAGTAATATTCCATTTTGTATATGTACCACAGCTTCCTTATCCATTCATCTGCTGATGGGCATCTAGGTTGCTTCCATGTCCTGGCTATTATAAACAGTGCTGCAATGAACATTGGGGTGCAAGTGTCTCTTTCAGATCTGGTTTCCTTGGTGTGTATGCCCAGAAGTGGGATGGCTGGGTCATATGGCAGTTCTATTTCCAGTTTTTTTTAAGAAATCTCCACACTCTTCTCCATAATGGCTGTGCTAGTTTGCATTCCCACCAACAGTGTAAGAGGGTTCCCTTTTCTCCACACCCTCTCCAGCATATATTGCTTGTAGACTTTTGGATAGCAGCCATCCTGACTGGCGTGTAATGGTACCTCATTGTGGTTTTGATTTGCATTTCTCTGATAATGAATGATGTTGAGCATCTTTTCATTTGTTTGTTAGCCATCTGTATGTCTTCTTTGGAGAAATGTCTGTTTAGTTCTTTGGCCCATTTTTTGATTGGGTCATTTATTTTTTTGGAATTGAGCATCAGGAGTTGCTTGTATATTTTTGAGATTAATCCTTTGTCTGTTTCTTCATTTGCTATTATATTCTCCCAATCTGAGGGCTGCCTTTTCACCTTACTTATAGTTTCCTTTGTAGTGCAAAAGCGTTTAAGTTTCATAAGGTCCCATTTGTTTATTTTTGCTTTTATTTCCAATATTCTGGGAGGTGGGTCATAGAGGATCTTGCTGTGATTTATGTCGGAGAGTGTTTTGCCTATGTTCTCCTCTAGGAGTTTGATAGTTTCTGGTCTTACATTTAGATCTTTCATCCATTTTGAGAAATCCCTTGCATTCCTATACACTAACAAAATGAGAGAACAGAAAGAGAAATTAAGGAAACAATATCATTCACCATTGCAACAAAAAGAATAAAATACTTAGGAGTATATCTACCTAAAGAAACAAAAGACCTATACATAGAAAACTATAAAACACTGATGAAAGAAATCAAAGAGGACACAAACAGATGGAGAAATATACCGTGTTCATGGATTGGAATAATCAATATTGTCAAAATGACTATACTACCCAAAGCAATCTATAGATTCAGTGCCATCCCTATCAAGCTACCAACGGTATTTTTCACAGAACTAGAACAAATAATTTCACAATTTGTATGGAAATACAAAAAACCTCAAATAGCCAAAGTAATCTTGAGAAAGAAGAATGGAACTGGAGGAATCAACCTGCCTGACTTCAGACTATACTGTAAAGCCACAGTCATCAAGACAGTTTGGTACTGGCACAAAGACAGAAATATAGATCAATGGAACAGAATAGAAAGCCCAGAGATAAATCCATGAACCTATGGACACCTTATCTTCAACAAATGAAGCAAGAATATACAATGGAAAAAGACAACCTCTTTAACAAGTGGTGCTGGGAAAACTGGTCAACCACTTGTAAAAGAATGAAACTAGAACACTTTCTAACACCATACACAAAAATAAACTCACAAGGTTTTGTGTGTGACCTTCAAGAGTCTGTTTCACCAGTCCTGTGTAAGTTCTGTAATCAAATCCAACTGGCCCCCAAAGTCAAATTCTCTGGGGACTCACAGTCCCTTTGCCAGATCCAGTTCCTTTGCCAGATCCAGTCCCTTTGCTAGACCCCTTTGTTGTGGGTCCTAGAACTTTCTTAACAGTGCGAGAATTTATTTGGTATAATTGTTCTGCAGTTTGTGGGTCTTCAGCTCCACAGCTCTGTGTTGGGGTTAATGGTGACCTCCTCAAAAGGGCTTATGCCACACGGTGTATGACCCAAGTCTCCCACACCCAGAGCCCCTGCCCCTGAGGCAGGCCACTGCTGACCTGTACCTCCGCAGGAGACACTGAAATACTCAAAGGCAGGTCTGGCTCAGTCTCTGTGGGGTCTCTGGGTCCTGGTGCACACATGGTATGTTTGAGCCCTCCAAGCATCTCTGGAAGGTATGGAGTTTGATTCTAAATGTGATTTCGCTGGCCCTACCATCTTGCTGGGGCTTCTCCTTTGCCCCTGGATGAGGGGTGTCTTTTTTTTGGTGGAATCCAACGTTCTCCTGTTGTTGGTTGTTCAGTAACAAGTTGCAATTGGGGATTTCTTGCAGGAGAAGATGAGCACATGTCCTTCTACTCTTCCGTCTTGCTCTTTTTTTGCACTCATCTCACATGCTAGCAAAGTAATGCTCAAAATTCTCCAAATGAGGCTTCAGCAGTATACAAACCAAGAACTTCCAGATGTTCAAGCTAGATTGAAAAATAGAGGAAACAGAGATCAAATTGCCAACATCTGTTGGTTCATAGAAAAAGCAAGAGTATTCCAGAAAAAACACCTGCTTTATTGACTATTCTGAAGGCTTTGACTGTATGGATCACAACAAACTGTAGAAAATTCTTGAAAAGATGTGAATAGCAGACCACCTAACCTGCCTGCTGAGAAATCTGTATGCAGGTCAAAAAGCAACAATTAGAACCAAACATGGAACAACAGACTGCTTCCAAATCGAGAAAGGATTATGTCAAGGCTTTATATTTTCACCCTGCTTATTTAAATTATATCCAGAGTGCATCATGAGAAATGCTGGGCTACATGAAGCACAAGCTGGAATCAGGATTGCCAGGAGAGATATAAATAACCTCAGATATACAGATGACACCACCCTTATGGCAGAAAGCAAAACTGAAGAGCCTCTTGATGAAAGTAAAACAGGAGAGTGAAAAAGCTGGCTTAAAACACAACATTCAAAAAACTAACATATTGGCATCTGATCCATTACTTCATGGCAAATAAATGGAGAAACAAAGGAAACAGTGACAGACTTTATATTCTTGGGATCCAAAATCACTGCAGATGATGACTGAGGCCATGAAATCAAAAGACACTTACTGCTTGTAAGAAAATCTATGACCAACCTAGACAGCATATTAAAACACACAGACCTTACTTTGTGGACAAAGGTCCATATAGTCAAAGCAAGAAAGGCAATGCCAAAGAATGCTCAAACTACCACACAATTGCACTCATCTCACACGCTAGTAAAGTAATGCTCAAAATTCACCAAGCTAAAAAAAAAAAAAAAAAAAAAATTCACCAAGCTAGGCTTCAACAGGACGTGAACCGTGAACTTCCAGATGTTCAACCTGGATTCAGAAAAGGCAGAGGAACCAGAGATCAAATTGCCAACATCCATTGGATCATTGAAATAGCAAGAGAGTTCCAGAAAAACATATACTTCTGCTTTACTGACTATGCCAAAGCCTTTGACTGTGTGAATCACAACAAACTGTGGAAAATTCTTAAAGATATGGGAATACCAGACTACCTGACCTGCCTCTTGAGAAATCTGTATGCAGGTCAAGAAGCAACAGTTAGAGCTGGACATGGAAAAACAGACTGGTTCCAAATAGGAAAAGTAGTAGGTCAAGGCTGTATATTATCACCCTGCTTATTTAACTTATATTCAGAGTACATCATGAGAAATGCTGGGCTGGAGGAAGCACAAGCTGGAATCAAGATTGCAGGGAGAAATATCAATAACCTCAGATATGCAGAAGATACCACCCTTGTGGCAGAAAGCAAAGAACTAAAGAGCCTCTTGATGAAAGTGAAAGAGGAGTGTGAAAAAGGTGGCTTAAAACTCAACATTGATAAAACTAAGATCATGGCATACAGTCCCATCACTTCATGGCAAATAGATGGGGAAACAATGGAAACAGTGACAGACTATTTTGGGGGGCTCCAAAATCACTGCAGATGATGACTGCAGCCATTAAATTAAAATTGCTTGCTCCTTGGAAGGAAAGTTATGACCAACCTGGACAGCATATTAAATAGCAGAGACATTACTTTGCCAACAAAGTTCCATCTAGTCAAAGCTATGGTTTTTCCAGTAGTCATGTATGGATGTGAGAGTTGGACTATAAAGAAAGCTGAGTGTCAAAGAATTGACACTTTTATACTGTGGTGTTGGAAAAGACTCTTGAGAGTCCCTTGGACTGCAGGGAGATCCAACAAGTCAATCCTAAGGGAAATCAGTCCTGAATATTCATTGGAAAGACTGATGCTGAAGCTGTAACTCCCATACTTTGGCCGCCTGATTGAAGAACTGACTCATATGATAAGATCCTGATGCTGGGAAAGATTGAAGGTGGAAGGAGAAGGGGATGACAGAGGATGAGATGGTTGGATGGCATCACCGACTCAAGGGACATGAGTTTGAGTAAACACCAGGGTTTTGTGATGGCTAGGGATGCCTGGCGTGCTGCAGTCTATAGGGTTGTGCAAAGAGTTGGATACAACTGAGCAACTGAACTGAAATGACGGTTTTTCCTTTAGTCTTGTATGGATGTGAGAGTTGGACTATATATTTGGACTGTGGTGTTGGATAAGACTCTTGAGAGTCTGTTGCACAGTGAGGAGATGAAACCCTAAAGAAAATAATTCCTCAATATTCTTTGGAAGGACTGATGCTGAAGCTGAAACTCCACCTGATGCCAAGAACTGACTCATTGGAAAAGACCCTGATGCTGGGAAAGATTGAAGGCAGGAGGCGAAGGGGACGACAGAGGATGAGGTGGTTTGATGGTATCACCGACTTGATGGACGTGAGTTTGAACCAGCTCCAGGAGTTGGTGATGGACTGGGAAGCCTGCCATGCTGCAGTCCATGGAGTCGCAAAGAGTCAGACACGACTGAGGGACTGGACTGAACTGAAATGATAATCATGGTCAGAGTTCACAAAACTGATTTAGGGATTCAGATATGATCTATAGAAGTAGCTTATGGGGCCTCCCTGTAGCTCAGTTGATAAAGAATCCTCCTGCAATACAGGAGACCCAGGTTCAGTTTCTGGGTTGGGAAGAGCCCCTGAAGGGATAGGCTACCCACTCCAGTATTCTTGGGCTTCCCTCATGGCTCAACTGGTAAAGAATCTGCCTATGTTATGTGAGACCTGAGTTCAGTCCCTGGGTTGGGAACATCCCCTGAAGAAGGAAACAGCAACTCACTCTAATATTCTGGCCTGGATCATTCCATGAACTATACTTCATGGGGTCTCAAAGAAAGAGTAGGACACAACTGAGTGACTTTCAATTTCCCTTCACTCTTCATTATTAAATAAAAATGCTGTGATAATTATTGTAGGTTTAATGCTTATTTTGGGTGACCATACATTCTTGGAAAATTTTATAATATATATATATGTATGTAAAAATATACATACATATATATATTTACAGATATATAAGATAAAATAATATGTTGTGATTCTCATTTTTTTTCTTTTTTTGATGTATTTTGACTCTAATTCATTTGAGAAATAGGGCACACTCCAATTGGTAACAGTGTCACCCTGCTGCCAGTGACTCTTGGAGGTTTGTAAGAGAAAAATGCCTGGAATTGTTCATCAGAATCTGTGGTATGTGATTGAAAAGCCTTCTGAAATAGTTAAGATGTGCTTTCTTGTGTCTCAAATTGAATTGTACTACATTCATTTCAATATTTAATAGCTCACCATCCATCAACAAAGGCATTGTCTTTAAACAGGCGCTGTTATTATTTATGTATATCTTTTAAACACCATGGGTGACTTAGTAAATACTAGTTAAAAAATATTTAAAACCAAATAGAACACTTTCTAACACCATACACATAAATAAACTTAAAATGGATTAAAAATCTAAATGTAAGGCCAGAAACTGTAAAACTCCTAGAGGAAAACAGGCAGAATGCTCTCAAATCACAGCAAGAGCCTCTGTGATCCACCTCCCAGAGTAATGGAAATAAAATCAAAAATAAACAAATTGGACATAATTAAACTTAAAAGCTTTGCACAACGAAGAAAGCTATAAGCAAGATGAAAAGACAGCCTTTGGAATGGGAGAAAATAATAGCAAATGAAGCAACAAAGAATTAATCTCAAAAATATACAAGCAGCTCATGCAGCTCAATACCAGAAAAATAAATGACCCAATCAAAAAATGGGCCTAAGAACTAAACAGACATTTCTCCAAAGAAGACATACAGATGGCTATCAAACGCATGAAAATATGCTCAACATCATTCATTATCAGAGAAATGCAAATCAAAACCACCATGAGGTACCATCTCAAGCTGGTCAGAATGGCTGCCATCAAAAAGTCTACAAGCAATAAATGCTGGAGAGGGTGTGGAGAAAAGGGAACCCTCTTACACTGCTGGTGGGAATGCAAACTAGTACAGCCACTATGGAGAACAGTGTGGAGATTCCTTAAAAAACTGGAAATAGAACTGTTATATGACCCAGCAATCCCACTTCTGGGCATACACACCAAGGAAACCAGAATCGAAAGAGACACGTGTACCCCAGTATTCATCACAGCACCGTTTACAATAGCCAGAACATGGAAGCAGACGAATGGATAAGAAAGCCATGGTACATATACACAATGGAATATTATTTAGCTATTCAAAAGAGTGCATTTGAATCAGTTCTAGTGAGGTGGATGAAACTGGAGCCCATTATACAGAGTGAAGTAAGCCAGAAAGATAAAGATCAATACAGTATACTAACGCATATATATGGAATTTAGAAAGATGGTAATGATAACCCAATATGCAAAACAGAAAAGGAGACACAGATGTACCGAACAGACTTTTGGACTCTGTGGGAGAAGGTGAGGGTGGGATGATTTGAGAGAATAGTATTGAAACACGTATATTATCATATGTGAAATAGATGACCAGTCCAAGTTTGATACGTGTAACAGGGCACTCAAAGCCGGTGCACTGGGACAACCCAGATGGATGGGATGGGGAGGGAGGTGGGAGAGGGGTTCGGGATGGGGGACACATGTATACCTGTGGCTGATTCATGTCAATGTATGGCGAAAACCACCACAATATTGTACAGTAATTAGCATCCAATTAAAATAAATAAATTAAGAAAATAGTTCATCTTCTAAAAGAATCTTATATAAAAATTAAAGTGAGAAGGACATCCTACACTAAAAGTAGGTCTACTAGATTCTATTATTTGTCCAAAAATATCAAGTGCCATATATGTCAGGCACAGATAAGATCAAACTATACATGTATAAAGTTAGCCTTTAGGGAAACTCAAATTATAGTAAGACACACACATAAGTAACTAAACTGCTTATAATGTGATCAGTTCTACTATTTTTATTTGTGAGGTATTAGGCTCTGCTAGTGGTAAAGAACCTGCCTGCCAGTGCAAGAGATGCAGGAGACACCAGTTGATCCATGAGTAGGGAGGAACCTCTGGAAGAGGAAATGGCAACGCATTCCAATATTCTTGCCTGGCAAATCCCATGGACAGAAGAGCCTGATGGGCTACAGTCCACAGGGTCACAAAAAGTCAGACATGACTGAAGCAACTTAGCAGACATAGTAGCATACACAGATTATCATTTTTTTCTCCAGTGTTCTATAGGTTGTTGGTGGCAGAGTGGTAGATGCACAAAGTGCTTCACAAAAGGAGACTTGTTAGTGATTTTATGGTTTGAATCTTATGAGCTGTGTGTATACATTTAGTTCAGTTCACTTCAGTCACTCAGTCACGTCCAACTCTTTGCGACCTCGTGGACTGCAGCACGCCAGGCTACCCTGTTCACCACCAACTCAGAGGGCTTGCTCAAACTCATGTCCGTTGAGTTGGTGATGCCATCCTGCCATCTCATCCTCTGTCGTCCCCTTCTCCTCCCGCCTTCAATCTTTCCCAGCATCAGGGTTTTTTCCAATGAGTCAGTTCTTTGCATCAGGTGGAATTTCAGCTTCAGCATCAGTCCTTGCAATAAATATTCAGGATTGGTTTCCTTTAGGATAGATGAGTTTCATCTCCTCACTGTGCAATGGACTCTCAAGAGTCTTCTCCAATACCACAGTTTAAACATATAGTGCATCTCTGACATCCAAATATGACTATTGGAAAAACCATAGCTTTGACTAGATGGACCTTGGTTGGCAAAGTAATGTCTCTGCTTTTTAATATGCTGTCTAGGTTAGTCATAACTTTCCTTCCAAGGAGTAAGCGTCTTTTAATTTCATTGCTGCAGTCACCATCTCCAGTGATTTTGGGAGTCTGGAAAAATAAAGTCAGCCACTGTTTCCACATCTATTTGCCATGAAGTGATGGGACCGGATGCCATGATCTTAGTTTTCTGAATGTTGAACTTTAAGCCAACTTTTTACTCTCCTCTTTCACTTTCATCAAGAGACTCTTTAGTTCTTCTTCAATTTTTGCCATAAGGGTGGTGTCATCTGCATATCTGAGGTTATTGATATTTCTCCCAGCAGTCTTGATTCCAGCTTGTGCTTCATCTAGTCCAGCATTTCTCATGATGTACTCGGCATATAAGTTAAATAAGCAGGGTGGCAATATGCAGCCTTGACGTACTCCTTTCCCTATTTGGAACCAATCTGTTATATGTCCAGTTCTAACTGTTGCTTCTTTACCTGCATACAGATTTCTCAGGAGACAAGTCAGGTGGTCTGGTATTCCCATCTCTTTAAGAATTTTCCACAGTTTGTGGAAATGCTCCAACTACTGCACAACTACACTCATCTCACACGCTCGGAAAGTAATGCTCAAAATTCTCCAAGTCATGCTTCAACAGTATGTGAACCATGAACTTCCAGATACTCAAGCTGAATTTAGAAAAGGCAGAGGAACAATGATCAAATTGCCAACATTCCTTGGATCATGGAGGCCATGCTCAGTAAATCTTTAATCCAGTTTTCTATGATGGATGGGACTGTGTTCCTTCACTGTAGTTTGGCCTAAGGCCAAACTATGGTAGGGGTAATATTGTTAATCTCCTTCTGAAAGGATTTATGCCAGGACTGTTGTAGTCAGTGCCCCTGACCCCATGGCATGTCACTGTCCACCCACGCCTCCATTGAAGACTCCTGGACACTCACAGGCAAGTCTGGCTCAGTCTCTTGTGGGGTCACTGCTCCTTTCTCCTGGGTCCTGGTGCACACAAGGTTTTGTGTGTACCCTCCAAGAATCTGCTTCCCCAGTCCTGTGTATGTTCTGTAATCAAATCCCACTGGTCTTCAAAGTCAAATTCCCTGGGATTCTCAGTCCGTTTGCCAGATCCCCAGATTGGGAACTCTCTTGTGGGCCCTAGAACTTTCACAACAGTGTGAGAACTTCTTTGGTGTAATTGCCCTTCAGTTTGTGGGGTGTCTGCTGGGTGGCTTTATGGTGGGGCTCAATTGCAATGCCCCCCAGGTCTGCTTCAGTCATAGCACCTGTCCCCACAACAGGCCACTGCTCACCCGTGCCTTCACAGGAGACACTCAGACATTCAAAGGCAAGTCTGGCTCAGCCTCTTGTGGGGTCCCTGGGTCCTGATGCATACAAGGTTTTGTTTGAGCCCTCGGAGCATCTTTGGTTGGTATGGGATTTGATTCTAAATGCTATTTCACCCCTCCAACTGTCTTGTTGGGGCTTCTTCTTTGTCCTTGGATGTGGGTATCTTTTTTTTGGTGGGATCCATCATTTTCCTGTCGATGGTTGTTCAGTGGTTGGTTGCAGTTTTGGAGTTCTCACAGGAGAAGATGAGTGCACACCCTTCTGCTCCGTTATCTTGTGGATCCTATGTATATGAATGAATTCATAATGTTTAATAAGAATCAGTAATGACTTGAATAAATTAATCATATGAACTAAAGTAATTTGCGTGCTTACCCAAAACAATCAAGCTAAGTGTATCCTATATATTCATATACACATAGATACACATATTCATATATATTGGATACACTTAGTTTGATTGTTTTGGGTAAGCACATAAATTACTTTAGTTCATATGATTAATTTATACAAGCTGTTGCTGATTCTTGTTAAACATTATGAATTCATTCATTAAAAGTATTTATGGACTATATTGGAGATTGAAGACTAAACCAGAGACTGTATGAGATTATAAAAGAAAGGAAGATTTAGGATGGGAGATGATCAATAAGAATGTGTACAGGTTGATGTATGGTCCTGTAGAACATCCTGGATGGGTGAGTCTGATCATGACAGAATGTGCATGTTAGAGCTTTGATTCATTAGTAAATGGGTGGTATATTGAAAACCCTGAGCCTGGATAAAACCACAGAGCAATGAGCATAGGCCAAGGCCTTAATTCTGGGGTCCCAGTGTGAACACGGCAAATACAAAGGGTACTAGCATCATAAATTCACAAAGGTAAAAAATAACTGGGACCCTCAGACCTTAGAGAATTTTAATTGTGGACCAATTAGAAAAATAAAGTTCTACCTCCACCAATTTATTGCATTTGCTAATATGGATGTCCATGATGACCTGTCAGAAGAGTGAGTAGAGAAAAGGGAGTATATCAGATTGTAAGGGGTTTTTAATTGAATGCAGAGAGAGTGAAGGAAAGAGAGATGGGGAGTATGGATGATTATATCAAGAAATATGGGAAAACAGGAGGGTAAGAAAATGAGAACCAGGTAGAGAAGCAGAGCCAGGAATCCCAGGGTTGGAATCCCAGAGCACCTTGTATATGCTGGAAAAATAACCAGTAGAAAGAGAGGAAGATGAAAGAAGCAGCAAGAAGGGTTGCTGTTCTTTATGAGACTTGTTGCATGCTGAATGGTGTATCCTAGTGGGTTTACTTACTAAGTTTAGTGGCTTGAAAAGGATACACAACCTTTTCTGAATCTTTCCTCAATGATCTATTTGTTAATTTTGTGAAGGGTTGATGTGTTGTGACCAGTCCTGTCTTTCCCACAGTGGGAAGTCTGGGTGAGCTCTGAGAGGAAGAAGGCGACCACCACCTGTGGTCTCTCCTGCTTGGGAACCGATTGCTCCTCTGGTTTGTTAATTGGAGGTGCACATGAAGGGCACAGCCCAGGGGGAAGGGTGACCAGCTAGGCGACTGGAGACACATACCTCCTCTTCCTCGGCCTCCCTTAAGAGAACTCACACTACTGACCCAGAAAGATGTTTAAACTGTGTGTTGGTGTTATTTTTAAGTGAACAGTCATATCAGTATCTCAGAGCTAAACAAGAGAGTACAGTTACCAGCTGTGGCCTAACCAGTTCCTTCTGTGTTCTTCACAAAGAGTTCAGGCGTGGTGGAAGGAGCACTGAGAGTTTAGGTTCTTAGAGGGCGTGAAACATTCATGCTTTCACAGCACCACAGTTTCACTCTGGTCTTCTGTGGCCTATTTTCCTTGGTCCCCCCTTATATATTTCTAATCCTTATCTTTGGTATGAAAAATCTCCTTCCTCAGAGAACTTGAAAGTATTCCTATGTTTTGAAGGAATCTGAGAACAGTTTCCTTTCCCTGATTCTGCAGACTCAGGTTCCCTTAAGCACAGACTTTGCTAAGACTCTTCAGAAGTTGCCTCTGTGACAATTACAGAAAGGAACTTCCCATCACAAAGAAAAAAAGTTTGCATGCTACCCCAAAATCTGAACAAATACACACTACAGCTCACTTATGAGGTGGAGGAATCATGAGCTCAGGGGGTTACTTGGGATAATTTAGTGTATATTTACATGAAAGATCTCATATATGAAAACCCTTTTCTTATCTTTTTAAAAAACTTTATTGGAGCATAGTTGACTTATCGTGTTGTGTTAGTTTCACATGTACAGTGTAGTCAGTCATTCAGTTAAGCATTTTAATATATTCATTCTTTTTCAGATTCTTTTCTTATGTAGGATATGACAGAATATTGAGTAGAGGTCCCTGTTCTCTACAGTAGGACTTGGTTGATTATTTGTTTTATATATTGTAGTGTGTATATGTTAAGCCCAAGCTGCTAATTTATCTTCCTCCCACCCAATCAAATGAGCAGATGACATTTCTTTGAAGAAACCTTTCTTTAGGAGCCCATTATACAGAGTGAAGTAAGCCAGAAAGATAAAGATCAATACAGTATACTAACGCATATATATGGAATTTAGAAAGATGGTAACGATAACCCAATATGCAAAACAGAAAAAGAGACACAGATGTACCGAACAGACTTTTGGACTCTGTGGGAGAAGGTGAGGGTGGGATATTCTGAGAGAACAGCATCGAAACATGTATATTATCTAGGGTGAAACAGATCACCAGCCCAGGTTGGATGCATGAGACAAGTGCTCGGGCCGGGTGCACTGGGAAGACCCAGAGGGATGGGCTGGGAAGGGAGGCGGGAGGGGGGATCGGGATGGGGAGGGAACACATGTAAATCCATGGCTGATTCATGTCAATGTATGGCAAAAAAACACTACAATATTGTAAAGTAATTAGCCTCCAACTAATAAAAATAAATGAAAAAAAAAAAAGAAAACCTTTTTAAAATCCACCATCAGAGCATATGCATTGGACTTCTAAGGATCAGGAAAAGCTTCTAAAATGTAATTCCTCTCCTCAGCTGGCTGTGCATGTACCCTGTCATACCCATAATATGGTGATGTACATTTCAGGTTTGGGAGAAAAAAGCCACCTCAGTGTTCACAAAGACCTTGGGAGCTTGGGTGGGACAGGACTCGCTCCCACACACAAGTGTGGTAGTGAACATGTGTGCACATTCTCTACTGGAGTGTGTACATGGCTGTGTGTAGGCTCTGTTAGTCGCCTCTTTCTGCCAGTGTGGTTGCAGTCAGTCTCCTTTCAAGATAATCTCATCTTTGTAATTCCTACAGTCTTATAATTTTTACTACCATGCAATTTAGCATTTAGAAAATGAAAATGCTTTCTATTTTTTGGCTTTTAGTCTACTGATTGAAGGGAAAATGAACCCTCAATATTTTACTGAGAATCATTTTGATTTGTTTTTGAGACTATGATTGCTTTTATTATAAAGTAACACAAAATAAGCATTGAATGGCTCTGTTTGAGCCATCTGAGATGAAGAGTGGCACCTAAAACTAGATTCCTTCTTACACTTTTACAGAGAAGAAGGGTTGGTCTAACCAGTTTCAAGCAGATCTTTGTCATATGCAGTTTTAAAAAACTTCACAGGCAGAGGCTTAATGCCAATATTCCGTGTGTGATCTCTAGACCCAAGCTTAGTGTTCTGTGTCATAACGATCCTTGTAGCTATTTCTCCCATGGGCATAAAGCATGGAAATTTTTAATAATCTGGAAATATAGTTAATGGAGTTTTAATTAAGTGGAACAAAATAGTGTATGCATTGTATTCATTGATACTAATGTTAATTTAAAATCAGAGTGGCTGGGAATTGTTCTGTCCTGTTCTGCCACTATGATGAGGGAAGACAGAGCTACTCTCATCACTGAGGAGTTATTTAAGGGGTATGGCCATGGATAGAAATGTTCTATAGAGGGTAGAAATGTTCTTCTTTCTAAGATGTAAAATAACAGGCTTTTAGGGGCCCTTCCACTTTCCTGGAATTGACTGCCAGAATCCATATCTGAAAATGAGTCTTATTCCACGCTAATGGGCTTATAGCAGTCGGAAACTGGGTTTAAAGCTTCTGTGTAAGTTCTTAAGAGCAACAGAAGGGTGGTCTGCTTAGCTAGAACCAAGGAGGAGAAGAGAGATGTCACAGGAAGTGGCTGTGGTGTAGACTTTATTGCTGTCCCAGTGTTTGAGTCTGGGATATGAGGGGTTTCCTAGGGAAGCAGAAATCATAAAATATACCTTTATACCTTGGATGAATCATGCTGCAAGTGTCAAACCTGAGGAAGCAACTCACTGGACAAACGAGTCCATTAATGAGGGTTGTATGTGAACAGCTATGAATGGAAGAGTTTGAACTAGAACCAGATAACCTACAATGAGAAATTTTGTGGATTTCAGATCCCAAAGTGCATTGCAGAGAAGCCAACCATGCCTTGTTCAAAAGAGTGTTTGAACACTGGCTGCACAGAAGCACTAGCCTCCCAAAAGCACTGGTCTGCAACTCAGTAAAGAGACTTCCACTTTTTAGTATTTTTTGCCACTTTATTTATTTTTTTAATTGAAGGATAATTGCTTTACCGAATTTTATGGTTTTGTGTCATACATCAATAAGAATCAGCCATAGGTGCACCCATGTCTCCTCCCTCCTGAACCTCTCTCCCGTCTCCCACCCCATCCCACCCTTCTCAGTTCAGTTCAGTCGCTCAGTCATGTCCGACTCTTTGTTACCTCTTGAACTGCACCACGCCAGGCCTCCCTGTCCATCAGCAACTCCCAGAGTCCACCCAAACCCATGTCCATTGTGTCGGCAATGCCGTCCAAACATCTCATCCTCTGTCGTCCCCTTCTCCTCCTGCTCTCAATCTTTCCAGCATCCCACCCTTTAGATTGTCGCAGAACCTTGTTTGAGTTCCCTGAGTCATGGCAAATTCCCACTGACTATATATTTTACAGTCTATGCAATTCTCTAGGCCAGAATACTGGAGTGGATAGCCTTTCCCTTCTCCAGAGAATCTTCCTAACCCAGGAATTGAACCCAGGACTCCTGCATTGCAGGCGGATTTTTTACCAGCTGAGCCACAAGGGAAGCCCAAACCTGTGGTATTGTAAATTTCCATGTTACTCTCTCCATACATCTCATCCTCTCCCTCCTCCCTTTTCCCCCATATCCATAGGTCTGTTTTCTATGTTTGTTTCTCCATTGCTGCCCTGAAAATTAATTCATCAGTACCATCTTTCTAGATTCCATATATATGTGTCAGTATATGATATTTGTGTTTCTCTTTCTGACTTACTTCACCCTGTATAATAGGTCTTAGTTCGTCCACCTCATTAGAACTGATTCAAATGTGTTCCTTTTTATGGTTGAGTAGTATTCCATTGTATATATGTACCACAGCTGCTTTATCCATTCATCTGTTGATGGACATCTAGGTTGCTTCCATGTTCTAGTTATTGCAAATAGTGCTGCAGTGAACACTGGGGTGAAAGTGAAGTGAAAGTGAAGTCGCTCAGTTGTGTCTGACTCTTTGTGACCCCATGGACTGTAGCATACAACACTCCTCCATCCATGGGATTTTCCAGACAAGAGTACTGGAGTGGGTTGCCATTTCCTTCTTCAGAGGATCCTCCTAACCCAGGGATCGAACGTGGGTGTCCCACATTGTAGGCAGATGCCTTACCATCTGAACCACCAGGGAAGTCATGGGTCTTTTTCAGTTTTGATTTCCATTTCCTCAGGGTATATGCCTAGGAGTGGGATTATGGTCATATGGTGGTTTTATTCCTAGCTTTTTAAGGAATCTCCATACCGTCTTCCATAGTGGCCATATCAATTTACATTCCCACCAGCAATGCATAAGTGTTCCCTTTTCTCCACACTCTATCCAGCATTTATTGTTTGTGGACTTTTTGATGATGGCCATTCTGACTGGTGTGAGGTGATATCTCATTGTAGTTTTCTGATTTGCATTTCTCTAATAATGAGTGATGTTGAGCATCTTTTCATGTGTTTACATTAGCCATCTGTATGTCTTTGGAGAGATGTCTGTTTAGATCTTTTCCCTACTTTTTGATTGGGTTGTTTGTTTTCTGATATTAAATTGTATGAGGTACTTGTATATTTTGGAAATTAATTTTCTGTCAGTTGTTTCATTTGCTATTATTTTCTCCCATTATGAGGGTTGTCGTTTCACATGTTTGTAGTTGCCTTTACTGTGCAGAAGCTTTTAGGTATAATTAGGTCCCATTTGTTTTTTGTTTGTTTGTTTGTTTTTGTTTTACTTTATTTCCATTACTCTAGGAGGTGCATCATAGAAGATTTTGCTTTGGTTTATGTCATTGAATGTTCTGCCTATGTTTTCCTCTTAGCGTTTTATAGTTTCTTCTCTTACATTTAGGTCTTTAATCCATTTTTAGTTTATCTTTGTGTGTGGTGTTAGAAAGTGTTCTAATTTGAGACTTTCACTGTTTATAATCCTTCCTGTTTTCAACTTAGTAGTAGAGGAAGCATTTGTAAAAGCGAACATAAGTGTTGAGCTTTCCCTTGGATAAGAAATTAGGAGTTTTAAAAAGATTACACTATTTTTTTTTTTAACCCATATGACTAGAAAGAGTTGGGCTCAATTAGGATTCCATAGAAACATGAGGAGTTTATTTCAGTAAAATCCAAAAGCAAGATTGAAAGAAGAGAATGGAATCCTTATCCACTTTGTTAATGCAAAAGGTTGAGGCTCTAGTAATATTAACCAGTTCAGCAGTGTTTTAAAGACAGCAGGTTTGGAAACTTTTAATGACAATGTCCATTCAGAGTGTCAATTTAATGACAGTAAAATCACAATGCCTTCATACTCTCTGGAACATGACTCATTACCTTAAGAGAGAAACTTCCAGAAGATTTTCTTCCCTTCCCACTTACTTTTGTGCACATGAAATACCTACACATACATATGACTTGACTAAAGTTGGGATCCTAATACCTGAGTTCTTTAAGTTGAAATATAATTGACATGTAATATTATAGTAGCTTCTGGTATAATAGTAATGTGAAATGCTTGGTAAATCTATCAGCTGCATTTAAAGTCCCTTTATTTCCTATATGAACTAATCTCAGTCATTTTCTTCAGATCATAAGCCTTTTGAAGAAGCTACATATTTTCTTTGCTTCAAAGCTGTTAAGGCCCAGATACATCTGCAGCTTCACACACAACAAATGACTTAGATCATCATTTGAAGTATGTTTGTGAACCTGGTAAGACTTGAGGCCTGCATGCTGAAACACGATCTAATCTAAAATGGTGAACTGAGCTCTGAAATAGTTATCATGTACCTGTCCTTTCTGTATGTACAAATTGAACTACCCAGAATAAAATGAAATGATCACCATGATAAGTCTAGTTACCATCTGTCACCATACAAAGTTATTATAATTTTGTCTATATTCCCGATGATGTACATTACATCCCCATGGCTTATTTTTATAACTAGAAATTTGTATCTCTTTATTCCCTTCATCTATTTTGCCTGCACACACCCCCATTTCCCTTCCATCTGGCAATCACGCCTTCTCTATATCTGTGAGTCTCGTTTTGTTTAGTTTGTTTTGTTTTTAGATTCCACATGTAAGTGAGATCATATGGGATTTCTCTTTGTCTTCCTCTGTCTTATTTTAGTTAGGTGAATACCCTCTAGATCCATCCATATTATTTCAAATGGCAAGATTTCATTATTTATGGCTGAGTAATATTTCACTGTGTATGTTGTGTGTGTGTATATATATACACACACATATATGTGAAGAGTGAAAGTGTTAGTAGCTCAGTCATTTCTGACTCTCTGTGACCCCATGGACTGTAACCTGCCAGGCTCCTCTGTCCATGGAAATTCTCCAGGCAAGAATACTGGAGTGGGTAGCCATTCTCTCCTCCAGGGGATCTTCCCAACCCAAGGATCGAACCTTTTTGACTATCCTCTGAACCACCAGGAAAGTCCACGTACATATATATGTACTTATGTTGTTCTTCAGTTACTCAGTCATGTCTGACTCTTTGTGACCCCATGGACTGCAGCATGGCAGGCTTCCCTGTTCCTGACCATCTCCCAGAGCTTGCTCAAACTCTTGTCCATCGAACTGGTGATGCCATCCAACCATCTCATCCTATGTTATCCCCTTCTCCTCCTCCTTTCTATCTTTCCCACTATCAAGGTCTTTTTCAGTGATCCACCTCTTCCCATCAGGTGGCCAAAGAACTGGAGTTTCAGCTTCAGCATCAGTCCTTCCAATGAATATTCAGGGTTGATTTCCTTTAGGATGGATTGGTTTGATCTTGCAGTCCAAGGAACTCTAAAGAGTCTTCTCCAACACCACAGTTCAAAAGCATCAATTCTTTGATGTTCAACCTTCTTTATGGTCCAATTCTCAAAGCTATGACAAACCTAGATAGTGTATTAAAAAGCAGAGACATTGCTTTAACAACAAAGGTCTATATAGTCAAAGCTATTGTTTTTCCAGTAGTCATGCACATATACAAGTATGTATATTTTCTACATCTTTATCCATTCATCTATCAATCGATGCTTGTTTCCTTATCTTGGCTGTTGTAAATAATGCAGCAGTGAACACAGAGGTGGGTATATCTTTTTGCATTATGTTTTTGTTTTCTCCAAGTAAATACCCAGAAGTATTATAGAACTGCTTAATCGAGTGGTAGTTCTATTTTTGTTTTTCTAAGGAGATTTTATAATGATGTCCATAGTGGCTGTATCAGTTTATATGGCCACGAACAGTGCACAAAGATTTCATTTTCTCCACACTCTCCCAAAAACTTATTTGCTGTCCTTCTGATAACAGCCATTCTGACAGGTGTGAGGTAATATCTTATTGTGGTTTTGAATTGCATTTCCCTGTTGATTAGTTATTTGAAATAGCTTTTTATGTACCTGTTGGTCTGTATGTTTTCTTTAGAAAAAGTCTATTCAGGTTCTCAGTCTATTTTTAATTGTATTGCTTGTTTTTTGTTATTAAGTTGTATAAGTTCTTTATATGTTTCTGATATTAATCCCATATCAGATATATGATTTCCAAATATTTTCCCCCATTCAGTAGGTTGTCTTTTTATTTTTTTTGGTGGTTTCTTCTGCTTTACAGAAGTTTGATGTGGTCCCATTTGTTTATGTTCCTTTCTTTCTTTCCTTCTAATTTTTGGACTTTGCCAAAGATACAGGTCTAAAAACTTTCACTGAGACTGATGTCAAAGAGCTTCCTGCCTTGTTCTCTTAGAGGGATGTTATGATTGCATATCTCACATTTAAGGCTTTAATCTGTTTTGGATTTATTTCTGTATGGATGTTAGGTAGAGCTCCAGATTTATTCTTTTGCTTGTATCTGTTCAATTTTCCCAACACCATTTATGAAGAGATTGTCTTTTCTCTCATGTTTGTTATTGCCTGTTTTGTTAAAAAAGTTAACTGTATATGCATGGGTTTACTTCTGGGTTCTTTATTTAGTTCCATTGATCTATGTGTCCAGTACCATGTTGTTTTAATTACTGTAGTTTTATAGGATAGGGGAAATCAAAATGTATGATACCTCCAACTTTTTTCTTCTTTTTCAAGATTTCTTTGTCTATTTGAGGTCTTTTGTAGTTTTCATTAAAAAAATGATAATTCTTTGATCTAGTTCACTGGAAAATGCCATTGGTATTTTCAGGGGGATTGCATTGAATCTTTAGATTGGTTTGTGTAGTATGAACATTTTAACAGTATTAATTTTTTTAAATCTATGAGCATGGTTTGTCTATTTGTGTTGTCATCAATTTCTTTCATCAGTGTATCACAGTTTTCAGAGTATATCTCTTTCACTTCCTCAGATAAATTTATTCCTAGGTATCTATTTTTATTGATGCAATTGCTAACAATATTGTTTTCTTAATTTATCTGATAGCTCATTATTAGTGTAAAAAACTGACAATTTTGTTATTAATCTATATCAATTCTGTTTTCTACTAGTCTACTTAATTCATTTATTAGTTCTAACAGTGTTTTGGTGAAGTCTTTAGGGTTTTTTATGTTATAATATCATTTCATATGCAAACAGTGACAGTTTTGTCTTTCATTCCAATTTTGATGCCTTTTCCACCATTTTTCTGGCCTAGTTTTTCTGGCTAAGACTTACAGTATTATGTTGAGTAAGAGTGAGGAGAACAAAAGCTTTTAATTTTTCACCATTGAGTATGATGTTAGCCATATACGGCCTTTATTATGTTGAGGTATGTGCCTTTTATACCTACCTTGTTGATAGATGGTATTGTAAATGAAACTTGGATTTTGCCCAGTGCCTTTTTTGAATGTATTGAGATGATTGTGGTATGTTTAGCTTTTACTTTGTTACTGTGATGTGTCACATTGACTTGTGGATTGTGAACTATTCTCACATCATAGGAATAATTCTCACTTAATCAAGATATATGATTCTTTCAATACATCATTGTGCTCAGTTTGCTAATATTTTGTTGGCGATTTTTGCATCTATGTTCATCAGGAATATCAGCTTGAAATTTTCTTTTCTCTTGGTATCTTTGACTATTTTGATATTAGGATAGTGCTCACCTCATAAGGTGAGTTTGGAAATGTTCCCTCCTCTTCTATGTTATGAAAGAGTTTGAGAAAGATATGCATTCTTATTTAAATGTGTGGTAGATATCACCAGTCTGGTCTTAGCCTTTCATTTTTTGGGAGGTTTTTGATTATTGATTCAGTTGCCTTAGTAATAATCAGCCTGTTGAGGTTTTCTATTTCTTCACGAATCAGTCTGAGTAGGTTATCAATTTCTAGGAATTTATACATTTCTTCTAGGATGTTCAGTCTGTTGCTACATAATTGTTCATGTGCTTAGTCACTCAGTCGTGATCGACTCTGCGACCCTCATGGACTATAGCCCGTCAGCCTCCTCTGTCCATGGGGATTCTCCAGGCAAGAATACTGGAGTGGATTGTCATGCCCTCCTCCAAGGGATCTTCCTGATCCTGGAATCTAACTGAGGTCTCCTGCATTGCAGAAAGATTCTTTACCAGCTGAGCTACAAGGGAATGCCACATAATTATTCATAGCTGTCTCTTATTATCCTTTCTATTTCTGTGGTATCAGTTGTAACTTATCTTTCATTCTCATATATTTTATCTGGGTCCTTTCTTTTGTTAATTAAGTAATTTATTTTAATTGGAGGCTAATAACTGTACTATATTATTGTGCTGGGTTTTGCCATACATTGACATGAATCAGCCATGTGTGTGAATATGTCCCCCCATCCTGGACCCCCTCCCACCTCCTTCCCCATCCCATCCCTCTGGGTTGTCCCAGTGCACTGGCTTTGAGTGCCCTGTTTCATGCATCAAACTTGGACTGGTCATCTATTTCACATATGGTAATGTACATGTTTCAGTGCTATTTTCGCAAATCATCCAACCCTTGCATTCTCCCACAGAGCCCAAAAGTCAATTTTTAACATCTGTGTCTCTTTTGCTGTCTCGCATATAGAGTTGCTGTTACCATCTTTTTAAATTCCATATATATGCGTTAATATACTATATCGATGTTTTTCTTTCTGACTTACTTCACTCTGTTTGATAGGCTCCAGTTTCATCTACCTCATTAGAACTGACTCAAATGCATTCCTGTTAATACCTGAGTAATATTCCATTGTGTATATGTACTACAACTTTCTTATCCATTCATCTGTCGATGGACATCTAAGTTGCTTCCATGTCCTAGCTATTGTAAACAGTGCTTTACTGAACACTGGGGTATATATGTCTCTTTCAATTCTGGTTTCCTTGGTGTGTGTGCTCAGGAGTGGGATTGCTGGGTCGTATAACATTTCTATTGCCAGTTTTTTAAGGAATCTCCACACTGTTCTCCATAGTGACTGTACTAGTTTGCATTCCCACCAACAGTGTTAGAGGGTTCCCTTTTCTCCACACTCTCTCCAGCATTTGTTGTCTGTAGACTTTTTAATAGTAGTCATTCTGACAGGCATGAGATGGTACCTCATTGTGGTTTGATTTACATTTCTCTGATAATGAATGGTGTTGAGCATCTTTTCATGTGTTTGTTAGCCATCCATATGTCTTCTTTGGAGAAATGTCTGTTTAGTTCTATGGCCCATTTTTTGATTGGGTCATTTATTTTTCTGGTATTGAGCTGCATGAGCTGCCTGTATATTTTTGAGATTAATTTTTTGTCAGTTGCTTCATTTGCTATTATTTTCTCCCATTCCAAAGGCTGTCTTTTCACCTTGCTTATAGTTTCCTTCATTGTACAAAAGCTTTTAAGTTTAATTATGTCCCATTTGTTTATTTTTTATTTTATTTCCATTACTCTGGGAGGTGAGTCATAGAGGATCTTGTTGTGATTTATGTCAGAGAGCGTTCTACCTATGTTTTCCTCTAGGGGTTTTATAGTTTCTGGTCTTACATTTATATCTTTAATCCATTTTGAGTTTATTTTTGTGTATGGTGTTAGAAAGTGTTCTAGCTTCATTCTTTTACAAGTGGTTGACCAGTTTTCCCAGCACCACTTAAAGGGATTATCTTTCCTGCGTTGTATATTTTTGGCTCCTTTGTCAAAGGTAAGGTGTCCATAGGTACATGGATTCACCTCTGGGCTTTCTGTTTTATTCCATTGGTCTGTATTTCTGTCTTTGTGCCAGTACCATGCTGTCTTGATGACTGTAGGTTTATAGTATAATCTGAAGTCAAGCAGGTTGATTCCTCCAATTCCATTCTTCTTTCTCAAGATTGCTTTGGCTATTAAAGATTTTTTGTTTTTCCATATGAATTGTGAAATTATTTGTTCTAGTTCTATAAAAAATACTGTTGGTAGCTTGATAGAGATTGCATTGAATCTATAGATTGCTTTGCATAGTATACTCATTTTCAGTATATTGACTCTTCTGATCCATGAACATGGTATACTTCTTCATCTATTTGTGTCATCTTTGATTTCTTTCATGTTTTATAGTTTTCTATATATAGGTCTTTTGTTTATTTAGGTAAATTTATGCCTAAGTATTCTTTTCATAGTTAGTGTATAGGAATGCAAGGGATTTCTGTGTATTAATTTTATATCCTGAAACTTTACTATATTCATTGATATAGCTCTAGTAATTTTCTGGTGGTGTCTTTAGGGTTTCCTATGCAGAAGATCATGTCATCTTAAGACAGAGTTTTACTTCCTCTTTTCCAGTCTGGATTCCTTTTATTTCTTTTTCTTCTCTGATTGCTGTGGCTAACAAAACTATGTTGAATAGTAGTGATGAGTGGGCACCCTTGTCTTGTTCCTGACTTTAGGGGAAATGCTTTTGATTTTTCACCATTGAAGATAAATGTTTGCTGCGGGTTTATCATATATGGCTTTTATTCTATTGAGGTATGTTCCTTCTATGCCTGCTTTCTGGAGGGTTTTTATCATAAATGGAAGTTGAATTTTGTCGAAGGTTTTCTATGCATCTATTGAGATAATCATATGGTTTTTATCTTTCAATTTTTAATGTGGTGTATCACATTGATTGATTTGAATACAGAAGAATCCTTGCATCCCTGGGATAAAGCCCACTTGGTCATGATGTATGATCTTTTAAATATATTGTTAGATTCTGTTTGCTAGAATTTTATTGAGGATTTCTGCATCTGTGCTCATCAGTGATATTGGCCTGTAGTTTTCTTTACTTTGTGGCATCTTTATTTTGTCTGATTTTGGTATTAGGATGATGGTGGCCTCATAGAATGAGCTTGGGAGTTTACCTCCCTCTGCAATTTTCTGGAAGAATTTGAGTAGGATAGCTGTTAGCTCTTCTCTAAATTTTTGGTAGAATTCAGCTGTGAAACCATCTGGTCCTAGGCTTTTGTTTGTTGGAAGATTTTTGATTATAGTTTCGATTTATGTGCTTGTGATGGGTCTGTTAAGATTTTTTGTTTCTTCCTGGTTCAGTTTTGGAATGTTATACTTTTCTAAGAATTCGTCCATTTCTTCAATTTGTCCATTTTATTGTCATATAGCTGCTGATAGTAGTCTTTTATGATCTTTTGTATATTTGTGTTGTCTGTTGTGATTTCTCCATTTTAATTTATAATTTTGTTGATTTGACTCTTCTCCTTTTTCTTGATGAGTCTGGCTAATGGTTTGTCTATTTTATTTATGTCCTCAAAGAACCAGCTTTTAGTTTTGTTGATTTTTGTTATAGTCTCCATTGTTTCTTTTTCATTTATTTCTTTCTGATTTTTATGATTTCTTTCCTTCTACTAACTTTGGGTTTCTTCACTTTTTTTTTCTAGTTGCTTTAGGTATAAAGTTAGACTATTTATTTGATGTTTCTCTTGTTTCTTGAGTTAAGCTTGTATTGCTGTGAACCTTCCCCTTAGCACATCTTTTACTGAATCCCATAGGTTTGGAGTTATTGTGTTTTCATTTTCATTTGTTTCTATGCATATTTTGATTTCCTTTTTGATTTCTTCCATGATTTGTTAGTTATTTAGAAGTGTGTTGTTTAGCCTCCATATGTTTGTATTTTTAATAGTTTTTTTTTTTTCCTGTAGTTGAGAACTAATCTTACCACATTGTGATCAGAAAAGATGCTTGAAATGATTTCAATTTTTTGAATTTACCAAGGCTAGATTTATGGCCCAGGATGTGATCTAGCCTGGAGAATGTTCCATGTGCACTTGAGAAAATGGTGAAATTCATTATTTGGGGGGTGAAATGTCCTGTAGATATCAATTAGGTCTAACTGGTCTATTGTATCATTTAAAGCTCGTGTTTTCTTGCTAATTTTCTGTTTGGTTGATCTATCCATAGGTGTGAGTGAGGTATTAAAGTCTCCCACTATTATTGTGTTACTGTTAATTTCCCTGTTCATACTTGTTAGCATTTGCCTTATGTATTGAGGTACTCCTATGTTAGATGCATATATATTTATAATTGTTACATCCTCTTCTTGGATTAAACCTTTGATCATTATGTAATGTCCTTCTTTGTCTCTTTTCACAGCCTTTATTTCAAAGCCCATTTTATCTGATATGAGTATTCCTATTCCTGCTTTCTTTTGGTCTCCATTTGCTTGAAATATCTTTTTCCAGCCCTTCACTTTCACTTTGTATGTGTCTCTTGGTTTGAGGTGGGTCTCTTGTAGACAGCATATATAGGAGTCTTGTTTTAGTATCCGTTCAACCAGTCTTTGTCTTTTGGTTGGGGCATTCAACTCATTTACATTTAAGGTGATTATTAATAGGTATGATCTTGTTGCTATTTACTTTGTTGTTTTGGGTTCGATTTTATAAATGTTTTTTGTGCTTCCTGTCTAGCGAAGATCCTTTAGCATTTACTGAAGAGCTGGTTTGGTCGTGCTGAATTCTCTCAGCTTTTGCTTGTCTATAAAGCTTTTGATTTCTTCTTCATATTTGAATGTGATCCTTGCTGGGTATAGTAATCTGGGTTGTAAGTTTTTCTCTTTCATCACTTTAAGTATGCTCTGCCATTCCCTTCTGGCCTGAAGAGTTTCTACTGAAAGATCAGCTGTTATCCTTATGGGAATCCCCTTGTGTGTTATTTGTTGTTTTTCCCTTGCTGCTTTTAATATTTGCTCTTTGTGTTTGATCTTCATTAGTTTTATTAATGTGTTTCTTGGGGTGATTTGCCTTGGGTTTATCCTTTTTTGGACTCCCTGGGTTTCTTGAAATTGGGTGGCTCTTTCCTTCCCCATTTTAGGGAATTTTTCAACTGTTATCTCCTCAAGTATTTTCTCTTTCCCTTTCTTTTTGTTTTCTTCTTCTGGGACACCTAAGGTTTGAATGTTGGGGTGTTTAACATTGTGCCAGATGTCTCTGAGGTTGTCCTCACTTCTTTTAAGTCTTTTTTTCTCTCTGCTTCATTTATTTCCACTATTCTATCTTCCACCTCACTTATCCTATTTCCTGCTAACAGTTATTCTACTGTTGGTTCCCTCAAGAGTGCTTTTTGACTCTTCTTCATTTCTTCTAGGTCCTTGTTAAACATTTTGTGCATCTTCTCAATCCTTGTCTCTAGTCTATTTATCTGTAACTCCATTCTGTTTTCAAGATTTTTGATCATCTGTACTATCATTATACTGAATTCTTTTTCAGGTAGACTCTGTATCTCCTCCTCTTTTGTTTGGTTTGGTGGATATATATCATGTTCCTTTACCTGCTGAATATTTCTCTGCCTTTTCATTTTGTCTAGATTGCTGTGTTTGCAGTGCCCTTTCTGTAGTCTGGAAGTTTGTGGTTCCTCTTTATTGTGGCTCCCTGTGGGTGGGGTTGGATTAGTGGCTTGTCAAGGTTTCCTGGTTAGGTGAGCTTGCCTCTGTTCTGGTGGGTGGAGCTGGATGCACTCTCTGGAGTGCAGTGAAGTGTCCAGTAGTGAGTTGGGGGGTGTTTATAGGTTTGGCATGGCTTTGGGCAGCCTGTCTTTCAGTTCTCAGGGCTATGTTCCTGCTTTGCTGGAGAATTAGTGTGGTATGTCCTGCACTGGAACTTGTTGCTTCTTGAGTGGAGCTTGGTTTCAGTGTAGGTATGGAGGCTTGTGGGTGAGCTTTTGTCAATTAATGTTCCCTGGAATCAGGAGTTCTCTGATGATCTCAAGTTTTGGAGTTAAGCCTCCTGCCTCTGGCTTTCAGTCCTCTTACAGTAGCCTCAAGACTTCTCCATCCATACAGCACAGATGAAAAAACATCTAGGTTAGTGGTGAAATAATTCTCCACAGTGAGGGACACCCAGAGAGATTCACAGAGTTACACAGAGAAGAGAAGAGGGATGAAGGGGATATGGGTGACCAACAGGAGAAGAGGGAGGAGTCAAAAGGGGAAAGAGCAATATAGCCAGAAATCAATTCCCTAAGTCCTCTCCACAGTCTGGAACACCCAGGGAAATTCACAGAGTTTCATAGAGATGAGAAGAGGGAGGAGGGAGATAGAGGTGACCAGGAGGAGAAGAGGGGGAGTCAAAAGGGGAGAAAGCAGCCTAGGCAGTAATCACTTCCATAAGTGTTCTCCACAGCATGGAACACCCAGAGAGATTCACAGAGTTAAGTAGAGAAGAGAAGTGGGAGGAAGGAGACAGAGGTGACCTGGGGGAGAAAAGGGAGTGTCAAGAGGAGAGAGAGCAATCAAACTAGTAATCACATCCCTAAGTGAAAATGGATACTGAAGATTAGATTCTAAAGGTGCAAAATTGATAACAATTACCAAAAAACAAAGATTAAAAATCTAGAATAGAGTTTGACTCTCAAAAATACAATGTAAAAATACAAAACAAAATCAATCACAAAAATTAATATACCTGAAATTTGCTTTAAAAATATTGTCTTTTTTTAAGGTAGTAGGTTATAAAAATGAAAATTAAAAGAATAGTAAAGGATGTAAATTCTTTTAAAACGTGATAATAGTAAAAATATACCTAGGAATTTCTCTGGAGCTGTTGGCAGTGTGGGGTCAGTTCAATTTCAGATAGTTTTTCCTTCTAGCTTGTACCTGTTCTCAAGGTCTGTAGGCCCCCATCAGTGCATAGTCAATGTTAACTACAGGATTTTAATCTGTTGTGTCTGTCACATTTGCAGTGGTTCCCTCTTCTTTGTTTATTTTGGCTTCCTCTGTTTGCAAGTCTCTTCAGGGTCTAATTTCCACCCTGGCAAAAAGGGGTGAAGGTGGTCACCTATTTAGGCTCTCTTGTTCAGTTGTGTTGTGGGGAGGGAGGGACACTGCAAACAAATACCACTGGCGTGTGTGGGGAGTGCTCGCAGTGCATGGACCACACTGGGTTTGCCCCAACTCACAGTGGCATGTGCTTTCCGGGTCTACACTGCTCAGGCTCCAGGGTGCTTTGCAAGGGCACTGTCTGAAGTGAGCCCTACATTTAGTGAACTTCCCAGGTCTAAGCCTCTCAGATTCTCGGGCATTCTGCAAGGGCACAGAACCGGTTTGGCATGCATTTTGTGCCCTTCCCAGGTTCGAGCAGCTCAGATGATCAGATGCTTGGCGAGTGCACTGTCCCAGGAAGGCCGTGTGTCTTGGTCACCTCCCTGGTCTGGGCCGCTGGGTTTCCTCGGTGTGCAGAGAGAGCACCGGCTCAGGTATGCCATGTGTCTCCTCTGGGGAGCTGATCTCAGGCTGCAACCCCCCTGGCAGACGTCAACCATCCAGGATCCCAGGAAGATGTGGTTAGCAACTGGTAGCCTGCTCACAGTTTGATGGAAGATGCCTCTCTGGGACCAAGATTGCAGCAGCCTCTTGCCTTCCAGCTCTGGCTGTTGGCCTGTTTCTCTGCCTGGGGCTGGGGGGGCGGGGTAGGGGGTGTGGAGTGGGGGGATGTGAGGTGAGGGGTGAGGTTCAGGAGGGAGAGGCCTGAATGCAGCCGGCTAGCTCCCCTTTGATATTTGCTCAATCCTTTGTTCTGTAAGTGGGCCAATCTGCGTGTTAGAGCCTTTCATGGTAAAGTTCACTCTCTCTCTCTCTCTCTCTCTTTTTTCTCTCTGGTTATCTCTCAGTTTGGGTTGCTCTCTCACATTAGCTCCCTCAGATCGTCCTCTGGGCATTCAGGCCTGGTCCTTACCCTAAGCATGGATGATGCCACCCATGCCTCCCTGCCCAGCACCCACTTGCTGGAGGTGACCGGAGCATCTGGGCTACTTCTCCATTGGCAGTTGTGGTTAGGTGCGTATTCTGTGGGTTTTATCTTTTCTCCTGGTTATGTTGCCCTCTGAGAGTCCAAAACTCCCCACAGACCTGCCTGTGTGAGGGTTTCCTAGTGTGTGGCAACTTCTCCTCCATGACCCCATCCCCAGGATGGGTCTCCATCTCTAACTCTTTTGTCTCTCTTTTTGTCTTATATTTTGTCTCACCTCCTTTCAAAGAGAATGGACTGCCTTACTGGGTGCCTCCACCAGTGTTCAGAAGTTTTGTAGAATTTGCTCAGCATTCAAATGATCTTTTGATGAATTTGTGGGGGAGAAAGCAGTCTTCCCATCCTATTCCTCCACCATCTTTGGACCACCCTCCTTTCTTCTTTTCTTGATGAATCTAGCTAAAGATTTATCCCTTAGTTTCATTGATTTTTTTTGGTCTCTATTTCACTTATTTCTGCTCTGATCTTTGTTTTTCCTTCCTTCTGCTAATTTTGAGTTTTGTACTTCTTTTTTTAGTTTTGTGAGGTGTAGATTTGAAAGGTATATCTGAAATTTGTCTTGCTTTTTGAGGTAGGCCTGTGAACTTTCATCTTTGAATTGCTTTTGGTGTGTTTAATATATTTTAGAATTTTGTGTTTCCATTTTTTCATTGTGTTAAGGTGTATTTCTTTGATTTCCTCTTTGATTTATTCATTGACTGATTGATTCTTTAGTAGCATGTTGTTTAGTATCCATGTGTTTGCATTTTTTTTTCCAATTTTCTTTTTGTAATTTCTGGTTTCATACTGTTATAATTGGAAGTGGTTTCAGTCTCATTAAATTTATTGAGATGTGTTTTTACCCATCTATACTACTTGATTTACTCTTGACATACCTCTGTGGTTGAGAGTGTGCCAAGATCTGTCAGTGTTCCAAGGAAGGAATCTCATTTAGCATATAATTTCAGGCTAATTGAAAGCTAGATCTTCAGATGGCAGCTTTTAATGTATTTTAAATATATGGTGTACTATGGGGTTACAATGTTAATCCCTTCTGTCCTCCAGACCAGGAGATCTGGAGGTGTCCTGGGTGACATTTGCCAAAACTCAGGTTTTTGATGAATGTGCAGTCTTCTTTTGGGGGAATCTTTGTCAAGCTGTAGTAGGCTGAGGGGGTGCTCACAGAGGATGTTTCCCCAGGACTGCCTCTTTAGCCTCTAGATGTGTGAGAAGTCTGAAGTCTGACCCTCCTGATGAAACTCCAGACCAAATAAATAAGCGTTTATCACTGGAAGATTGGGGTTATGTTTCAGTCTGCTGCCTGCAGTGTGCTGGGAGTAGTGGCCCGTGAAGAATTCTTTCTGATTGTTAAAGTCCCGCAGAACTTAGGAACAGCAGCACCCTTGAGCACCAGTGCTGAGTGATCAAGTGATACCCTTTTGTGTACAGAGCATGCCTGCTGGCTTTAGCTAGGCAGCCTGGGCCTTATGGGAAGGGCTTACCTTCTTGCTTCAGAAAGACAAAAGGAATATGATTTGTGCCTGTGGGCTCCAGACAGGGAAGAGGAGAGTGCCTTGTCCTTGTCTGTGAATCAGCTTAAGGCGGGGAGTGGGAGAATGTGAGACTGCCTGCAGCCACCAGTCCTTGTCAGGGGGTAGAGGAAGGTCATCTCTGCTTGAGGCTGGGAGAGGAATAGTGCTGTGACTTCTAATGATTCCCAGCCCCAGTCAGTGAGCAGAGTATTGTCACACTGCTCGTACTTGCAGACAGCAGCTAGGGAACAAGAGAATGCCATGACTGTTTGTGCCCACTGGCCCCAGCCAGGGAACAGGGGAGTGCTGCAACTACGAGAGCTTTCTGGCATCAGCAGGGTGGCCGCATGGTGCTGCAATCACTTGTCCTTGAGTTTGAGCTCACCCTCCTTTGCTAGCAGGTTAGAGGGGAATGGTGATGGTGAAGTGTGACAATCCCTCAGTCTATGAGGAGCATGGATGAGCATTTTCACTAGTGCTTTCCTCTCTAGCCAATGCTTTTAGATTTGCAAATGACTTCCTTTCCTACATAGTCTTGGCACTTTTCATATTGCTGTGATTTTCTTGGTTTTGGCATGAGTGAGACCACATTCACCCCTTGAAGGAGTTGCAGTTTCCTATGGCACTTTGAACATCAGTTGTTGGACATCAGTCCTGTTGGTTTTCTAAATTTGCCATTTTGAGAGTTTGTCTCTTCAGTGTAGATCCTACGGGCCAGGGTTCATGATGTGAGTCCCCAATCCCTCTTTCTTCTAGGAAAAGCACCCATTTGGTGAGATCCCTTCCTACTGTGAGACACAATACTGGGACTGGGAGTTTTTGGTGAGAGTATTTTCTGTTCCTCCTAGCCCTCTTCATATGTTTTTAAATTCTTTGTTGTATTCATCTAGTTCTCAGTTTTGTTTTGTTTTTGTTTTTTTTTCGGAGGGAAATGATCCATATGTAGTTGTATATTTGATGTGTCCATGGGAGGAGGTAAATTCAGGCTCTTCCTATGCCACCATGTTACACTACCCCAGTCTGTGAGTACTTTAGTTTGGTAGGCTCAGGGAAGTAAAGGTACATTGTGAGATACTATTGAGTCATTTGTACCCTACAGTTTCATGTTTGTGAACTTGGGTATATCTCCCCAAATTCTTTATAGCTGAGACAGAAGCATATATCTTTAAGGAACTCAGGTGGACCAGTTTGATTTAAACATCCCTATTAGTGTGTGGAAGACCCAAAAGACTTACGGTAGCTCTGTCTCTGGAGAGGGGTATACTGGAAGGGAAGAGTCTGCAAGGATTAACTATCCCGGGGAAACCCTGTAGAAGCCCAGTTCTCTCAACTGTCCAGAGTTACAGTTTAAATATAGGTTGGGCAGAGATCTGTGGAAGACTGGATTTGATTTTGTGTCTCCACAGTTTCTCACAGGAGGCTAGAATGTCTTAGGGATTCCAGCACACAGTTTCATGACTATGAGAGAGTTTAGTGAGAATGGGTACCCACTGCTGAGAATTCTATAGTTAATAAGTATATGACCCTTATCATATGACTGATGCACAAACACCAGGCTCCTCACAGGACTCAAAATAGGTAAGATCATGAAGTATGATAGATAGACTCTGTATTTAAAATGGATCAGTTTATCATTTTTACTTTGGCAGATGATACTTTTCTGAAAATATTTGAGTAGCCCAGGTAGTTTGATTTGCACATTTAGAAAAGCCAGGTACACAATATCCATTCCAGAGTTCAGGTCACCTGCTTTAGATTAGACTGTATTTCAGCATGCAGGTCTCACATCTTACTAGCTTTAAAATCATACTTCAAATGTTGATCTAAGTCATTTGTTGTGTGTGAAGCTGCAGGTGTATCTGGGCCTTAACAGCTTTGAAGCAAAGAAATTATGTACCTTCCCCAAAAGGCTTATGATCTGAAGGAAATGATTGAGATTAGTTCACACAGGAAATAAAAGAGGAAGGAGTGTAAATGTCTGTGGCTAATGGATTTGCTAAGCAGTAGATTTATAGGAAAAATTGATCATTGAATGTCAGTCAGGAAAGAAGTATGCACACTTGAAAATCTGTATGCACAGTTGTAATATGGAGCTCAGTGGAAATTAAGGGCTTTTATTCTTATTTTATCTTAGCTCATGAAATAGGACAAAACACCATGTATAAGGGAAATCTGATAGCTGAGACTGGTAGGATTATAGAGGTCTACATCTGCATAGAGTAGTCAACACTCCTAAAATAATAACAGAAAGGGCAACCCCTGTAATATGTTGAAAGAGTCCTAATTAAAACCACAATTACATTATTTGAAAGCACAGGATAATACACTAACTTGTTGTTCAGTCACTAAGTTGTGTCCAATTCTTCTCAACCCCATAGAATGAAGCACACCAGGCTTCTCTGTCTTCCACTATCTTCTGGAGTTTGCTCGGATTCAAGTCCATGGAGCTGGTGGTACTAGCTAACCATTTCATTTTCTGCCACCCCCTTCTCCTTCTGCTTTCAGTCTTTCCCAGTGTTAGGGCCCTTTCCAATGAGTAGGCTCTTTGCATTTGGTGGCCAAAGTATTGGAATTTCAGGTTCAGCAGTAGTCCTTCCAATGAATATTCACGGTTGATAAGATTCTTTAGAACTGACTAGTTTGATTTCCTTCCAGTCTCCAAGGGACTCTCAAGAGTCTTCTCCAGAACCACAGTTTGAAAGAGCTCAGGCTTCTTTATAGTCCAACTCTCACATCCATACATGTCTACTGGAGAAACCATAGCTTTGTTGGCAAAATGATATCTATGCTTTTTAATGCACTACCTAGGTCTGTCATAGCTATTCTTCCAAGGAGCAAGTGTCTTTTAATTTCATGGTTGCAGTCACTGCGTTAATTTGGGAGCCCAAGAAAATTAAATCTGCCACTGCTTCTACTTTTTCCCTTCCCGTTTGCTATGAAATGATGGGACCAGATGCCATGATCTTAGTTTTTTAATGTTGAATTTCAAGCCAGCTTTTTCTCTTTGCTCTTCACCTTCATCAAGAGGTTCTTTAGTTTCTCTTCACTTTCTGCCATTAGAGTGGTATCATCTGTATATCTGAAGTTGTTAATATTTCTTCTGGCAATCTTGATTCAGCTTATGATTCATCTGGCCTAGCATTGCACATGATGTACTCTGCATATAAAAGTTAAATAAGCAGGATGGGAATATACAGCCTTGTTTTACTCCTTTCCCAATTTTGAACCAGTCTGTTGTTTCACGTCTGGTTCAAAGAGTTGCTGCTTGACCTGCACGCAGGTTTTTCAGGAGGCAAATAAGGTGGTCTGGTATTCCCATCTCTTTAAGAATTTTCCACAGTTCGTTTTGATTCACACAGTCAAAGGCTTTCGTGTAGTCAATGAAGCAGAAGTAGATGATTTTCTGGAACTCCTTTGGTTTTTCATAGTACAACGAATATTGGCAATTTGATCTCTGGTTCTTCTGCCTCTTTGAAACCCAGCTTGTACATCTGGAATTTCTCAGTCATGTAGTGCTGAAGCCAAGCATAAAGGATTCTGAGCATAACTTTGCTAGCATGTGAAATGAGCACAATTGCATAGTAGATTGAACATTTTTCGGCTTCCATGGTGGCTCAGCAGTAAAGAATTTGCCTGCAGTGCCGGAGCCACAGGAGATGTGGATTCAATCCCTGTTTCAGGAGCATCCCATGGAGAAGGGCATGGCAGCCCACTCCAGTATTACTGCCTGGAGAATTCCTTGACAGATGAGTCCAGGTCACAAAGAGTCAGACACGACTGAAGTGACTTAGCACATAAAAACTGAAGATTTTTTGGCATTGCCCTTCTTTGGGATTGGAATGAAAGCATCTTTTCCGGTCCTGTGCTCACTGTTGGATTTTTCAACTTTGCTGACATGTTGAGTGCAGCACTTTAACAGCATTATCTTTTAGGATTTGAAATAGCTCAGCTAGAATGTTGCCACCTCCTCTTGCTTTGTTCATAGTAATGCTTCCTAAGGCTCACTACTTCACATTGTCCGGCTCTAGGTGAGTGATCACACCATTGTGATTATCTGGTTCATTAAGACCTTTCTTGTATAGTTCTTCTGTCTAATACAGTCTAATTAGTAGTCTAATTAGTAGTACTGTCTAATTAGTAGTCTAATACACAGAATTTACTTTTGCACTAATATTTTTATTGAAACCAGTACAGTTATTACTTCTAAAATTAGAAAGGATTAAAAAAGAAAATATATTATTTCTGTATTTTTTATTTAATTCATGTGTGTTTTTTTCTATGTGACTATGGAATGCAAGTTTAGAATATTTAATATTTTTATACTTCTCTTCTTAATTACTAACACTTAAAATATATTACATTTAGCCTATTTCCTTAAAGTGCTGTGCAGAGTCCAATTATAGTCTATTTTACAAATTGTCCAGATTTGTAGCAGTTAACACCATCTAAATGATCTGAAAGGCTCTGTTTGTATATTTTGTTAAATAGGTAATGCTCTATGTACTTGCAGTCTGCTTACTTTGCTTTGAACTGAAGTTTTCTTTACATGTGGAAAATTCTTTATCTTGCATTGATCTGAGGAGGACCACTCAGTTTCTCTGTCAGAATCCTTTGTATAACTTTTAATAAGCACACCTTTAACTGAATCTTTGAAGTACCTTTTTTTATCATGTACTTTCTTTGCATTGATGACCCCACATAATAATTCAAGAAGTGAATTTATTTCACTGCCAACTGAAGCATTTTTTTAAAAAGAATTCTTTTAAAAACTCTCAAATTTTGAGAAAGCTTGCTAAGCATGTGGCAGTAAAACTTTAAGGGATAATGATGTATATCACATCAGTTGATATGTTCTACATCTAGTATTCTTATTTTTCCTCTTTATTTTTTCTGGACTGGATGTGAGTCAGTGAGTTAACAAAAAAGAGTAACTCTTTTTAAAAAGTGGTAAACATAAATATTAAAAATAAACCAATTTAAAGCTTCATAGTTAACGATTGTTTCCTTCACTTCTAACATTTGTACTTTTCTTCCTTTCTGCATAATGCTAAAATTTTCATGAAGATTTTGGGAAGAACTTCATCAATGTCTAGATAACAATTTATTCATACCATATCTTCTGATATGATGCTCTCTCATTTCATGGTACTGATTTCCTTTTATTAGATTATAAAGGATACTTGGTAGTTTACCCATAAGTTTTGACCAAACTGATCTTTTTCATTAAATATTTAAAACCTTTTATTCTAAAGTGATGAAATTTGACCTTTTTTTTTTTTTATTCATTCACTCAATCACATTCATATATCTACCAGGCATGAGCATGTGAGCCAGAATCTGCTAAGGTATGGGAGGAATATAGAAATAACTAAATTAGTGTCTCAAAGAGTACATAGTCTGTTGAGTGGCAATAGCATGTGCAATTACTTTATGGTAGTCTCAAAGTTGTAGCACAATTAACCAGTATGTTTTGTAGAATAAGGAAAAGGAAATACTACTTTTTCATGGGGCAGCTCGGGAATGATCTAAGACACAACAGAAGAATTTTATGGGTAAAGAAGGAATTTGATATATTCTAGAGGAAAAGGGCAACATGAGCAATGCAAAGAAACAATCATTTTGTAGGTTTTAATTAGATTGTCTTAGGCAGCTTCATCTCCCAAACAAAATACTTAGAGTGATTCTCATATTGAGTTGAAGAGAAATGACAGAAGGTATAACTAGAGAGAAGAATACATGTATATTTAAAGCTAATCTGACGCCTGTCCTTCCTGGGTTCTTCCCATATTTTAACCCTCTTATTCTTCACTGTGACACCTCTTGTGTTATGTGCTGTAGTGTACAATTTGTACAGATAAGGGAATGAATTTAAGACATTAAATTTATCCAGAGTTTACTGATGAGTGGCCATGCCCCAGGCATTTGCCCCCTCTTAGCCCACACAGTTTCTTCTGTATCAATAAAGGGCACTGATTCCAGACGAAGTATTTTGGCTTTGTATTAAAGTAAGTGGAAAGCAAGTACTAGCATGATTAGATCTGAGATTGAGAAAGCTTATCCCAGCAGACAGTCCTGTAGACATTGGCAGAGGAGCAGGGATTAATAGATAAAAAGTCATTCTAACAGACAAGGCAGAAGATAATAATGGTTCCAAACAGGGCAGAGCATGTGGTTCTCTTTACAGAGGGTGAAATGGAGAGAGATTATGAGACAGTGAAGGATGACCTTCGATGTAGTGAGCTGTTTTATGTGCCAGACTTTGTTTTCCCTTTTGTACATTGTGTCAGTTGACTTCTAATGGTAATCCTATTTCTTCATCTGCTTAATCAACGCATGTTTGTGCTATTTTGTAAGAAGTAGGAGATATGATAGTGAACGAAAACATAGATCTGCTGTCAAGGAGTTTATAGTTTACTTCTGTAGATTTCATTTACAAATGTGGAAAGATAAAATCAGAGACTTTATCTCCTACAAATTCACATAGTGATCAAGTCTTATATTGCTACCTCCCATTCTTTTGACCTTGTTTCTCACATCTGTACCAAGGAAGTCCAGTATCTCCACTTATTTCCTGAAGGTCTTTGTTTTGTACTGTTCCAAGGAGTCAAGCCAGCAGACAATTAGAACTTGCTCCGGGTGTTGTCAGAACACTGCAGAGCAATTTCTGAGTAGGTGGGGTGCCCAGGTGACACTAGTGGTAAAGAACACCCCTGTCAGTGCAGAATATACAAGAGACATGGGTTCAATCCCTGGGTTGGAAAGAGCCCCTGGAGGAGGGCATGGCAACCCACTCCAGTATGCTTGCCTGGAGAATCCCATGGGCCAGGGAGCCTGACGGGCCACAGTCCCATAGAGTCGCAAAGAATCAGACTTGACTGAAGCAACTTAGCATGGGCACATGCACGAACTCATGGTAAAAAATTCTTCTTCATTGAATCTCATATGCTACTTCATCTTCCAGTCTGCCTCTCTAGATCCACTTATGTATGTGTATACTTGCTTCCTGACAGTACAACTTAGCCAAATATGGACACTTTTTGGCATGTCAGGTTTTTTTTTTTTTTTTTTAATTGGAGAAGAGACTTACATTACCACTTCAGCAGTGCTAAGGCATGACAATATTGCCTGAATGTAATGTGGGCAACTGGGGAAAATCTAGACGAGACCAGGTATTTTTGTAAGAGGCATCTGCCTCCTCTGAAGTCATTGTACAATTTCCACTCAAGAAGTTGCTGATTACTGGACAAGGTGAAGCTATTTCTACAAATGCAAAAGATTCAGATAAAAATCTGGAGGGTCAAGATTCTCAGGTTCATCTAACAAATATCCCTAACTTAGATTTCTTAGTGCTACTCTTTCTCTGTTAAGAATCTGAATTTGACAAATGACTGTACATTCAGTGCACTGTGCATTCAGCCTCCTTTGCAATTCTGTTCTGATTATGGTGGTATCTTGGGCTGATTTTTAGCACAGTCTGCCCTTCAAGAGATGAGAATCTCCTCAGAAGATGGAGGAGAGGCCCTCTGGCTTTCAGATTGTAGCTTCAATGGGCAAATGGCTGCCCTGATCCTTTTTTGTCCTCGAGATTTCTAATTCTATTAATAGAAATCAGTCTACTCCACAATTTGTGAAATTGGTGAAAACCTTAGTGATTATGAAGCTAGTACCTGTAAGGGGTTAGTGATAGTCACTATCATGTCTGACTCTTTGTGACCCCATGGACTGTAGCCTGCCATGCTCCTCCAACCATGGAATTCTTCAGGCAAGAATACTGGAGTGGGCTGCCATTTCCTTCTCCAATAAGGGGTTATTATGACCGCAAATAGCACCAGCAGTGGAGTCTGTTGTCAACTTGTGAGTAAATGGGCCCAAGACTTGTCTTAGGTTGGTCCATTAGTTACTAAATCCTCATCTCTAAATCAAGCGTGTGTAAAAGGAGAGACAGAGTGGATGTGTGATTTGAACATCCCATGTGGTTGATATTTGATCCTGACCTTTTACACTGTGGTGGATTTGAAAGCCGCTGGGTGCTTGGAGAAAGATAAACCCCCGAATTCACAGGGCCCAGGCTGTGCACATCCTCTACGTCCATGAAGGATATCATCTGATCCATCGGGAGAAACAGTGAATGCTTCATAGAGACCAAACCACATCATGAGTACACTCTACGAGGCCTGTATCACCTTTCTGGTGCCATAGAATCTCTGTTGGAATGCTAGTGGTCTTGTGTTTCCACACTAGTGAATTCATCTCCAGTAACATCACCAACTCAATGGACAAGAGTTTGAGTAAACTCCAGGAGCTGGTGATGGACAGGGAGGCCTGGCCTGCTGCAGTCCATGGGGTTGCAAAGAGTCAGACACAACTGAGCGACTGAACTGAACCCATGATGGGAATCAGAATACACAGTGAAGATAGTATATTTGGGCCCCATCAGCACCAAAGCCAATCTCAAGTTCTGAAAAGAGGAATGTCTGGAAGGCAATCATGATAACTTTAAAGAGATTTCAAAAACTTGACACATATCTCGCTTTACCTCCAAGGAAAGGCTTGAAAGCTCTGAAACTTATTCCAAGAGTTAGGATTTTTTTTTTCAGCTGAAATCACCTAGGAATTCCAAAAGAAGGGTTGCTGAGTTCAGTCAGTTTGGGGAGAGATTACACAGCACTAGTATTAGCTATTTCTGAACCTATTTTGCTTTCATTTGTTTTCTGTATTACTAAATTCTTGACTTTGTGATCTTTCACTTTCTTTCCCTGGTCTTCAAAGTTAGACCTTGCCCAGGAGTTGAAGCTCATTCTTACATCTCCACTCTTTGCTTATCACATTGTTCCTGACATTCCAGCTCTTATCAAGTGATAACTGCCTCCTTACTTCAGACCTTGATTGCAAAACCCAAGGTCGGTCATTCACTGACTCGGCATCTGGCTCAGTCACCCAGCTTCAGCAGCACAGAAGGGAATTGGACAAATAACATCAAATACTTAGAAGAAGTACAGTTAGAGACTGAAAAGCATTCTAGTATTTCAGTTTGCAAAAGGTGATTTGCTTTGAGAAGGCCAAACTAGAAACAGTTTGGATGTGTAGCAGATAGATGCAAGTGACAAATAGACTGTTGCTTCACTTGGAGTTAAAGCTTCCTTTAGGAAAGACATGCTCTAGCCATACCAGTCATAGAACAGTTAGAATATGCTGCCTGCCTTCTTAATGCACAGCTTATTATCAGTACCCCCTGGCAACAACATTACTCTCCAAAATATTCCAGAACTATTTCAGGGTGTAACATTCTGTAAGGCTGTTGACTGAACTCATGAGTTTTTATGCTCAGAGAGAAAGAATCCAAAGTTCTGGTGTAAGGCCTTTGCTCAAGATGCTGATAATATTTGTAGTTACTAGAGATCTGTGACTTAAAGAAAAACTTGAAAAGAGGAACAGGACAGTGATGAATCTTTTCTATAGGACTTTGCCAGTTTGCTCTGGGTAGGCGGCACTGAATATTTGTTTGACCGCCTACTGCAAAACACTGAATTTCCCACAGATACCATGATTTTCTGAAACACAGAGACAGTGTTAATGAGTGTTTCAACATATAAATAGGTGATTTTATAGTGACAAGTCAAGAGTGTCAGCAATTTCAATAACCTACTGGGATGGGTAAGAGAAGAAGGATCCTTTGGATCCTAAAGAGGTAAGTTCAGTTATTAATTACATAATTTAACAGGAAGTTTTTTTCTACAGGTGAGTATATTTCTGTGTTTACTATCTTGGGATTCAGTTTTAGCCAGGTGAAGCCCTCAGATATTAGATATATCCACATGTATATCCTCTAGCAGTAATTGTTCTTTCTTTCCATTCCACTGGATTGTGAAAAGTGTCCAGACACACTTCTAGAAATTCAGCTGCAGAAGGAAAAATCATGTCCTACTGATGCTGAAAACTTGACCTCTGTGCTTTGGTACCAAATCAAATCTCAGAGACAGAGGTTTTGGTGAAGTAGAAAAGCATACTTTTATTGCCTTGTCAGGCAAAGGGTGACACAGCAGGTGCCTACCCTGAAAAACTATGTCCCAGCCTGGGAGGATTTGATGAGGAGTTTAATAGCAGTGGGTCAAAGGTGAGGTTGCTGGATAAGGTTAGAATGCATGCAGAGCCTGTGCTCCTATTATCTGTCCACAGGTAGTCTCCAGATAAAGCTTCTCTGGTTCTCAAGGATGTAAAACCATGACCACCTCTCTGGAATGAGAACTGCCTCATCTTCTATTTATTGGGGGCGGGGGCTTCCCTGGTGGCTCAGATGGTGAAGAATTCACCTATCAACGCAGGAGACATAAGAGACATGGGTTCAGTCCCTGGGTTGGGAAGATCCCTTGGAGAAGGGAATGGCTATTCACTCCAGTATTCCAGTCTGAAGAACCCCATGGACACAGGAGCCTGGTGAGCTCCAGTCCATGGGGTCACAAGAGCCGGACTCAACGGAACTGCTAACACTTTAACACTTTAACTTTATGTGCTAACACATAAAGAGCTCAAAAGGATACTGTTATGTGTGTCCCTTGAGGCAGAAGCAGGATCCTGGGCCAAGGCTGCACTATTGTTTCCTGACTTCTCTGTTACCTCTGTATCCCCTTCCTTCCCCGATAAGCATCTGTTTGAACATGCCCTTTGGAACTCTGGAAGGTCATGGAGGCTGACAGAAAAGCTCCCATTCTCAGGAGCCTGAGTGTCTTCTTCGTTTCACTATCTCTGCCATTTAATAATTCTAGCAAAGTTATTTAGAGTCCCAGGACTTTAGTTTCTTGACTTGTAAAATGGAGACTAGGATTTCCCTTAATATTGTGTTATTAGGAGAATTACATAAATAGCACATGAAAAACACCTGATATACAGAACACAGTTTGCCTAAACACATTTCAGTTCCTATATTCTGAGTATAAAAATCACAACTTTACTACTTTTGGTAAGATTTCTTTTTCTTTCTGAAGAATTTATTTACCCCTAATTTCAACATTTACTTCAAAGTAGGCTGATCTTTGGTCTTTCTTTAAATATGCCACCATTGGTCACTTAAACCTGTATTGAAAATAAATATATTTCTCTTTGCCAGGCAGAGTTCTATTTAGATATTTTTAGTTGAGCCCACTTTAAGATATTTTAAATCATAATCTGTTTCCATTTTAGTTTCTCAACTGAGTGCCTACTTTTGTTAACAATTTTCTAAATTAGGGATACAGATCAAGAAAATTGTCTAACTTCTTAGTACTTTAAAGTGCTATTTTAAACCTGCCAATCCTATTTGTTTGGCCCACACATTCACTCTCCTTGGTTTATCTATATGGCATAGCTTGGTACTTAAACAGAAGAGCTGAAATGAGAAGTATGCATCAACTAGGAAAAGCCAGGACCAAAGTGCCTTGGAGCAATACTGAATTCATCCATCAAGTGTATGTTCACAGGGCCTGGTTATTTGCATCTGATGTCACTTATGATTGGGTAGTGATAAGTCATGCAAGTTGTTAAATATTTTAACTATCATCTTTCTCAAAAGAGAACTTGAAGCTTCACACAATCTATGTGGGTTAGAGATTAACACAAGAAAGTCTGGAAACAGAACTGGGGCTGTGGATTGGGGTAGTAGGACAATAGTCTACTATGTAGAATTAAATGAAATGTTGGTGTAACTTTCATATGTTATGTTCTTGATTTTAAAGCCAACATATAAAACACACATTGATTATAATACCTTCTATAATAATTTCAGAGATGGATTTGAATGCTGTCTCTTCTACTAATTGCTATACTAGCTTGAGTAACCTCTAGGATTATTTTTTAATGTGCATTTTCCAATTTTTGTGATATTTATTAAGATTAAACATGAGAATATTTGTGAGCTTCTAAAACACAGTGGGTGCATGGTACTTTTAAAATACCTTTTTGTTTCCCTGGATACCCAACATTGCTCTGAAATGAATCAAGTGTGGTCTACATTGTATGGATACTCATAGCAATATGACTACTTCCTCAAATTTGTCACTAATCCTCTCCAAATGCATGGTTTAATTTATCTGGTGCCAAAAATAAAAGCTATTTTGAGCTCTGTTTTTAGAATGTATTTATTTTGTCTCTATAAGTAAGCAATACACTAATTATATTTCAACTTTGTTTTAGTTTTTAGAAAGGAGAATTTTAAATTAAATTTATAATTAGTCTATTAAAATTTTCTTATGAGTTCCTTTTCTCTTTGTAGAACTTTAGACTCATCATTATTTTATATTTTCCCTAGAGTTATCAATTATGTTAGTAATATTAAAGTAGCCACTGAGGAAAATAAAAAGCTTAGTCACATACAATAAAGGGAATTAGTTTTGAACAAGAGTTCCAATCATTACTAGTTAAATGATACTAATTTTTTGAGTTTTGAGTATTTTTAAATTTTTTCATCAGTATTTTCTAGTTTTCTGTGTGCAAGTCTTTCACATCCTGATTAAGTTTATTCTTTTTTTTTTAAAATGCTATTATAAATGGTATTATTTTATTAATTTCCTTTTCAAATAGTTTTTTCTTAGTATATAGAAACACAACTAATATTTGTATGTTGCTTTTCGGTCCTACAGCTTTTAAGAACTTGTTTATTATAGTAGTTTTTTTTGTGACATGTTTAGGGTTTTATATATAGAAGATCATGTCATGTCTTCCACATCTAGAGATAATTCTACTTCTTCCTTTGTGATTTGGATGTCTTTTATTTCTTTTTCCTGAATAACTGCTCTAAGATTTCTAGTACTGCATTGTATAGAAGTAACAAGAGTAGGTATCCTTACTTGTTTCTGATCTTAGAGAAAAAGCTTGAAGTTGTTTACTGTTAAGTGTGATGTTAGCTGTGGGCTTGTCATATATAGCCTTTGTTATATTATGTCGAAGTAAATTTCTTCTATAAGTAATGTGTTGAGAGTGTGTCCCATGAAAGTGTTTTGAATTTTGTAATATACTTTTTCCTGAATCTCTGGAGAAGATCATGTAATTTATATTGTATTTTGCAATTTAGAAAACCAGGTTTTGTAGAGGTTAAGTAAGGAACCCACACTGATATTTCTCCTTGGAGGTAGAGCTGGAACTCATATGCGAGTTTTGGACTGTTCAGAGAAAAATAAAGAGGAAATACCTAGTGGCTGATTTCACTTCAGAAATATTATCTTTAACTTTGGATTGTGCTGTGTGCTTAGTCGCTCAGTCATGTCTGACTCTTTGCGACCTCATGGACTATAGCCGACCAGGCTTCTCTGTCCTTGAGGATTCTCCAGGCAAGAATACTGGAGTGGGTTGCTATACCATTCTCCAGAGGACCTTCCCAACTCAGGGACCGAACCCAGGTCTCCCGCATTGCAGGCAGATTCTTTACCGTCTGAGCCACTAGGGAAGCCCCATAACTTTGGATTCAAATTTAAAATTATGTAGAGGTTATATTTTCTTCAAATCACATGAACTGCACCCAGTCATCCACTGAAACATTTCAATACTGGTTTTTGCAATACAATTCATGGGATCAGTTATGATGTTTTACCCTATTCATTTATTAAAGATACAATCCCACAAGTGAAATTTCTTTCCAGGACTGGAAAAAAAAAGAATTCTGCCTGTACCTTTGATAATTTGTGTTTCTTCCCTTGAAATTGGCCTTCAGTAATAAATTATAAATTGACAACAAACATCTGAAAGAATGTTCAACCTTACCAGGAATAAAATAAATGCAATAAGAGTTTGAAGAATTAGGTACTGCTTTCACTTTTCAGTTTGGTAAATTAAAAAGACCAATGATGCATGGTGTAAGAAAGCAGGCAAGCAGTCTTTGATCATGGGTGTGTAAATGGAATTAAAGTTTTTGGAGGGCCAAAATTGCTGATAACTTAGACAATTAAAACTTATAAACTTTGGACTCAGTCACTCTACTTCAGTGTGACTCTAATTCAGGAAAATTTCCTACCTCTCAATTATGCAAATAGATATGCAACTTTACCCTAGCTGTCTGTTTTACACATAACAGTATATACCTGTTAATGCTACTTTTGCAGTTCTGTCCTACCCTCTCCTTCCCTCACTGTGTGTACAAGTCTGTTTTCTACATATGCATCTCCATTCTTTCTCTGCAAATAGGTTCACCAGTAATATTTTTCTAGATTCTATATATATGTGTTAATATATGAGATTTCTTTTTCTGAATTCACTCTATATAACGGGTTCATCAACCTCATTAGAGGAATGAGAGGCCCTAGGTTCGTTCACCTCACTAGAACTGATTCAAATATGTTCCTTTTATAGCTGAGTAACATTCACTGATTATTTGGACCACAGCTTCCTTACCCATTCATCTGTCAGTGGACATCTAGGTTACTTCCATGTCCTGGCTGTTGTAAATAATGCTACAGTGAACACTAGGGTACAGTTATCTTTTTGAATTGTGGTTTTCTCAGTGTATATGCCCAATAGTGGGATTTGCAGGGTCATATGGTAGTTTTATTTCTAGACTTTTAAGGAATCTTAATACTGTTCCTAATAGTGACTGTATCAATTTACATCCTCACCAACAGTGTAGGAAGGTTCCCTTTTCTCTGCATCCTCTCTAGCATTTATTGTTTGTAATGCTGTTTGTAGATTTTTTTTTTTTTTGGTTTCTTTCTGTAAACAATATTTTATTGGAATGCAGCTATTTATTTTATTTTATTTTTTTAGTCCTACCATTTCATTGCTACCAACCCATCTCCCTCCACCCTCGTGCACACATACTCAGTCATGTAACCCCATGGACTGCAGCCCGCCAGGCTCCTCTGTCCATGGACTTTTCCAGGCAAGAATACTGGAGTGGGCTGCCATTTCCTTCTCCATGTGTTTGTAGATTTTTTGATGATGGTCATTCTGACCTGTGTGAGGTGATATCTCATTGGAGTTTTAATTTGCATTTCTCTAGTAATGAATAATATTGAGCATCTTTTCATGTCAAACATGTCCTTCTAATTACTGTGGTTATAGGTGTGAATCAAGTAATTCTTTTAAGCAAAATGGGTTAAAATTTTTAGGTGATTTTAAGGCTTCTGTGTAGACTCTGACTTTCTAGTCTTATCCATACTTCAGTATTTCCTTTCCTCTTTTTTTTTTCCTGATCACATAATTTTGCTAGTTTTAAAGTGAGTTGAAATATAAATTATATGTTGTCATTTAGTGTTCAAACTAGATTTTTCATTGTATTGTGGTCATTGATAACCAAGAGTTCCAAGTATTTCAAGCACTACCTAAAGGAATTGTGACATGCTAGTCATATATAAGGCATCTGGAACCAGACTGTCTGGAGTCTAGATCTCAGGCCACTGATTGTTATGCAGCCTCAGGAAGTTTTTATTTATTTATTTATTTTTCAAGAAGTTTTTAAAATTCTCAGTATCTCAGCTTTCTTATTGATAAAATGGGAACAGTAATGTTAATCCATCATATGGAGTTGTTTTGAAGACTGTTAATGTAGATCATATAGAAAAATACTGGTATGTTTTTATTATGACTTATTTTGCCAAGAAATCAATGAAGCATGAGAAAAAGAAAGTGTCTAACTAGCAAAACATACCCTCATGAAAGTCAGAAAATACTCCACACCTGTAGCATTAGCTCTTCCACTGAAAACTGGGCATGGCATGCATTACTGCAAAGTTCCAGCATGGCCTTTCAGTCAGTCCAGTGCTCCAAGCATTACATCAATAAGTGACACTTGAAATGAAACCAGTTTTCCATCCTGAATCTTTCTGTAGAGAATGTCCAAAAGCTTCATATACAGACACTTATTTTTTTTCTCCTGGAAAAAAGAGGTAAATATGAATTTAAGTTCACTGTAGTTAAGTTAATCTTATATGCCAGTTTGTTGGGATAGGTTCAGTTTTTACCCCAGTGTAATTATTGTCAATAATACTTATAATATTCACTCTCTCTAAGTTGTCCCACTGTGTATCACAAATTATATGGCCATTTTAACAGTTTTGTCAAGAGAACACACTGTTCATAGCAAGCACCCTCTTCCAATGACACAAGAGATGACTTGACACATGGACATCACCAGATGATCAATAGTGAAATAAAATTGATTATATTCTTTGCAGCCAAAGATGGAGAAGCTCTATACAGGCAGCAAAAACAAGACCGGGAGCTGACTGCGGTTCAGATCATCAGCTCCTTATTGCACAATTCAGGCTTAAATGGAAGAAAGTAGGGAAAACCACTAGGCCATTCAGATGTGACCTAAATCAAGTCCTTTATGATTATACAGTGGAGGTGACAATAGTTTCAAGGGATTAAATATGGTAGACAGAATGCATGAAGAACTATGGACAGAGATTTGTAACATTGTACCATTGTACAGGAGGTGGTGACCAAAACCAGGTCCAAGAGAAAAGAAATGCGAGAAGGCAAAGTGATCGTGTGAGGAGGCCTTCCAAATAGCTGAGAATAGAAGGGAAGCAAAACGAAAAGGGGAAAAGGAAAGATATACCCAACTAAATGTAGGGTTCCAGAGAATAGCAAGGAGAGGTAAGACAGCCTTCTTAAGTGAACAATGCAAAAACAAAAAAAAAGAAAACAGGAAAAAAACAGATTGGGAAAGATTACAGATCTCTTTAAGAAAACTGGAGCTATCAAGTGAACATTTCATGCAAAGATGGGCAAAATAAAGGACAGAAACAGCAAGGACCTAACAGAAGCAGAAGAGATTAAGAAGTCGTGGCAAGAATACGTGGAAGAACTGTACAAAGCACTCTTAATGACCTGGATAGCATAATGATGTGGTCACTCACCTGGAGTCAGACATCCTGGAGTGTGAAGTCAAGTGGGCCATAGGAGGCATTACTAAGAACAGAAATCAGATTGATTATATTCTTTGCAGCCAGAGATGGAGAAGCACTATACAGTCAGCAAAAACAAGACTGGGAGCTACAGTGGCTCAGATCATGAACTCCTTATTGCCAAATTCAGATTTATATTGAAGAAAGTACGGAAAACCACTAGACCATTCAGGTATGACCAAAAGCAAATCCCTTACAGTGGAAACGTATATAATACACTGTAAATACAGTGGAAGTGAGAAATAGATTCAAGGGATTAGACCTGATAGACAGAGTGCCTGAAGCACTATGGACGGAGGTTCCTGACATTGTACAAGAGGCAGGGATCAAGACCATCCCCAAGAAAAAGAAATGCAAAAAGCAAAATAGTTGTCTGAGGGGGCCTTACAAACAGCTGTGAAACAAAGAGAAGTGAAAGGTAAAGGAGAAAAGGAAAGATATACCCATTTGAATGCAGAATTCCAAAAAATAGCAAGGAGAGACAAGAAAGGCTTCCTCAGTGATCAATGCAAAGAAATAGAGGAGAACAATAGAATGGGAAAGACTAGAGATCTCTTCAAGAAAGTTAGAGATACCAAGGGAACATTTCATGGGCACAATAAAGGACAGAAATGATGTGGATGTAACAGAAGCAGAAGATATTAAAAGGAAGTAGCAAGAATACACAGAGGAACTATACCAAGGGAACGTTTCATGCAAAGATGGGCACAGTAATAGACATTACGGAATGCTCTGTATGGACCTTACAGAAGCAGAAGATATTAAGAAGAGGTGACAGGAATACACAGAAGAACTATACAAAAGAGATCTTCACAATCAGGATAATCACGATGGTGTGATCACTCACCTAGAGCCAGACATCCTGGAGTGCAAAGTTTAGTGGGCCTTAGGAAGCATCACTATAAACAAAGCTAGTGGAGGTGATGAAATTGCAGTTGAACTATTTCAAATCCTAAAAGATGATGCTGTGAAAGTGCTGCACTCAATATGCCAGCAAACCTGGAAAACTCAGCAGTGGCCACAGGAAAAGGTCAGTTTTCATTCCAATCCCAAAGAAAGGCAATGCCAAAGAATGCTCAAACTACCACACAATTACACTCATCTCACAAGCTAGCAAAGTAATGTTCAAAATTCCCCAAGCCAGGCTCCAATAGTACGTGAACCATGAACATCCAGATGTTCAAGCTGGTTTTAGAAAAAGCAGAGGAACCAGAGGTCAAATTGCCAACATCTGTTGGATCATCAACAAAGCAAGAGAATTCCAGAAAAATATTTACTTATGCTTTGTTGACTATGCCAAAGCCTTTGACTGTGTGGATCACAACAAAATGGACATCTTAAAGAGATGGGGATACCAGACCATCTGACCTGCCTCTTGAGAAATCTGTTTTCAGGTCAGGAAGCAACAGTTAGAACTGGACATGGAACAACTGACTGGTTCCAAATAGGAAAAGGAGTACATCAAGGCTGTATATTGTCACCCTGCTTATTTAACTTATATGCAGAGTACATCATGAGACACGCTGGGCTGGAGGAAGCACAAGCTGGAATCAAGATTGCCAGTAGAAATATCAATAACCTCAGATATGCAGATGACACCACCCTTATGGCAGAAAGCTAAGAAGAACTAAAGAGCCTCTTGATAAAAGTGAAAGAGGAGAGTGAAAAAGTTGTCTTAAAGCTCAGCATTCAGAAAACTAAGATCATGGCATCCAGTCCCATCACTTCATGGCAAATAGATGGGGAGACAATGGAAACAGTGAGAAATTTTATTTTGGGGGGCTCCAGAATCACTGCATATGGTGATTGCAGCCATGAAATTAAAAGACGCTTACTCCTTGAAAGAAAAGTTATGACCCACCTAGATGGCATGTTAAAAAGCAGAGACATTGCTTTGCCAACAGAGGTCCATCTAGTCAAGGCTATGATTTTTCCAGTAGTCATGTATGGATGTGAGAGTTGGACTATAAAGAAAGCTGAGCACCAAAGAATTGATGCTTTTGAAATGTGGTGTTGGAGAAGACTCTTGAGAGTCCCTTGGACTTCAAGGAGATCCAATCAGTCCATCCTAAAGGAAATCAGTCTTGAATATTCATTGGAAGGACTGATGAACTGAAGCTCCCATACTTTTGCCACCTGATGTGAAGAACTGACTCATTTGAAAAGGCCCTGATTCTGGGAAAGATTGAAGGCAGGACCAGAATGGGATGACAGAGGAGGAGATGGTTTGGATGGCATCACTGACTCAGTGGACATGAATTTGAGTAAACTCCGGGAGTTGGTGATGGACAGGGAGGCCTGGTGTGCTTCAGTCTGTGGGGTTGCAAAAAAGAGTCAGACACAACTGAGCAACTGAACTGACTGAACTGATGGCTTTTCCAGTAATCATGTACGGATGCGAGATTTGACTGCTGAACATTGAGCACTGAAGAATTGATGCTGTTGAATTGTGAAGAGAAGACCCTTGACAGTTCCTTGGACAGCAAGAAGATCAAACCAGTCAATCCTAAATGAAATCAAGCCTGAATATTCATTGGAAGAACTGATGCTGAAGCTGAAGCTCTGGTTCTTTGGCCACTTAATGCAAAGAGCCAACTTATTGGAAAAGACCTTAATGCTAGGAAAGATTGAGGGCAGGAAGAGAAGTGGGTGACAGAGGATGAGATGGTTAGATGGGAATACTGACTCAGTGGACAAGTCTGTGAGATAGTGAAGGACAATTCCAGGCAATAGAGAAGGACAGGGAAGCCTGGTATGCTGCAGTTCATGGGGTTGCAAAGAATCAGACACAACTTAGGGACTGGACAACAGCAACAATAATGGGCACTTTCATTATAATTTATTGTATAGAGCTATAACATAGATTATTTTAACTATTTTCAACTTGATGTCTCTGTAAGTATCCTTCAGAAGTGGAAACAAGCAACACAACTTACTTTCATGATTCACTTGTTGATTATTAAGTCCGGCTGTAAAGACATATTTATATGTATGAGGAAATAGCTTTATAACTTTTCAAAGGATGAGTCACATCTTGTGCTGCATGACTTCTCAGGTGGCACTGTGGTAAAAATCCGCCTGCCAATGGGAGAGGCACAGGAGTAGCAGGTTCAATCCCTGGGTCTGGAAGGTCCCCTGGAGGAGGAAATGACAACCCACTCCAGTATTCTTGCCTGAAAAATTCCATTGACAGGGGAACCTGCCAGGCTACTCCATGGAGTCACAAGAAGTCGGACAGAACTGAGTGCCTAAGTACACATGCACATCTTGTGTGCTTTTATTTTTCCATAAATGTTAAAAATGTTATTGTTTCCTGAAATGCCTGATTTTTCTGCGTGTAACAGTTAGTCACAATTTCAAGAAATAAAACCTTGAAACTTGTAATGAATGTTGTTTGTGGGCCAGCTTTCTTTTTAAGTGACTATAACAACTTACCATTCTTAAGAGGTTTACTTTCTTATCTCCAGATGACAATCTTAAAAATCACGCCACATTCAAAAATTGTTGTATAGTCTACTATGAACCAAGGCATATTATTTTGTTTATCTTTTAATGTGAATTTATTTTTAAACATTAAGTAGAAAGAATATGTCATATTTGCATATCTCAAGTCAAATTCGTGTATAAAGTATTTATTTGTATAATTGGAATAGAATGTCTATTTTGATAGTAAGTTGTAGTAATAAACATTTTCATTCAACTGTGAGTATTGACTGCTAAAGAAACAACTCTACTGAACTTTGTCTCTTTGCAAAACACTTGTGAATTAATTTACAATAAATAATGTGTTGAAAAGTGTTAATGGTTAAATGATTTTTAATTATTTTAGCTTAGCTTCTTTGAAACTTTATATATATATGTATATATCATATTAACAAAATCAACCATCTAATGTGTCACTAATCAAAGCAGATCTTACTCCTTAAATTACCCCTCACCATTACACATGTACACACATAGCATTTGCAAATAATTTTTTAAAAATCCCTAAAAATTGTGCATTATAACCCATTTACTATTTATGACTTTCCCAGTTGAAGTAACATAAAACCAATTTGAGATGATTTTAATGAGAAGTTCAGTTGAAAACCAAAGTCATTGGAAAACCCTAAATTTTCATGGACTTCTGATTAAGAACCTGAAAACCAAAGAATAAAAATTATAACATAGCAAGTGATATAAATATACTAAATTTTTTTCATTGTTTATATTTTAGGCAGTCATGATAGTATAATTTTTGTAATTACATAATGTCAGGAAATGTTTTTGTTACCAACAGGTAAGAATTTTGTCTTAAGTACATTTCTTCCACATGCCGCTGTTAGTTACGCATTTAAGGATGGTTTTATAATAAGGTTTGGAGACTGCTAGAGTAGAAATATCGCTAAAATGTACTAACCAGTGACATCATTTTGGGGTACATTACTTCTGCTAGAAATGCAGTAAAACATTTGTAAAAATCTGCTAAAAAATAGACCTGCTTATGGTTTATGAAAACTCATGTCCTCATTCTGAATCAAATTGACTGTGAAGAGTTAAGCCATAAATATCAGAGCTATGTTGGAAAGAGCCTGATCTACATTGTCTGTCAGAAGTTGTTGTTCTTGTTTGTTAGAAATGGCTTTATCGAGTATGTTTGTGTGCATTAACAAAATAATATATGTGAAAAATAGATAACACTGCATGACACAGAATAATCGGTCAAAGATTGGGGATATCTACTCTCTTTCTCTTTTTATCTGTCAATCTCTCTTCTTGGTCCTTCCACCTCTGATTTTCTCAGCCTTTGGTCAATCTTAGTCATGTGTATGACTCCTAGTTTCTCTCTTGCTTGCTTCCCTTTTTCTTTTTCTTTCTTTTTCAAACTGAACTAGAAGATCTGGGTTCTAACCCTAGTTTCATAGACTCAGTGATATCTTAGGTTAAACCTCAAAATAAATAAGCTTTTGGAACCCTTAGGTACATTCAATTTCAGAGAAATTTCAAGAGCAGAATGACATACTATTGGTAATTCTAATTCATTTATAGGCCTCCAGTTTCATTTTGTCCACTCTTAAAAGCCAGCTGCATTATCTCATTCAGTGCTGACCCAGTTCAATGAAAAATATTGAAGGTTTACTGTGTGCAAAGCAGTTATTTCATTTCTGTGGGGGATGATGTTAATAATTCATTACCTACTAAAAAGGAATAATATAGAATGATAATATATCAGTCATAAATATGTATACATGTTAGTACAGAGCCTCAAAAGCTATAAAACAACAGATTAACTGCAGAAGACAGTTGATAAAAAATAAGTCATTTTAACACACATCTCTCAGACTGATGAAGTAGAAAATTATAATTAGAGGTATCTGAGATATGAACAAGACATAATGAATAAATATTGAGCTGCTAATGATAAAGCTGTCTATACTCAATAAATTAGAACATCGACAAAACAAACTTAAGGGTTGTTATTGTTGTTTAGTCACTCAGTTGTGTCCAACTCTTTGTGACCCAATGGATTGTAACCCCCAGGCTCTTCTCTATATGAGATTTTTCAGGCAAAAATACTGGAGTGGGTTGCCATTTCCTACTCCAGAGGATCTTCCTGACCCAGGGATCGAACACATGTCTCCTGCATTGGCAGGTGGATTCTTTACCATGGAGCCACCATGGAGGCCCTTTCATATACCCTAGAAACCAGCAATCTCAGTTCTGGGCATATAGGCCCAAGACATTCTTGCATAAATGCACAAGGGAACATGCACAAGTTGTTTATTGCAGTGTTGCTTACGGTGTCCGCAGGTTGGAGAGTCTGTGGACATTTGTGACTTCAGGGTGAGTAAGTATGCTTGGTGAGTGCACTCTGTGGAGCACTAGAGATACACTAGACAATAGACTAGATGATCACACACGCTGAAAACAGCATGCTTAGTAGGAAACGAAAAACAACTGTCTCTATGGAAAAAAATTGTTCTCTTCTTGAAAGTTAGAAAGATAAGAACAAAAACAGTTCAGCTTGTTAGAACACAGAGCAGACAAGTGTATGCACCAAATACATTAGACTGGCTTACTATTTTAGGGTGGTATGGAATTGGAGTGGGGAAAGGGTAAAATATACTAAAACATTGACTAGAGAAACAGATCAATGCCATGAATTAAGGTGGATAATTAACTTTTTTTGAAGAGTGAGGGAGAAAGGAAGAGTCAGAATGTATCATGTAAAACATACAAGTCGCTAGTCCCTGTATGCAAGAGTTTTGCAGTCTAACATCAGTATAATATAATTTGGGGAAGTAATCCTCTCCCTAACTGTTTTAATATATTTTTAAATGTATTAATATTTTGTACTCTAATCACAAAACTTTCTAGAACCATTGCTATGTTAAAAATATTCTTATAAAATTTTAAATTTTGTGGAAATTTTAAATTTACAAACTGGAGACTGGAGGGACAAATTGGAGCTGTGACTGTTTTGTCTGGCCTTTATGGTGTTACTAAATAAATAATTGTGAAGACTTAATATGTGTTAAATTTCACGAGTTAAGATTTTTGGTTTATCTATAACAAATCACAATTTTGATGATATCGGCTCTGTACTTTTGTATGACAGTGTTTTGGTAGTTATTGACGAGCAGTTTAAATTTGGATGATTTATTCTCCAGGTGGGCACACTGTTGCCTGATGCAGTGTATCCATTTATATCAGTACCCAAGTCCTAGTCACACGTAATTGGTGAGGCCTTAAAGAACACATGTGGTGGTACAGACCCCCAGGCTGAGCAAAGAAGGTTCGTGTCCATGACCATCTCACCCTTACCTACCGCATCACTAACTTTAGACCTTCTACAGACCTTTGGGTTGTAGCAGAAGACACTGGGCAGTCAGTAGAGGGCAAATCGGAACACAGAGGACAATTAGGAAAGGGTCAGAGTCAGGACACTAAAAATTAACTGTTACTATTTAAGACCAAGTTAAATGTATACTAATGCTGTGTCTTCTATAAATTTACAAAAATGTTTCTATTTTTTTTCCTTCCTCTTAAATTTATATTCATTCAGTTTTTATCATGGAGTCTTTGACTTTAGGAATACTCTCCATTTTATTAAGGATTATTAATAAGACATGTTAAAATAATTTATCTTTGTGCCCATTCATATATGTCTGTGTGTATATATATATCCCTCTCTGGCCATTTATTCAACAATATTAAACAAGTACCACATACTTAACATGATACCAGGGTATAGAAGTGTCTATGAAATTAAGGCCTCTTCTGTGTCCCCAGAAGCTTATGGACTGTAGGAGAAAAAGGTAAGAAATAGAGTATAGGAAGTATGAGATGGCTGTGTCTACCTGTAGAGACTGACTAGCAAAATGAGATGGAAAGTTTTTATGAATTCATGGAGGAAGTGGCCAAAATAAGATCTTTTTTCAGTCCCTCATTAACCCTGGGCCTGGCTCCCTCACTTGCTTTCTTTATTACTTAATTTCACTCTATTTTTTTACTTGATTAAAATGACTTCTGAGTGCACTAAGCATTGCTATAATCTAATGAACAGTATTATTCTTGTCTAAAAAAAAAGCACTTGTAGAGAAAAAATAAAACTAATGTAGGCATAGCTGTTTTCTCTACTTCACTGCAATAAAAAGGATAATTACTTTGGCCTTGGAAAATAACAAGATTTCCATGTAGTTTTCATCACTGAAATTTCTTACTCCTGTGTCAGTAACTTCCCAAATAAAATTATTCCTCTGCAGTCGCTATAACTTACTTTGCTTCATCATCTAATATGATTGCACACAGGGCATCAGACAGTTTTACCTGGACCCAGAAGGACTTTTTTTTTAATCTTTTTTGAGCTATAAATGTATTTTAATGCCCATTGTGGGGCGGAGGAAATTATGTAAACTGCAATTCAAACCTGTGACTTTCTGAATAGAATTGTATTAGGCCAGGCTAAAATGAGTGATTGAGTACTGTAAAAAATGGTATACGGATATTGAAACATTATGAGAGTGAATCTTACATGAATGAAATTTTAAAAAATGCTTGACTAAGTGCTCTGCCATGGTCAATTTTTATATCAAAAGCTTGGCCTCTGTGCACTGGTGCTGAAGAGAATCTCAGAGACAGAGTTTCGGGTGAAGTAGAAAAGAAAAACTTTAGTTGCTTTGCCACGCACAGGGGCACACAGTGGACTTGAGCCCTGAAAAGCTGTGTGTCCCAATCCAGGAGGACTTGATGAGGAGTTTTATAGCAATAGTTCAAAGGTTGTGTAACTGATAAGGATCAGAGTGTGTCCAGGGCTTGCCTTCCTTTAATCTGGCCTCATGAGTTCTCCTGATGAGTTTTGAGGTTATCAAACTGTGACTTTCTCTCTAGAACATCTTCCATTTGGTGGGGAGTTTAGTTCTGTAAGAGCTAAAAGATGCTGTTATGTGTATCCCTGGGGGCAGAACTAGGACCCTGCCCCAAACTGCACTATTGTTTCCTTGCTGCTCTTCCCTCGTCTCTGCATGCCATCCTTTCCATGATTAGCCAAGTGTTTGGAAAGATTTGCTTCCTCACTAGTCTAAAGAGTCCTGCTTGGTTTCACTTTGAGCTTTATTCAGCATTTTCTTGAAATCTTTCCTTCTGTGAGACCCTGAAATCTCTGAGAGACTGAAGTGTATGGGGGAGGATATGGCAAAGAAACCCACCTAAGGTTCTACTGAGGAAGCTCAGAAATTAATGTGAGATACAAATTAAGTGTGACTCAGCTGGTAAAGAATCTGTCTTCAGTGCAGGAGACTTGGTTTGATCCCCGGGTTGGGAAGATGCCCTGGAGAAGGGAAAGGCTACCCACTCTAGTACTCTGGCCTGGAGAATTCCATGGAGTGTATAGCCCTCACAAAGAGTTGAACATGACTGAGTGACTTTCATTTATAAGCTTCCCTGGTGGCTCAGATGGTAAAAGCATCTGCTTGCAGTGTGGGAGACTTGGGTTCAATTCTTGGGTTGGGAAGATCCCCTGGAGAAGGAAATGGCAACCCACTCCAGTACTCTTGCCTGGAAAATTCCATGGATGGAGGAACCTCATAGGCAACAATCCATGGGGTCACAAAGAGCTGGACACGACTGAGCGACTTCACTTTCACTTTTCACAAATTAAGTCCCTTGGATTAATGAGCATGGCCCTTAGGACGTGCATTTACTCCTGCAAGGCAGGAGGGTTCTGTTGATGGTGAGCAAATATAAACTACAGTTGCTGAAGAAAAGATTCTCTGAAGTGATATTAAAGCTCCTGGGAAATGAAAACTCTTATCACACAGCTGAACTTTCCAACACAGAAATGAAGCAGAAGACACTAAATCATCTTGCTAATCCTCCATAGAAAGTAACTTACAAATCATTATTTACTATGGAATTTTCCAGGCAGAAATACTGGAGTGGGTTGCCATTTCCTATTTCAGGGGATTTTCTCGACCTAGAGATCGAACCTGCATTTCTTATCTCCTGAACTGGTAGGCAGGCTCTTACCACCGTGCCATCTAAGGCTTATCCTACTAAGAGACTTTCAAAGAATAAAGAAAAATAGAAATAGGAAAAAAATAGATGTCTATGTATCAAGTGGTCAATTAATACAAGTCTTATGTGTGTAAATTTTTGTGATATTTGTCAGTTTTTTACAAGGTGTAATTTGTTGTGATGCATTTCCTACTCTAAATACTCACTCACTCTTGTCATCAGATTTTGAGGGTTTTCCTAAGTTTAACATGTTTTTCATACTGTAAACATCTGTGAGATAATATTTAACAATTTCCCTAGAAAGAAAGAACAAGGACTAGGTCTTTCTCCCTCTTTGTTTTTCAGTAGAATTTTTATGATTTATGCGTGATCTTAGTAAAAAAATTATTCTGCATTAATTATATTCTTTATTATTTTTATTATTTATTATATTATTTAATATATTTTAATTATATTATTGGGAAGCCCGAGAATACTGGAGTGGGTAGCCTATCCCTTCTCCAGCAGATCTTCCTGACCCAGGAATTGAATTGGGGTCTCCTGTACTGCAAGCAGATTCTTTACCAACTGAGTTATCAGGGAAGCCTTTTTAATTATATTAGTTTAAATAGACTATAGTAAAATACGTATAATGTAAAATTTTCCTTTTCAATTATTTTTTAGTCAAAAATAATCATGACATTAATTATATTCACAGTGTTGGGTAACTATCATCATTATCTATTCCCAAAACTTTTTCATTACCCCAAAGAACAATTCTGTAACCATTCAGATTTTTTTTTTGGGGGGGGGTGATGAAAAATCATTATTTAATAACTCCCTAGTGTCTCCTCAACTCAGTCCTTGGTAAACTCTAATCTACATTCTGCCTGTCTGAAGTTTTCTATTCTTTATATTTCATATCGGTGAAATTAGAATATTTGTCATTCTGTCTCCAGCTACTTTCACCCATGTTTTCAAGGTTTATCCATTTTGTAGCATCATAGATGTCATTTCTTTTTAAGGCTGAATAAAACTCTACTGTGTGGATATATGCATTTTGTTTATCCATTCATCTCTTGATAGATACTTAGGTTGTTTATAATTTTTAACTGTTGTGATTGATGCTGAAATAAACACTGATATAGAAATATCTCCTTCAGTCCCTCTTTTCAGTTCTTTTGGGTATATGTCTAGGAATAGAGTTACAGGATTGTGTGCTAATTGTATGTTTAACTTTTCAAAGAACCAGTTAAACTGTTTCCACAGTGACTGCACCATTTTATCCTTCTAGCAGTGATGTATTAATAGAAGGTCTCTAGATTCTCCACTTCACAGCCAACACCTGTTCTTTTCCATTTTTTGCTTATACCTATTCTTGTGGGACTTCCCTGATGGCTCAGCAGGTAACAAATCTGCCTGCAATGCAGGAGATACAGGAGACATGGGTTCGATCCCTGGGTCAGCAAGTTCCACTGGAGAAGGGAGGTGGCAGCCCACTCTTGTATTCTTGCCTAAAAAATCCCATGGGTGGAAGAGTCTGGCAGGCTACAGTCCAAAGGGTCACAAAGAGTTGGACACACCTGAATGACTAAGCAAAATAGCAACCATGGTTGTCATTATGAAATGGTGTCTCCTTGTGATTTTGATTTGCATTTTCCTCAAGACTAATAATGTTGAACATCTTTTCTTGAGCTTTCAGTCATTTGTATATCTTCATTGATCTAGACAAATCATTTACCCAGGTTTTTACTGAGTTGTTTTTTTTTTTGTTGTGGAATTTTATAAGTTCTTTACAATCCTTGATATTAAGCACTTATCAGTTACATGATTTGCAAATATTTCCTATTGACACTGTCTCCTAAGTTTTCTTTCAACTTTCTTGATAATGTCTTTTGATGCCCAAAATTTTTCTAAACTTTTGGAGTCCAGTTTGTCTATTATTTTTCGTGTTGCTCATGCTTTAGTATCACAGCTAAGACTCTATTGCCAAATCAAAATAATGAAAATTAACCCTTATATTTTATTCTAATAGTTTTATGAATTTAGCTTTTCCATGGAGGTTATTGATCCATTGTGAATTAATTTTTTATATGGTGTAAGAATTCAATTCAATTCTTTTGCGTTTGGAAATCCAGTCATACCAATACCACTAGCTGAAGAGCCATTCTTTTCCCATTAAATGGACTTGGTACTCTTCTCAAAATCCAATTAACCATAAGCTATGATTTTATTTATGAACTGTGAATTATATTCTACTCATCTATGTCTATCATATGCCAGTTTTGTACTTAATTTCATATTTTTTGTTAAAGTTACCTCTTTGCTAATTATATGAGTGCATTGGGGTTTCCCTGGTGGCTCAGTGGTAAAGAATCTGCCTGCAATTCAGGAGACCCAGGTTTGATCCCTCGATTGGAAAGATCCCCTGGAGAGGGGAATGGCAGCCCACTCCAGTCTTCTTGCCTGGAGAATCCCATGGACAGAGGAGACTGATGGGCTACAGTCCACAGGGTCACAAAGAATTGGACGCAGCTGAGCAGTTAACACTTCATACCCCTCATGCCCTGAATCTTTCGGTCATTTTATCTGAGGAGCTTTGAGAATTACTATTTTCTTATTTCATTTTAAAAATTGTTTTTAATCTTATTGAAATACAGTTGATCTACAATGCTGTGTTATTTTCAGGAGTATAGAATAGTGATTCAGTTATACATAGGCATATATCCATTCTTTTCCAGTTTCTTTTCCCATATAGATTATTACAGAATATTGAAATATTGAGTAGGGTTCCCTGTGCTCTATAGTAGGTTCTTGTTGGTTATCTATTTTATATGTAGTAGTGTGTGTATGTTAATCCCAAGCTCTGAATTTATCCCTACCCTGCCATGTTTTTCCTTTGGTAGCTGTGTTTGTTTTCAAAATCTGTGAATGTTTCTGTTTCTTAAGTAAATTCATTTATATGTTTAAATTACATTCCACATAAGAGTAATATCATATGACATTTGTCTTTCTCTGACTTCACTTAGTATGATAATTTCTAGGTCCATCATTTTTTACTGTAAATAACATTATTTCATTCTTTTTTTGTGACTAATATTCCATTGTATATATGCACTGCATCTTCTTTATGCATTCCTCTGCCAATGGGCATTTAGGTTGCTTCCATTATTTGGCTGTTGTAAATAGTGTAGCAATGAACATTGGGGTGAATGTATATTTTTGAACTATGGTTTTCTCTGGGGAAAAGAAATTTTTTATGTGGAATTTTGAGTGGGATTACTGGATCAAATGGTAGTTCTGTTTTCAGTTCTAAGGAAATTTTAGTTCTCAGGAATCTCCACACTGTTTTCCATAGCAGTTGTACTAGTTTATGTTCCCACCAGCAATGTAAGAGAATTCCCTTTCTTGTATGCCCTTTTCAGCTTTGTTTGTAGATTTCTTTTTTTTTTTTTTTTCTTTCTTTTTTTTTATTTATTTTTTTTTTCCAGTGGGTTTTGTCATACATTGATATGAATCAGCCATAGATTTACACTTATTCCCCATCCCGATCCCCCCTCCCACCTCCCTCTCCACCCGATTCCTCTGGGTCTTCCCAGTGCACCAGGCCGGAGAACTTGTCTCATGCATCCCACCTGGGCTGGTGATCTGTTTCACCATAGATAGTATACATGCTGTTCTTCTGAAACATCCCACCCTCACCTTCTCCCACAGAGTTCAAAAGTCTGTTCTGTATTTCTGTGTCTCTTTTTCTGTTTTGCATATAGGGTTATCGTTACCATCTTTCTAAATTCCATATATATGTGTTAGTATGCTGTAATGTTCTTTATCTTTCTGGCTTACTTCACTCTGTATAAGGGGCTCCAGTTTCATCCATCTCATTAGGACTGGTTCAAATGAATTCTTTTTGACGGCTGAGTAAAAATTCCATGGTGTATATGTACCACAGCTTCCTTATCCATTCATCTGCTGATGGGCATCTAGGTTGCTTCCATGTCCTGGCTATTATAAACAGTGCTGCGATGAACATTGGGGTGCATGTGTCTCTTTCAGATCTGGTTTCCTCAGTGTGTATGCCCAGAAGTGGTATTGCTGGGTCATATGGCAGTTCTATTTCCAGTTTTTTAAGGAATCTCCACACTGTTTTCCATAGTGGCTGTACTAGTTTGCATTCCCACCAACAGTGTAAGAGGGTTCCCTTTTCTCCACAGCCTCTCCAGCATTTATTGCTTGTAGACTTTTGGATAGCAGCCATCCTGACTGGTGTGTAATGGTACCTCATTGTGGTTTTGATTTGCATTTCTCTAATAATGAGTGATGTTGAGCACCTTTTCATGTAGATTTCTTGATGATGGCCATTCCGACCAGTGAAAGACAACACCTCACTGTAATTTTGATTTACAGCTTTCTGATCATTAGTGATGTTGAGCATCTTTTCATGTCCTTTTTGGCCTTGTGTATGTCTTCTTTGGAGAAGTGTCTATTTAGATTTTCTGCCCATTTTTTGATTGGGTTGTTTTTTATTTCTTTCTTGTGTTTCAGTTTGTCTCCTTTAAAGACATCAGCAGTGCCATCTATCTCATCATTTTTTGCATAAACATTAATATATTTATACAAACCACTGACAACCAGCTTTGCCAGGATGCTTATCCTTAAGTTAGAAATCTTTCCCAATCTCAGATTTTCTGCACTGGACTCAGCAGTTCTCCAAGTATAATCTTTAGAGAGTAACTGGGAAAAGAATTCAGAACTGCTAAGAGATGTCTATTCTCATGGATAGGAGAGAGAAACTCCTGTTTGAGTTAACTGGAAAATTGTGCAAAGCAGAGAAGAATAATACTATTGTACTGGCCCTTTCTGACAAAGGACAAGGGGATCATAATTTCATTTGACTAGTAGTAGCAAGAAGGTGGAACTATCCTGAGTGTCTCAGTTATCTTACCTACCAAGAACTGTCTGAGGAGAGAACAGGAAGGTTACTGAACACTCTGATAAAATGGAAATAACAGAGGATGATAAAGTGTAAATGCTACAGCAAAATACCTTCATAAGTATGTTCATGTAGACTAAAACTAAAAGGTACCATAATTACTCCCTTCTGTTATTTATTTAAAAAAAATCTTGGTGACATATTATGTGCTTGGTATCCTAAGAACTGGGATCATAATTATGAACTTAATATAAATACTTTAGATAATAAGATAATCACAAAATGTATAATTATAGAAATAATTAGTTACTTATAGTTGCAGCAAGTATTACAAAAGAAAAAATAGAGTGCAATGAAGGAGTAAAAATAGGTGCCAAGATTAACTTCAGAATTTGGAGAAAACTGTCCTGAAAAAGAAAATTTATGCTAAAACTTGAAAAAAAGAGTAGGGGAAGCCCATAAAAATGGGAGAAGAGTCTTGAAGATCCTGAAATGGGAAGGAGCTTACCATGTTAAAGAATGCAGAGATGCTCAACATAGTCTTTATTTTTATATAAAGAGAACTCATGGCTAGATTCCACTATAGTGCAAAATAGGAATAGACTATCCTTAACATAAAAAGGAAATATTTTTTGAGCATACAAAAAAAACTACAAACCTGAAATACACAATAAGTGTGTGTATATGTGTGTTGTGTCTATGTTCTATATATTATGTCTACAGTCAAATAGGATTCTGGCATGAAAGACTCTTGGCTTAAATATACTATATCCTCTTTAAGAATCTCTAATTGGCTCTCTGAGACTTATTTGTGAAGAAGAGCTGCCATTTAAGATCAGTCTTTTAACTACCTATATGCTTATAAGGGGCAATTTTCGGGAAGTTGTTTATCTGCAGCTGGATTCCACTACTTTAAAAGTGTTATTTTAAAAATATTGTTTGGTATTACATAGCTTATTTGCTCAAACTGTGCCATTTTACTTGATAAGGTCCAATTCTGCTGGTTGTTAAGTTTTCATTATACTCCATTTTTATATGGTCTCTTCTATTTTGTATAGAGAAAATCTCCAGGTGAGTGACAAAAGAGGAGTTGGCTATTTTAATGCCTATAAAATAAGGAAAGCTTTCAAAGGTCTTCATTTAACTTTATGTGTTGGTGGGAAATCTCTGAGTCACTGCAGCCTATGCTTATTGGATATGAAGGAATTAAAACCACAGTTTTCTCTAAGTCTGTAATTCAGAATACTGGCTCTACTCTGAATACTATCTTCTTGTTAATAGTATACCTTTTGAATAGTTTGCATGTAAGAGGCCAATAGTCAAGAGTTGCAGCTGTTCAAGAGATTAGAATCCGAGATAGTATTTCCTGTCACTGTATCGTTCCCTAAGATTTTCATGTGTGTTATGGGAAATAATTATAATCAAATAAATTTGATAAGCATGCATTTATATAGCAATTTTACTTCTTCTTAATTTTAATTACCTGTGAAAATTAAATAAATCTTTAATGGGGAATGCATATGGTGACTCTGTAAGAGAGTAGAGTCTAGAATTCAGTCTTTCCTAACTCAGATCTAAAAGAGGAGAATCTAGAATTCAGTCTTTCTTAACTCAGATCTCAGAACTAATCTGCATAGGACAGCTTTATCACATCATTTTGGATAATGCTGATCTAGAAGAATATATCTAGAGGATTGAAGAACAGTTGTCATATTGAGAAGAAGAGGTGAACAGCATTATTGGAAACCCAGCAATAATGAACTCAGTTTTTTTATAAAACAAGCAGAGCACTCAAAAGTTATGAAATATGGATGGAATATGGTCTAAAAGCCAAAGAAAAAAGGAAAAAAAATATGTGGGATTGGACCTAAAGTGACTCATGATCTTCATAAAGTTTGAGCTGTCACACAACTCTGTAGAAATAGAGAAAAATCTGGTTCTAGCCATGAGAGTATCCCCTTTCCTACTCCTCCAGCTTACAGTGATTAGAAAGGAAGGCAATGCAACACAGTTTTAATGGTTGTCACAGTGCATAAGTTTGGTTTGTCTTCAGGCATTTATATTTAATGTTCATATGTTTAGTTGCTGAATCTGTATGCAACTCCAGTATTAAAGTGTATTATGCTTGGAAGGTTCCGATGAAAGAAAAGGTCACAGTGGGGTCTAATTCGATGTATTCTAATTTGATGTCAAAAGGCTCTTTTGACAGTAAACTCAAAATACCACACAGGGAAAAACATAAGTTGTGTGACTTTATTGTAAAACTAGGAATGTCTTCAAAAAGAGCAAATGACTGTGTTCCTGAAACCTGCTTTTGTATGGCAAAAATATAGCATATAATTTTATCTCAGGCTTACAAGCAATATTTGTTTGAAAGTTTACTGCTTTTACCTTTAAAATTTCAAAATAGTGAATTTCTTAGAATTTCAAGCAAGCCTCATGCATCTCTGGCTGATTAGTATCTAAAAAAAATTTTCAGTGTTGTATTCTCTGTGAGTGTCATTCAAAATTACAGGTTTCAGGTAGCTGTAAGATTAGCTTGTAGTCTTTTTAGGATGCAAAATAATAATAGTTATAAGCTATTTACCAGCTATGCTTATATGATAAACATACATTATAATACAATATTTTTTTGTAACATGAATAACTCAATTTGTGGACTTGTGAAAATTCATTGACAGTGTCTATTGTCTTTTCTTTCCTTGCTTGATGATTCAGTATAAAGATACGATCTACATATACTGTTTTATAGACCATGTTAGTTTTGGAATTTTCCACTATGAACACAGGGGAAAGGAAAAATAAGTCATTGTAGTATAGCACTTTTCCTCTTATCATTCCAAATAAAATATCAGGAATTAAAATTTTTAATCAGGTATTTTTAAAATTTAACCATTCAATTCTAGCATAATAAAAAATATTAGAGCATAATGGTGATTCCCCTTTAAGTCTTCCTCTTAATCAACTTAGGAAGTAGTCAAACCACCCACCTGTGAGATACATTGCCTTTTTCACATCAGTGGGGTCCCTTTCTCCCCGTTTCTCAGACATTCCCTGTCACCAGTTTCTTTTCTCCATTGGCCCTACTGGTAGGAGTCAGTCTGTAACTTGTCATTCAGCTAAAACCCAAACAAATTTTAACAGCACAAAATGTTACAGAGCATCAAGCCAACAGAGTTGATTTATTTTGGAGAAATTTGGGGCATCAGACGGCCCAGTTTAGGCATATGTTTGGTAACCTATTTCTGAAATATTATTTATAAATACTTCATTCATTTGTAGAATTCCAGTGATCTGTAAAGCCCGGACACCTCATTTGCCTAAAGGTTGGGAACATCGTAGGTCTTTCTGATAGCCATCTCTATAACTCTAAAGACTTAGTGGACACATTGTAATGACCATGATCATTTCTGAACGTCAAACATAATTTCTAATCTTCTAGAAATATCTTGTTTTCCCTTTAGCCTCCATAGGCTCTGGTCCCTATTGCCCTTTCACCATGGCAGGCTGAATTCTGCATTATGGTGTTGTTAATTTATCAGTATGATATTTTTAAGCTGTGAAAACCTGTTGTATTTGGTCTGCAGTTATTTAACACATATATATTATATTTATTGATTCTGGGAAAAAAATTTTTTTTTTTTTTTACTGTGCTGGGTCTTTGTTGCAACATGTGGACTCTCTGTTGCAGCGTGCAGTCTTCTCTAGTTGTGACGTGGAGGCTTAGTTGCCCTATAGTATGTGGGATCTTAGTTCCCCAACCAGGGATCGAACCCATATCCCCTGCATTGGAAGACAGATTCTTTATCACTGGACCACCAAGGATGTCTCTGGGAAACATTTTTTCAGTATAAAGAAAAAAATTTTTTTTCTGTAGATATGCAGAAAGCAAATTAGCCTTGTGGCCAATATACTTAGAGTCTTGCTTTCTCAGAATTCAGGATTCTCTGGAAGGAGAACAGTGGAGAAAGTCTGTTAGTGGCAAAGAATTGATCTGGAATAGAATAAGCCTGGAAAGAAAGTCAGTTCTTTATATAATTTCTCATCCTAACACTCATTAGCTGCATTGCATCATGTTAGCAACTTTTTCCTTTCCTCTCCTGACAGCTCAGCCTGCTTTTCTTCATTGAGACACATCACCTTTGAATTTTAAGCATGGAACATAGACAATGAGAATAAGAGGAAGGAGAGTAATGGTTTAATTTGAAGAGGAGGTAATGGCAAAGGAAAGAAACAGCTAAATACTACTTTTCCTTAATTACTTTTTTTCTTTCTTATCTCTTTCCTGAGGTTCTGCTTACAAAAACCTTTCTGGCCTTGGTCAATAGCAGCTTCATGCTGATGCTGTTAATCATCAGGAGTAATTTGAGTCTTCCTGCCTTCTATTGGTCGGTGTTTATTTTTACCTGAGCACTAGATTTATTCTCAGTCATTTCCTCTCTGGGATTACTGCTTAGAAAGCAAAAGTAAGTACCATCTTGATTCAAGTGGAATTTAATCTTCTGAGTCCTTCCAAGGCAATACCTGGCTCCTTACTACCTGTTTTACCCAAACTCTAGGATGGCAAGTTGAACAAGTTGGAAGAGGTTGTTAAGTTTCTAAAACCTAAATGATCCAAGTATAATTGATTTGTCCCAGATAGCTCAAAGCCTTGTAAACAAAGGCATATACTATTCTAGTGGCCCTTGCCTGGTTTTAGGAGATCAATCACCAGAAAGAAAATTGTTAAGGAAAAAACAAAAGTTTTAGAAACAACAGTTTAAGTCAACCATGGAAAAGTAGCAAATGAACAAATGATACTATAATGATTTAATCAGCAGTGGCTCCTGGACTCGGGACACTAAATAAAACATATATATCTTAGGAAAATCAAGCAGCCATAGAAATAATAAAATTATTTTTGTCTCATTCACTCTTTTTTTTTTTTCATGAGCATATGTATTAAAAGTTCAAACTCTGGTTATATCTGTCAGCTGAATGAATATACCTGGGTTTTTGCTAGGGTAATAGTGATGGAAAACTCTTAATAGATTTGAGAAGAGAAATAGTATAAAGGTAAAAACATTTTTTTGAATGGGCCTATACAAATTCTGTCTTTAACCAAAGTTCTCAATGTCAATGTCTAAGTCAGTTGAAAGTGAAAGTGAAAGTCTTTCAGTCATGTCCAACTCTTTGGGGCCCCATGGGCTATATAGTCCATGGAATTCTCCAGGCTAGAATACTGGAGTGGGTAGCCTTTCCCTTCTTCAGGGGAATCTTCCCAACCCAGGGATAGAACCCAGGTCTCCTGCATTGCAGGCAGATTCTTTACGAGCTGAGCCACTAGGGAAGCCCAGGAATACTGGAGTGGGTAGCCTATCCCTTCTCCAGGAGATCTTCCCAACCCAGGAATTGAACCGGGGTCTCCTGCATTGCAGGCGGATTCTTTACCTACTGAGCTACTGAAGCCCTTTCAGTCAGTTAAAGACCTACAAAATGCCACTTTCTACTGACTTTAGCAAATGGAAATCTAGGATTTGATGAAGTTAAATGTGTATTCTCAAATGGAAACTAGTTGAACTGAAAGCAACACTAACCTACTAGTCAAAGGAGATAGATAGAATATCTCCAGAGACTCTTTGCTTTTAGGCAAAAGTCAGAATAATCATAAATTGTATGTCAGACAAAACCTGAAGAATAGGAAGCTATAAGGTACCATGAAACTAAGGGAGAGGGCAATCGAAATGTAGTTTAGATTTTATGGTAAACGAAAGTAAAAGACCAAGGTAGGCCAGAGATCTCCCCCAGTCCCTTTCTAGAATCAATTTCTTTTGATACCATAGACTCAAGGAGTTTGAGAAACTACATGTTGCTTCTTTGCAGGAATGAAAACTAAACTCAACATTGTATTTCCAAGATAATCTCTATATTTTTGTTACTTGGTAGAAAATACAATATTCCAAACTTTATTGCCTTAATTTTTTTGTACAATGAGTACAATCAAGGTATGCCTGTGTTCAATGATAAATGAATTTTATTGGTTATAGAACTTCAAATGATGGTAACATCACTCTCTGAGTCCTTTTCCTTACCTACAAAATGAGAATTATACCTTCCCCTTAAGTTTATTTGAAAGGTTATAAGGGTATTTTAAAATAGCATATGAAAAGAATTTGGACAGAAACTCCAAGTAAATGCCATTCTTGAGAAATTTTATTGAATTTTACAGTTATAAACTTGAAAATACAAAGAAAAAGAATTTTCAGAAAAAAATCAACTACCACCATGGTCCAACAAAATCTAGTAAAAAATAGCTGCTATTAATAATAAATTTTAGAAACAGCCATTTGAAAGTCTCAATGTACAGCTAAACTAGTATTTTAATTTTATATTTTCCAATGAGTTCATGATCATTTGCAATAATTTGAAATATTACATAAGCTTTCAAAGGAGATGACAAGGAGAAATGCATTCATCTTATTAGATAAAGGTCTTTCTACATAGGGTTTGAAAATTTCCATCAGGTCTTAGATGAAATCATTAGAAATGCCATAGGTAGATAAATACTTGAACTTTTTGGATCATAAGCTGTCAGTTGATGAAATGTTGGAGCTATAAAAATATTTTTAAGTGAGTGAAAATATTCTGTATGGCAGTGAAGCATCTATTTCATTATACATTTGCCTAAACCCGTAGAATGTAACACTGCAAGTGAATGTTAAGGTACACTGTGAACTTTGAGTGATTATGCTCTGTCAGTGTAGGTTCATTATGGTAAAAAAAAAAAAAAAAAAACAGAAGTATAATTATTGTGAATGAAGTGAATAATGGGGGAGGCTATGAATATATGGGGATGGGGGTATTTGGGAAAACTTTCTTTCAATATTGTTGTAAAACTAGTATAAAAATGATATTAACAAATAACTGTAGCAACAAAAAAGTATTTTTAATATAATTCTTATGACTCTGATGATGTGATAGCCTCATCCATGCCATGAGATCATTAACAATAACAAAAATGATAAAAAAAATAGCAGAAATGTGATACCAATCCATTTACAGATATACATTTTAGAAATACAAATTAAAAAAACAACATGACACGTGTTCTTTGTTAAGCTGCTTTTTAAAATATGTATTAATCATTTAAGGAGTATAGGCCATCATATCCCTCCTTTGCTTAAAAAAACATGTAGACTGCATATAAATATATGAACTATCCTTGATAACTAAGGAGGATATGGCAACCCACTCCAGTACTGTTGCCTGGAAAATCCCATGGACAGAGGAGCCTTGTAAGCTACAGTCCATGGGGTCGCAAAGAGTCAGACACGACTGAGTGACTTCACTTCACTTCATACTTGATAACTTCAAAATAAAGCTGTAAATAATCATTTTAATGTTCTACCCAAATCTGTGGAGAAGGAAATGGCAGCCCACCCCAGTACTCTTGCCTGGAAAACCCCATGGATGGAGGAGCCTGGTGGGCTACAGTCCACGTGGTCACAAAGAGTTGGACACGACTGAGCAATTCCACCACCCAAATCTGTATATAACATGGACTCCTTTAAATATAATCATTAAATGTCTTCCTATTCTACAGAATTTGCCATCCTAAAGTATGCCTTTTTGGCATAAGGGATATTTTATTTTCAGTTAAGCTGCATCTGATCAAAGCTTTCTTATATACTACTCAGAAAGCAGTGTCCATGGGGACATTTTGAAATTACTATTTAGCAGATGTTTCTCATTGTTCATGGGAACTTATGGATTCTCATTGTTCACCAGGTGAAGCAGGACAATATACAAGAAGAATCCTGTTTTGTCTCAGGAGCTCTCTGATTCATACTTTACTCAACCATATATTGATTTGCAAAATGTACTGTTCTAGAGATAAATAGATGTCCTACCCAGTGATGGTTAATTTGATTTAGAATGCTTGAGAAATGAATGATGTTTGTAAACATAGCAGTTCTTACTTTGCAAATCTACTCTCATTTTAAATGTTGATTCATAGTCATTTTGACAGTATTCTTCCAATATACCATGAACACAGTATATTTCTCCATCTGTTTGTGTCCTCTTTGATTTCTTTTATCAGTGTTTTATAGTTTTCTATGTATAGGTCTTTTGTTTCTTTAGGTAGATATACTCCTAAGTATTTTATTCTTTTTGTTGCAATGGTGAATGGTATTGTTTCCTTAATTTCTCTTTCTGTTTTTTCATTGTAGTGTATAGGAATGCAAGGGATTTTTGTGTGTTAATTTTATAACCTGCAACTTTACTATATTTGTTGATTAGCTCTAGTAATTTTCTGGTAGAGTCTTTAGGGTTTTTTATGTAGAGGATCATGTCACCTGCGAACAGCGAGAGTTTCACTTCTTCTTTTCCTATCTGGATTCCTTTTACTTCTTTTTCTGCTCTGATTGCTGTGACCAAAACATTCAACACTATGTTGAATAGTAGTGGTGAGAGTGGGCACCCTTGTCTTGTTCCTGATTTCAGGGGAAATGCTTTCAATTTTTCACCATTGAGGGTGATGCTTGCTGTGGGTTTGTCATATATAGCTTTTATCATGTTGAGGTATGTTCCTTCTATTCCTGCTTCCTGGAGAGTTTTAATCATAAATGGATGTTGAATTTTGTCAACTGGAGGAATCAACCTGCCTGACTGCGGACTCTACTACAAAGCCACAATCATCAAGACAGTATGGGACTGGCACAAAGACAGAAATATAGATCAATGGAACAGAATAGAAAGCCCAGAGATAAATCCATGAACCTATGGACACCTTATCTTTGACAAAGGAGGCAAGAATATACAATGGAAAAAAGACAACCTCTTTAACAAGTGGTGTTGGGAAAACTGGTCAACCACTTGTAAAAGAATGAAACTAGATCACTTTCTAACACCAAACACAAAAATAAACTAAAAATGGATTAAAGATCTAAATGTAAGACCAGAAACTATAGAACTCCTAGAGGAGAACATAGGCAAAGCACTCTCCGGCATAAATCACAGCAGGATCCTCTATGACCCACCTCCCAGAATATTGGAAATAAAAGCAAAACTAAACAAATGGGACCTAATTAAACTTAAAAGCTTTTGCACAACAAAGGAAACTATAAGCAAAGTGAAAAGACAGCCCTCAGATTGGGAGAAAATAATAGCAAACGAAGCAACAGCCAAAGGATTAATCTCAAAAATATACAAGCAACTCCTGCAGCTCAAGTCCAGAAAAATAAATGACCCAATCAAAAAATGGGCCAAAGAACTAAACAGACATTTCTCCAAAGAAGACATACAGATGGCTAACAAACACATGAAAAGATGCTCAACATCACTCATTATCAGAGAAATGCAAATCAAAACCACAATGAGGTACCATTACATGCCAGTCAGGATGACTGCTATCCAAAAGTCTACAAGCTATAAATGCTGGAGAGGGTGTGGAGAAAAGGGAACCCTCTTACACTGTTGGTGGGGATGCAAACTAGTACAGCCGCTATGGAGAACAGTGTGGAGCTCTCTCTCTCTCTTTTTTTTTTATCTTTTCTTTTTTTTCCCATTTATTTTTATTAGTTGGAGGCTAATTGCTTTACAATATTGTAGTGGTTTTTGTCATACATTGACATGAATCAGTCTTGGATTTACATGTATCCCCCATCCCGATAACCCCTCCCACCTCCCTCTCTCCCCGATCCCTCTGGGTCATCCCAGTGCACCCGGCCCGAGCACTTGTCTCATGTATCCAACCTGAGCTGGTGATTTGTTTCACCCTAGATAATATGCATGTTTCAGTTCTGTTCTCTGGAAATATCCCACCCTCGCCTTCTCCCACAGAGTCCAAAAGTCTGTTCTGTACATCTGTGTCTCCTTTTCTGTTTTGCATATAGGGTTATCATTACCATCTTTCTAAATTCCATATATATGTGTTAGTATACTGTATTGGTCTTTATCTTTCTGTCTTACTTCACTCTGTATAATGGGCTCCAGTTTCATCCATCTCATTAGACTGATTCAAATGAATTCTTTTTAACGGCTGAGTAATATTCCATGGTGTATATGTACCACAGCTTCCTTATCCATTCATCTGCTGATGGGCATCTAGGTTGCTTCCATGTCCTGGCTATTATAAACAGTGCTGCGATGAACATTGGGGTGCACGTGTCTCTTTCAGATCTGGTTTCCTCAGTGTGTATGCCCAGAAGTGGGATTGCTGGGTCATATGGCAGTTCTATTTCCAGTTTTTTTAAGAAATCTCCACACTGTTCTCCATAGTGGCTGTACTAGTTTGCATTCCCACCAACAGTGTAAGAGGGTTCCCTTTTCTCCACACCCTCTCCAGCATTTATTGCTTGTAGACTTTTGGATAGCAGCCATCCTGACTGGCGTGTAATGGTACCTCATTGTGGTTTTGATTTGCATTTCTCTGATAATGAATGATGTTGAGCATCTTTTCATGTGTTTGTTAGCCATCTGTGTGTCTTCTCTAGAGAAATGTCTGTTTAGTTCTTTGGCCCATTTTTTGATTGGGTCATTTATTTTTCTGGACTTGAGCTGCAGGAGTTGCTTGTATATTTTTGAGATTAATCCTTTGTCTGTTTCTTCACTTGCTATTATTTTCTCCCAATCTGAGGGCTGTCTTTTCACCTTGCTTATAGTTTCCTTTGTTGTACAAAAGCTTGATCTCTTAAAAAACTGAAAATAGAACTGCCATATGACCCAGCAATCCCACTTCTGGGCATACACACTGAGGAAACCAGATGAAAGAGACACGTGCACCCCAGTGTTCATCGCAGCACTGTTTACAATAGCCAGGACATGGAAGCAACCTAGATGCCCATCAGCAGACGAATGGATAAGGAAGCTGTGGTACATATACACCATGGAATATTACTCAGCCGTTAAAAGAATTCATTTGAATCAGTTCTAATGAGATGGATGAAACTGGAGCCCATTATACAGAGTGAAGTAAGACAGAAAGATAAATACCAATACAGTATACTAATGCGTATATATGGAATTTAGAAAGATGGTAATGATAATCCTATATGCAAAACAGAAAAGGAGACACAGATGTACAGAACAGCCTTTTGGACTCTGTGGGAGAAAGTGAGGGTGGGATGTTTCGAGAGAACAGAATCGAAACATGTATATTATCTAGGGTGAAATAGATCACCAGCCCAGGTGGGATGCATGAGACAAGTGCTCGGGCCTGGTGCACTGGGAAGACCCAGAGGGATCGGGGAGAGAGGGAGGTTGGATGGGGGATTGGGATGGGGAACACATGTAAATCCATGGCTGATTCATGTCAATGTATGACAAAACCCACTACAATATTGTAAAGTAATTAGCCTCCAACTAATAAAAATAAATGGAAAAAAATAAAAATAAAAAAATAAATCCAAAAAATAAAAATAAAAGTCAATGTTGATTCATTTTAAAGAAAGTATTTGGAAGTACCATTTCGTAATTCCTTCTTGCCACATTGGATGTCAAGAGAAAGAAAAACAAGGTTGAAATACCTGCTTTTAATACTGGAAACAGAAACACCCAACAGATACAATAAAAATGTATGGTTAGTGTGCCTCTAGCATCTTTATCATCTAAGGAACACTTAGTTAGAACTGCACATGCTCACAGTCTATCCTGGCCTGTTGATTTAGGAATTCTGAAAATGGTACTTGACACACTGTTTTAACACAAGCTCCAGGTGCATGCTAAATGCGTGCTAAAGTTTATGAATGATTGTACTAAAGCCCAGAGATTCTATAGTAATCAAAATTGGGAAATATGATTACCTGATAAACACTTGAAGAATGTAAAAAAGATGAGAGTATTGGCTGAACTGTAGAAAATTAGTAATTAATATGAAGTTTAATTCTTATGTGCCTTAGGCTGAGAGCCAGTTAAAATCCCAATGTAGTTTATTATCTATATCCATTAACTGGCTGCTCATGAAATAAACATAATTATTATACAATCCTATCATGGACACATATGCACATACACATGTACACATACACACATGCATGATTCAAATGAGAGATATAAAACAATACAAATAGAGGTAACTTTTGAACTCTGTTGTTCTGGATTAGCTGTGTAATTCTTGTCTTGATTATTAAAAACATAATTCAATATCAAGCCTTGTTTCATAAATTTTGTTTCATCAGCACCTGTTTCTCCAAGTGAAATATTGTGTTAATAAATAGGATAAAGAGAAAATTGCTGAAGACATGATCATTGTCATTTAATTCTACAGGTTTTCTGTTTATTTTATGCAAGCAGATATTTTGATTAACTTCAGAAATATTTGTCAGTTATTTGGAAAAAAAATTGTAATTTCATTAAAAAAATTTCCTAAAAAGAAAGCATTCAATTATTTTTATAGCCTGGTTAAAGAATTCTCATTGATGGGAAGTTAGTTTGTATAAGGAGGTCATATTTCACATAATGTAATTTTACTAAATAAACATGTTTGCTGACACTGTTTCTACACAAATGCCTTAGGTAAAAATAATATTAACATTTTAGATAATTCATTGCTAACTTTTCTTACATTTAAAGTAAAAGAAGAGAGTAAACGTGCTGCCTTAAAACTTTGCATTCAAAAAACTAAGGTTATGGCATCTGGTCCCATCACTTCACGGCAAATAGATGGGGAAACAATGGAAACAGTGACAGACTTTATTTTCTTGGGCTCCAAGGTCACTGCCAATGGTGACGGCAGCCATGAAATTAAAAGACACTTGCTCCTTGGAAGAGAAGCTATGACCAACCTAGACAGCATATTAAAAAGCAGAGTCATTACTTTGCCAACAAAGGTCCATCTAGTCAAGGCTATGGTTTTTCCAGTAGTCATGTATGGATGTGAGAGTTGGACCATAAAGAAAGCTGGGAACTGAAGAACTGATGCTTTTGAGCTGTGGTGTTGGAGAAGACTCTTAAGAGTCCCTTGGACACCAAGGAGAATCAGTCAGTCCATCCTAAATGAAATCAGTCCTGAATATTCATTGGAAGGACTGATGCTGAAGCTTCAATACTTTGGCCACCTGATATGAAGAACTGACTCCTTAGAAAACACCCCGATGCTGGGAAAGGTTGAAGGCAGGAGTAGAAGGGGCTGACAGAGTATGAGATGGTTGGATGGCATCAGTGACTTGATGGGCATGGGTTTGAGCAAGCTCTGGGAGTTGGTGATGGACAGGGTAGCCTGGCTTGCTGCAGTCCATGGGGTTACAGAATCAGACACTACTGTGAAACTTGATTGATTGACTATCTTACATTTAGAGGAAAAGAGGGACACAGAGTTTCATAAAATTGAAACCAAGTTGTTTAAACTTAGTTTAATCTGAAATAATTTTAACTTTAGGGACAAATTGCAAAGATAGCACAAAAGTTTCCAGTACACCTTTTACCCAGCATCCCTTAGTGTTAATACTTTATGTAATTATGCCATCTTTATTAAAACTAAGAAATTACATTGGCACAAGGCTGCTAACTTAAACCACAGACTTTATTCAGATTTCATCAGTTTTATGCTAACATCCTTTTTCTGTTCCAAGATTCATTTCTTGATAATGCAGTGCATTTAGATGGTATATGTGCTTAGTCTCTTAAGATCTGTGAAGGTTTCTCAGTGTTTCCTTGTTTTTCATAGCATTGATGCTTTTTAGAAGTAATTGATATTTTTTGAGTCACTCAATGTAGATTTTTGTTATATTTTTTCATGCATTTAATCATAAGCTTTAGTGAATACTGTTATCTCTGACTCTTAATTCACCCCAAAAAGTCATCTTATCCTCCTTCACCTCCCCTTTACTTATTTGTAGCTTCTTTATCTGTTGATGGCAATGATAAACTGATTCCACATACCTAAAAATGTTTTTTTTTCCCACCTTAGTATAGACATACAGTGGTTCTGGAAATGTTAGCTGTTGCCCCTGCGAAAAGTAAATTTATCCTCGAGTCCGGTGGCTATGTACTGTTCTTTTTGTTTTCAGTCTTATGGCATACTGTGAAAATACTGTTTGCCAAAGTTATGAAATCAGTTCCTTTTTGGACTTCCCTGGTGGCTCAGATGGTAAAGCGTCTGCCTACAATGCGGGAGACCTGGGTTCAGTCCCTGGCTCGGGAAGATCCTCTGGAGAAGGAAATGGCAACCCACTCCAGTACTCTTGCCTGGAAAATCCCATGGATCGAGGAGCCTGGTAGTCTACAGTTCATGGGGTCACAAAGAGTCAGACACAACTGAGCAACTTCACTTTCACTTTCCTCTGTTAAATGATTGTTACATGGTTAATTGTTTTTGTAAAGTAAAACAGTAATCCATCTTTACTATTTCCAGGTTTCTAGCATTACTTATTTGTAACACCATCTTCCATCTACAAAGTTTCTAATAATGAATGAATATTTATTTTGTCCATTGACATAGTATTTGTATTTATGCCAGTAGCATATTGTTTGAATAAAACTTGATAAAAACTTTTGATATAGGATGTACTTTTCTTTCTTCTAAGTATTTTACCTTTATGGATTTGGAGAACACTTTTTAAATTTTGTGAAAACCTCAATTCAGATGTTGATAGGATTAATTTTATACACATTGCCATCTTTATTGTATTTATTGTTTTTCCATCCATTAAAGACAATTTGGTGGTGGTGTTAGTCACTCAGTCTGTCTGACTCTTTGTGACTCCATGGACTATAGCTTGCCAGGCTTCTCTGTCCATAGAATTCTCCACTCAAGAATACTGGAGTGGATTGCTATTCCCTTCTCCAGGGGATCTTCCTGATCCAGGGATCAAATCTGGGTCTCCTGCATTGCAGGCAGCTTCTTTACCATTTGAGCCTCCAGGGAAATCCCTAAAAATAGTATATTCCTTAAAAATGTTCCTATATTTTATGTCTTTCTTGGTGTCTTTCCATACATTTAAAAAGTTTTTCATTATTCTTTCATGACTTCTGTTCATTTTATTCCCAGGTGATTTATAGTTTTTATTTCTATTTTAATGACAAAATATCTGTTTCCTGAAGGTTTTTTATAGAAAAGATTGATTTTTGTGTAGTAAGCTTACATATGTATAAAGTTGAAGTCACTTGCTAGTTGTAATAATTTGTGGATTCTCATGGGTTGATGTATGAATGTATAATATATTTAAGTGAGCAAAACCTTTATTTTAGTTTATTCTAATTCTTAATCTTTCTTTAATTCTCTCTATCTTATTGTATTACCAAAGTTTTCTAGAACAATGTTGAAGAAAATGATAAAAACAGGTGTCCATGTCTTGCTCCTATCTTTTGAGATATCTTCTGACATTACCATTATATGATTTTTTGACAAGTATCTTTTATCAAAGAAGATAAATTTCTTCCTTATTCACTATGATTTTTTTAAAATTCTGAATTACTAAGCTTTAACCACAATTTTTTATACACATATTAATATGGTCATTTATTAGGCATTAAAATTTTGTGGCTATTTGCTGAATTACATAAAGCAATTGCCCAAGGTTAAGACATCTGTTATATTGCTGGGATTAAATTATACTCTGTAATGATTTTCCCTAATTATTTCTATATACTCTTGAGTAAAATTTGATAGTAATTTATTTGACTTTGCATTAAAATTCATGAGTAAAATTGTCCAACAATTTTTCTGTGAAATGTATATCTGATTTGACATCAACATAATAACATATTTCACAAAATTACTTACATTGCTATTAATTTCAAAGAGCAAAATCAGTTATCTTATTTTTCTTTTAGGGACTCAAAAATAGGGAAGACAGGGGCAGAACTAAAGTAAGAAAAATACCACATGAGGATGATGTGTTCCTGGACCCAGTTCTTGGTATTATCAAAATTTAGATCCTACTCTTTGAAAGAGAGAGCACAGTTATGAAGAAAACAAGTTAATGTGGATTTTTTTTATATGCCTGCGTTTGTAAACTTACAGATCTGTAACTGATACACAGAAAATGAGAGTGAGTGTGTGTGTATAAGAGACAGAGAGAGAATGAAAAACTGATTTAGCAAGGCATGAAATGATGCAAGAAATATTGGAAACATTGTAGAAATAAAGGAAGGAATGATCCAGAGAGAAAGAAAACAACGTTTATTCAACACAATCATGCAGGAATCATTTTTAAGTGAATTCTGGGTTCATTACCTACAGAAGGAATGTTGGTGTGTTTGTGTGTGTGAATTTAGTGGTGTATGACTGTGCAACAACATAAACAATAGCCCACCATGTTCCTCTGTTCATGGAATTTTCCAGGAAACAGTACTGGAATGGGTTGCCATTTCCTCCTCCAGGGGATCTTCCAGACCTGGAGATTGAACTTGCATCTTCTGAATTGCAGGTGAATTCTTTACCACTGCACCACCTGGGAAGCCCCACTGAAGGAATACCATGATTTGTTGTTGTTGTTCAGCCACTGAATTGTGTCCAGTTCTTTGCAACCCCATGGACTGCAGCATGCCAGGCTTCCCTGTTCTTCACTATCTCCTGGAGTTTGCTCAAATATGTGTCCATTGAGTCAGTGATGCTATCTAACCATCTCATCGTCTGCAGCCCTCTTCTCCTTTTGACTTCAATTTTTCCCAGCATCAGGTGGCCAAAGTATTAGATCTTCAGCATCAGTCCTTCCAATGAATATTCAGAGTTGATTTCCTTTAGGATTGACTGATTTGTTCTCCTTGCAGTCCAAGGGACAAGAGTTATCTCCAGCACCACAATTTGAAAGCATCCGTTGTTCAGCACGCAGCCTTCTTTGTGGTCCAACTCTCAGAATCGTACTGGAAAAAGCATAGCTTTGACCATACAGACCATTGTTTGCTTTTTAATAGGCTAAGTTTATCATAGCTTTCCTTCCAAAGAGCAAGCTTTTTTTTTTTTTTTAAATTTCATGGCTGCAGTCACCATATGCAGTGATTTTGGGACCCAAGATAATAAAACCTGTCACTCACTGTTTCCACTTTTTCCCTTTCTATTTGTATGAAATGATGGCACCAGATGCTAAGATCTTAGTTTATTGAATGTTGAGTTTTAAGTCAGCTTTTTCACTGCCCTCTTTCATGCTCATCAAGAGGTTCCTTAGTTCCTCTTCACTCTGCGATTAGATTGGTGTCATCTGCATATCTGAGACTGTTGATATTTCTCCCAGCATTCTTGATTCCAGCTTGTGAGTCATCCAGCCCAGCATTTTGCATGATATGCTCTGTACATCAGTTAAATAAGCAGGGTGACAATATACTGCCTTGTTGTAGTCCTTTCCCATTTTGAACCAGTTCATTGTTTCATGTTAGGTTCTAATTGTTGCTTCTTGACCCACATACAGGTTTTGCAGGAGACAGGTAAGGTGGTCTGCTATTCCCATCTCTTTAAGAATATTCCACAGTTTGTTGTGATCCACACAGTCAAAGGCTTTAGCATAGTCATTGAAGCAGAAGTAGATGTTTTTCTGGAATTCCTTGCTTTCACTATGATCATGCAAATGTTGGCAATTTGATCTGATCCCTCTGCCTTTCCTAAGCCCAGCTTGTACATCTGGAAGTTCTTGATCCATGTACTGCTAAAGTCTAGCTAAGAGGATTTTGAGCATAACCTTAGTAGCATGCAAAATGAGTGCACTTGTCTGGCAGTTTGAACATCCTATGGCATTACCCTTCTTTGGGATTGGATTGAAAACTGAAAACTGACCTTTTCCAGTCTGGTGACCATTGCTGAGTTTTCCAAATTTGCTGACATATTAAGTGCAGCACTCTTAACAGCATCATATTTTAGGATTTGAAATAGCTCAGCTGGAATTCCATCACCTCCACTAGCTTTGTTTGTAGTGATGCTTCTTCTTTTTTTTTTTTTTTTTGTAGTGATGCTTCTTAAGGCCCACTTGAGTTCACACTCTAGGATGTCTGGCTCTAGATGAGTGACAACCATTATAGAAGAGAAAATCTTACCAAGAAATCATGCTGGGGGATACATTGCATGAGAACATTTTAACATTATTCTTCCACACTAAGTAGAACTATCTCATAAATAAAATATTATTTTTGGTTTAGTTACTATTTTAAAACTGTAGCTGTTACTTTTTAGAGCTTTTTGACAAAAATCCATCATTACCTCTTTGAATTTGTACCTAGTCAACTCCCAGTGACTTTGTA